>NC_091490.1:25839181-26194523 GCF_947461875.1 Haliaeetus albicilla | reverse complement strand
ACCTGGTTATAATGAAGATGGGTGAACATTTTGATACAGCTTGTGCAAAGACTGGCCCATGCCAGTATCTCTTATAAGTGCAGTAATTTGAGGACTTTGCTTTTGTTTTTTGATAAATAGTCCTTTCTGACTTTTGGCTTTAATTTGATCCAGATTATGTACTTGAGCTAGCAGTGTAATGGATAGCACAATATTCACGACTGACCAAGACCCATGAAAACGATGTAAACCAAGAAACGCATTTTAAGTTGTTACTGGGATTTAGTATCTTGCAGCTCTTGGGTTTGGATCCAGGGACTCTCTTTAATTCCTTTTTGTCTTTCTGACACCACTTTATTTAATGTGATTTTCCTTGAAACGAGAAGGAACAGATCCACAGAACTTCTGCAAACCAGCTCTGGTCAGAAATGGTAACAGAGTCTCCAGTGCTGACTGGTATGATGCAGTTGCTAGCAGTACAGCTGCAGTGGGCATTTGGCTTGCAGTTATTAGAAGAAAACTTCTGTCAATTCTAATTAGAGGTACGGTGGGAGTTTTCCCAGGAAGTATGGTTGCAGAGCTTCTGTCTGACAGAGCCTGTGCACTTAGTCTTCACTTCTCAGGGTAAAAGCACAACAAACCAAGTGCTATGAACCTGAAGTTTCCAGTGTGCCATGTTTCCGCAGTTACTTAGCTGGGATGGTCATTCCTCTTGAAGCCTAATCTCTCTGAAATTTCCTGTGGCTCCAATGATAAGTACTTATCTGGACTAATAATACTAATTCGAGAAACACACCTCTACTTGTTTTTACTTTTTTTTTTTCTTTTGAAGATACTACTCAATTAGTGAACAGTATTTCAGATCTTAAGAAGTAGCAAACTGGCATTCTTTTATTTTAAGGCAGGGGTAAGTCTTGGGCCCCAGAGATTCATATCTACTTACTGTCACCTAACTATGCAGGTAATTAGTGTCGGTACAAAAGGACTTGTATGTGTCTGACTTTTAAACGTAATAGGATTGGCATTTTGATTATTTGTATTGAAAAAGGTAACTTGAATGGCAGGGCAATTTATCCAGTCATGTTGGGGGGTACGTAGTACACCAGGCATACCCATGTTTTTTACACTTTAATTTATATGTTGGTGAAGAAACATGACTGAGCTCATACTTCTGTTATTTACAGCTGAATAGTATTGCACTGACTCAAAGACAGTATACAAATAGCCAGGATCTCTTAAAGGGAACCTGAAATAATTAGAGGATTTCTACTGGTTCTGTTAGATGTTTGAGCCCTTTCTGCACTGCTATGAATTGCATGTAACTTTACGTATAGGAGATATCCACCAGCTCTTAAGCAGGGTAAAACACCATTTAAATGCCACTCTTGAGGTTTTGCAATGTAGTTGTAGTGTGCTGCTTTTTGGTTTTTTTTTTTCTTTTTCTCTTGCCCAACAATAGTTGGATGTAGGAGAACACTTCTTAAATCTCAGCAATTTTGGGTCAAATCTGAAAACAATTGAAGGATAGAGTTTTGCCACTTTTTTTACTGGACTGAAAACAGCCTATCTAAGTTTTGAGCTATTGTTTCTGTATCAAATACAATTACAAATAATTTATTTTTGGAACGATACATACAAATTTTTTTGCAAGTGTTCATCTTCGTGTAATTGCAACTAATACATCTTTAAAATTATTCATTTAACTGATTTTTTTAATTAAGCATTAGTGAAGGCATCTATCATGAACTAAGCTAGGTGGTTTTAATCACCTAATTTGTTAGTATAAGTGGTATCTGTGATATTCACAGATACTGCTCTGAAAGCATTAATTTTACTTAGCATAGCAATATGCTGCCTACCTCTGGGTCTTCAACAGGAATTTTCTTGATTCTCAAGTTTTTCTTTTAAGAGGTTTTTGGGATTGGGTTGCTTGGGGTTTGGGGGGGTTTTTTGTTGTTATTTTGGGGTTTGTTTGGCTGGTTGCTTTTTTTGCTTCATGAAGACCAGACCGTCATACTAGTAAACAGTATAGAAACCACATCTATGAAAACACTACATCTAATTGTCCTTTCCTGTGATCTTAAAACAAGTCAACATGACCCATAAAAAAGCATTTGCCTCAATCTGGAGAGAACCTGAAACTGATCCTGACTAAAGTTTTTTAATCATCTCGGTGAGTACCAGTTACATTTCACATACCAGTAGTGTTAATTATTATTAGATAATGTCTAATACCTGAGTAGCAACACCTGCAATGTATACACCACCACAGCAGGAGGTGTGGATCTGGCTTGGTTTGGTTGTGTTGCTTTTCCTCCTTGTTTTGGTAAACTGTCTACATCTTCTAACTACTATTTTGAGCTGAATCAATGTGGTTTTCCTTGGAATCTTGACTCCCCTTCAGCGCTTTTTTTTTTTAAACACATGCCAATAGTGTGTTCTGTTACAATTACACTTCTTGTTTTCAATCATGAAAATGAGAGGAGCTGATGAAAATAGTACTACAGCATTGTCAAGGTTGTAGTGGGTAATTTTGAGATGTCAATGTCTGTATGCCAGGAAGAATGGAGAAAAAATACACCAACAGTTTATAATTGCTTAAAATACATTACAATTACTGTTAGAGCATGGAAATATCTGAATTGTTTATATGAAAAGAAAACTGTGGCTTGAATTTGATTTGAAAAGAAACTGTTTGCTTTAGACTTCTGAAAATCCAGTTAATAGCCGCCTGGTTAAACACTTAAGCTTTGGTGACAGTATTTGACAATGATGACTGCGACGAAAAAATATTTAAATAAAACCCTTGAGGAAGAAAGTCGTGAACAATACTTATTTTTACATTCTTAATTTTGTTTTTTTCAAATTAAATGAGAAATAAACCCAACTTTTTATTAAGTAATGCAGGGCAGTTTTAAATAATGTTTCCTAAAGACTCTTCTGACAGTGAATAAATGCAGATCATGTTCTAAGAAGCAACATATAGTTCTTGGGCCATCTGCAAACCATTTATTGAAGACTGAGATTCCCATGAGATTATTTTGTGCAAGTGATCAGAAGCAGTGACTGAGATACCCAGTACAACTGTGTTCTGTAAAGAAAGGAAACTTTTGGAATGCATGGTGTCTATTTTTATAAGCTGAAAATAGTGTTAAAAACCCTGTTGCCTTTGGTAACCTTTATACATTAAGCTTCTGAAGACTGTTTTTGTAAGATATCTTTGAGTAATTGTTTTATTTTTTATGTGTATGTAGAACCCCTGAACTTGAACTTTGCTTTCTATGTTGGCTGCAAAAGTAACCACTGTGGAGTATGAGAAAAGGTTCTGCTTTTTCTGAAAAATGGGAAATTAAAATTTTAATAATAACTCTCAGTTCTTCCATTAGCCACAAAGCAAAACAAGTCAGTTGATGTGAAGAGGACATTATGTTTACCCTCATGAGTCACCTCTCAAAGCTGTAAAGGAAGAAACTTTTTCTGAAATTTAAATTAAAATTAATTAGCCTTAGAATACTTGATTACACTTCAAGCTACTTTGAATTGAGTACATCTAAACTGCTGCTTTTTTTTTTTTTAAGGAGTTAAATTTCACTCTTTTTATTTCAGGCTTTACTATTTCATTGATACATTAGGTCTAGAACATACCTACTGATTAATAACTGTCTTGGAAGAGCTTTTAAATGTGATTGCTTTACAGGGAAAATTACAATTAAAGATTACAGAGATGTCTGTCAGTGTTCATCTGCATTTTAAAAATGATATCTCATCAGTTGGGGCTCAAATTTGATGTCCCGGATTAGATCTCAGATATGGCTAGCTGTTCAGCTTCCCTCCTCCCAGTCCTCAAGCAGCTGTGACTTGCAGTTAAGCACAGATGTCATCCTTCCAGCTTCAGGGAAAGAAAAACTGAGAAGAGAATTTAGGGAGAATGGTGTTATCAGCAACCTTAACGTCCAGGATAGCTGTAGAACAGCAGCAAAGAAGAGATGATCAACCTTGGCAGGGGGGAGGGGGAAGTCGGCACTGACTTCTTGCCATCCTTTTGAGACAAGGGCAGTAAATAGTCCAGAACACCAGTATTTTTGTTGGAGAATGAGCAAATTTAGCTAGCAGAGAGAGAAAGCAAATGAGTGCCAAAGAGTATCTTGATCTGTTTGGATGCTGAGGGCTTTTCTGGGGAACTATAGTATAGTATTAGAAAAGTCTTAATGAAGTGAAAGAGTGGTTTATTGTAAATGGAGGACAAATCAGTATTGATAGTAGGAGTAGACAACATGAGGTTTCTGAGGTAAATACGATGGATTTTAACAAACTAGTTATATTTAGGATATACAGGACTAGTGAAGCTTGTCTCTCCAATCACAAAGATTTAAGCAGCAGGAAAAGTTTTATTAACACATTCTAATCTGAATTATGACTCATAACTTACCTCCTTATCTGAACCAGAGTCTTCACCTAGATATGTTGTTCTGCATTGCTCTTTCCTCTATAAATCACTATAACAGAATTCAGAAATTAAGACGATTTCAGTTATGGAAAAGCAGCTGTCTTGAGAAATGTTTGTTTCAGTGGCTGCTTTTGGAGTTGTTTCTAGCAGTTTACATAGGCAAATAAAGCACACGACTATCCTGTTGAAACCTCAGAAGAAATAAGGTAGAATAGGTTGAGGCAAGCCACACTTTTTTTTTTACTTTTTTTAAAATAAAAATCAGAAGTGCGACCTAGTTTAATTTGTAATGGGATATGGTGAGGCTACAAAAGATAAGCCTGCCTTTTAATATGTGCTATCAGATAAATAGTAAATATTGTGACAGTGAAGAATGCATGATGGTATACAGGCCACAATATAGGTAAGATTTTTTTTTTTTTTTTTTAAATTATACATTATAAGATGGGGGGTAAGACAAACCTGCATAACACTAACACAAGTGTTGATTATTGAATATATATATTATTTGCATCTTATTTGGAGTTACATGATGCTAACATGTTTTACAAACATCATGGATTTGGAATGCATGTACCATGTGCTCTTACCCATTCCAACAGAGCTTCCAGAACAGGTTACTGAAATGACATGAAACAGTAGTATAAATATTAGGTGTCAGTTTGTAAGCTGGAAAATGTTAGTAGTCTGTAGAATGTAGTCCATGCTATACAACTATGCAATACCATCAGATAGCACTAGTTTTATAATGGATTAAATTTCTGCCTTGGGAAAGGAATCCCAAGGGAATTACTACTCCTTTAAACAATTTTTACTTTAAAAATGTGCTTAGGAGTGGTTCATAGAAGTTCTTGATTTGTTTCTTTATTCAAAACCAGTAATTCTATAAAACAAATTAGAAAACAAAACAATTATAAATCCTCATTTATTTGCTTCTGTATTCTAACCACTACTAGCCTCCCAACTGAAAATTAACTTCTCTGTATTCACCAGGTTATGGGTGATCTAGTTAAGAGGCACCTATGTAGATAAGCATGCCCCGTGCCAAAAGGCTCCTGTGAAGTTCCCGTCACAGATACTGCAAGATAGCACCCATAAAGTTTACTCTGGAGTTCACACTAGAATAGAAAAGTTCTATTCCATGCCACCTTTACTCACATAACTTTGGATTACGTTCTAACCATCTAGCATGCATGGACAAAAATACATCATTCAAAGAAATTTAAGTTTTACCTGAATATATTTTTTTAGGACAAAATGTAAGATTCGGCCCCTTATGAGTAACTGGAGATACTACCACTGTGTAGACATCCCCACAAGGTATCTCAGTGATATCGCAGTGACTTAGACCTGAGGTAGGGGTACAGGTGAAATTGCCTTTTGAGCCATGTAAATCAGTATTGTAGTTTATCATTTCATCAGAAGCTCGCCAGTATACCCTGATACCATTATTGCCGAGTCTATATAGCTTCACCCCAGAAGGGCAGCAAGCACCTAATAAAATAAGAAACATTAATAAGCAAATTTTGTGAACCCACAATACATTATAAATTCCTAGAGTGCATTTTAAACCAGTTGATATGATTACTATCACACCAGATACCAGCATTTCCATGAGAAATTATTATTTCACAGAAAGCCAAAATAATTATTGAACTGAACTGGGGAAGAAAACGTTCTATCAGACTCATATTATGGAGCCGGAATTCAGCCATTGTTTTACAGGTTGGAATATTGTTGCTCTCTCCTGACTATGGAGGCACCAGGGCTACCTTAGAGTGCCCAGAGTCTTTTTGTGGTCTCTAAAATTTAATTATGCTGTAGCATAATTTAAATTAAAAAAAGTGGTTCTGGAGCAATGTTATAAAAACTTCTTTATATGGCCAACTGATGGCCATTATAAGAACAGAGTTCAAATGATACGTGAAAATAATCCAAAGTGCATTTATTTAAAAGAGGGAACTGGAAGTGTACTAACTGTGTATAGAATTTCAGCTGCACTATTTGAATGAGAGGAACACTATACAATGTAAGTTGTATATTGAGTCTTTTTCTTCCCAATTGCATTTACAATTTACGTACTGGAAGAATATCCTTGATATGTGCAACTGGATGTCAAACCCGTTTCACTGATTGCTTTCAGAGATACTGTATAGTTGGTGCCACATGTGATGCATCCCAGGAGACAGTAGTTTTGAAGAGTGTGACACTTTGCCTGTCCTTTCGGGGACTCCAGTGTTGTTACGTATGTCTGTGCACCCATCCCAACAGACCAGCTGATATTTGTTACAGACTGTGTCACTTGAGTTAGTATCAGGTCGTTAGGGCAACAAGGAGCTTAAAAAGAACAAAAAATAGAGAAGTCAATTCTGGTTTGTACTTGGAAAATGTAAGGTATTTGGGGGCGTTGCAACAAGAATAGTACATGATCAAGAGCAAAGGAATGAAGATGTGCATGCTTTTCAGGCCAACATTAACATGCTGAAAAATACTTGACTATTCTGTCAAGCTTCTAATAAACAGAATGTCAATAAAAGTTCAATTTGTCTATAACAGTGAGCTATAACTCTGGAATTATAAGAAGATGATTGCTCAACAAGATACTAAAAATTACTAAAATTTGTCATCAGAATATCAAGGTACATCTGTAGTTTAATTAAGCAGGGTCTATCTCTGCCCCTCAAGTCATATAGCTCAGTCCAGCTCTGTCTCTGTTTAAAGTCTCTTCCTCCAAACTGCCTGTGAAAAATAAATCCTGGTGTACATTAATCTCTGAACTGTGTCTGGACATTGTCTAGGTAAGTGGTACAAGACAAAACTCTGCTAGCAAATTAATAGCAGGAATGGTGGGTAGTATGTGCTTTAATCTGTTCTTCACGCTGTTTATTTGTTGACATGGACATCACCTCATTGCCTTTCCTGGTAATATTAAATGTCAAAATGCTGATAAGGAAGGTATGCGTTACATTAGTGGACTATTGTGTTATATTTTAGTTAGCTGTGCCAGATGATGATTTGTTGCACTAAGGCTTCTCAGTATGAGGCAAGTGCCAAGCAATCCTTCCTTCTCACACACACAAAGATACATACATGTTTAAGCAGAGGACAGCTAGCATCCAGCAATAGACAGTATAATATGCACACATTGTAATTTAAAAAAAAAAAAAAGCCAAAAACATAAAGAGACATAGAACTATTTTAATATTATGCTGCTAAATATTTTCCATTATATACAAGTCCCACATACCTGTCTCTAAAGGGACACTGTAGCTTGGTAAGCTCTGTCCTGCTGGTGATCTTGCTATAGCACTGACAGAGAAAGCAGATCCGCAGGGAAGATGAATTAGGGTACAGGAATTTCCAGAGCTTGTGCAATGCCAGAGTCCAGCCTCTCCTCTCGCAGTGACAATATATGTAGCTTCTTCATTGTTAGATTGCCAGTGCACACTGATCGCAGAAAGAGCCTCCTTTGAGATACTTTTAATTTCAGGACTGCAGGGAGCTGAAATATTTCAGATTTACAGTATTTAAACAGATTGTTTATGCATACTATGTAAGTTACACATGAAAATTAAGTTCCAGTTAGAACTGACAAACTACTTTGGAAAAGTATATGATCTGTAGATGTTTACTCCTGGTGGGAATTTAGAACTTGTGACAGAACAGGCAACATAAGGATTCCGCATACAAAACCAGAGATGAATTGTAAATCTGGTTTTCAAAAACTTGGAGCCATCAGAAGCTTTCAGTCCAAATCTGTTTCTAGCTCCCTGCTTGCAGTATATGTTTAAAGACTCCCAGTATTTTTTTTTTTGTCAGTTACAGTAACTTAGCGCTCCAGTAATGCTTTTCATCCATGAATCACTGCAGCATCTAACTATCATTCCTTCTGCTGAAGGAAAATAAGAACGCTTACAATACCTGTTGCCACGTACTTGGATGCGCACGACGTGTTGCTGCCCCTGGCCTCGCTGAAAGAATAAACCGTGATATTATAGCGGGCGTTGCACGGCAGAGCCGACAAGGTGCAGGCCGTGGCGGTGTCGTTGCAGCGCACCACGCCGCTCCCGCCCAGGGCTCTCGTTTCGTACATTTCAGCACCTCGGACAGGAGCCCAGGTGACCTCCACGGTGTCGCTCGCCACGAGCACCGCCCTGAAGTCGCTGGGGCAACAAGGCGCTGGGGACAGACAAGGCACAGAGGGAGGCTTGAACGCGACCTGAAAGCCGGCACGAAACCCCAAAGCCTCGTTTCGTTCGTCTGTGCGCTTCGTGGCTTAAGTCTCCGAAGGCGACCGGTGCTGTGCAAACGGTCTCATTAGCCCCAGGCTTGCTTCTTGAATTAATTCAGTACCCCTCCTTCCAAATCTGTAGAGGGCATTCTAATGTATAGGTAAGACATAGGAATGATGTATATCCTTGATTTAAAATTTCAGACCATCTAGAGGTTAAATAACTCTAAACAATTTCCCATTGAACTCGTTATTTTTTCATTTTCCAAATAAGATAACTCTCTATGGGGAATTTTAAGACTTAGGTACACCCTTCCTAAGGCAACAGAAAAAAAAACCCCAAACCAAAACCCAAGACCAGAATTCAAATGTTATGCCAGGACTGTGTGTTATTCCTATGTCCTTGCCTGATGATTGTGAATCGTTAAACTATTTTCAAGTTTGTAAGCATGTTGTAGCACTTGACTATGCAAACTGAATTCAACTGCAGGGTGAACTGGTCCTTTTTCTCTGCCAACCTTTGTGTGTTTTGGCCAAAAATTGAATAAAAATAGAACTTTAAGTCATTATCTTCCAATAAAAAATTTCAATCAGCTTACCATAAACACAGTTAAAGGATCCAAAATGAATTTGCAAGAATACATTGCTACTTACCAGTACTGTAATTCAATACATCGCCTAGAGGACTCTGCCCTGCCTTGTTATATGCAAAGACACTAATGAAATAAGTGAAGCCACAGTCCGACTGGAAATGGCATTGAGTATGTGACGTGTTGCAGTGCACTTCCAAGCCATCATCACTCTTCACAAAAACCACGTAATAATGACCAAAATTGACGCTAGGCCATGATACCAACAAGTGGCCAGGTTCATCCTCTTCAATTGATATATTTACCGGTGCACAAGGAACTGAAAAAAAAAAAAAAAATTAAAAAAAAAGAAAAAAAAATTGTAATCAGAATATTTTTATTGAAGTTATACTTTTGGGGAATAAAGGAAAATCAGGAATATATAGAATTATTCTACTCAGCTTGAACAGTTGTTCTGTCTTGTTCAAGAAAACAGCAACTTATCTGCCTTTACAGAGGATGCTACTTACATTTAGATGAAAAGAGAGTATGATTTTTACAGACCAAAATAGATGCTACCTTCATGTTTTTACTGAAAAGAGATCTGCTTAAGGAGCCCCTGTGAAGAAAAACAGTGGCACCAGGCAGTAATTCAAAAGGAACTGGCACAGTCTGTGCTCACAAATAGTAGTTTTGGATGACAATCAGAATACTAGCTTGAATAGCAGTTGGCATCCAAAAGCCTTTATGTGAAAACCCATTATATATTGGTATGAAACTCACTGGCTGTGTCTGAATAGAGCTGTCCTTTGCTCAGGTTTCCTTCCTGGTGGCATCCCAAAATGTCACATTAAACTGCAAACCCCATGGCTTTTGCTTAAATAACATTTCCTTTCTTTCTAGTTCAAAAAGCTTAGCTTGTTGCTATTAGAATGAATATACATGATCTAGCTGAAGCAATGCTGGCTGAGAAGATTACAGCCCACAGCTTAAAAATTGGCTCTTAATTACCCTCTCATCCTGTTAGATCCACCTTTGAGTTGCTCACATGGATGATCTCTAACTCGTATCAGTGAGAAGTCAAAATGAAGCAGGTTACATCAAATAATTAAGTAAATAATGTGTTTTTAAGGTAGCACATAATAACTAAAATGGTTTAGGTTTTGTTTATATGGGCAGTTCACCGAACAGGTCAGGAAGCAATAACCTCTGACATGGCAGTGGTGCTAAGTAGTTGAAACAAGCAGCCTTTTGTCCTGACAAAGCTGCTACCCAAGAATGATCTGTGACAGTATCTTATTTTAGTATAGTGGTGCTAGTCTAGCTTTGTTGACCTCCTTTCTAAATAACAACTAAATTTAGCCTAGAACAGTGATCAGCCTAGGGCCAGTCCTTAATGCTATTTCCTCACAGATTTCTCCCAATTGATTTGTGACAGACCTGGCACAGTAGGACAGATCTGTTATTCCTTACATTTGTTTTACACTCAGAAAATTGACTTTAGAACAGTTACTTCTGCTAAGAGTTAAAAACCAGAGGCTTACTGGTTCAGCCAACAATATATACACCATTGCATGTTCTTCTCACAGAAATATGAAGAAAGTTTAGGCTATTATCCCCAAAATAGAAAGGTACATGGCACAGTTCATGCATGAAGTTCAGAAGCAGAAATAACTATTTGAGAACCACTTGCGAATTGTAATGGACTAATTTACATTTGAAATTAAAGAAATATATGTTAAAATGCAATAAACTGTATAAGGATCAATGACACATACTAGTTTTTAAGCTTACTGCATCAGTAGGGTTACTGGATCCAGCATCATTGTATGCTGTGACAGAAACATAATATTCAGAGCTGCATTGGAGTGATGGCACCATGCAGGAGGCAGAAGATGTGTTACACTTCAGTTTCAAGAGCCCACTGGAGGCTGTCACACTGTAAGTTAGAGCTCCTTCTGTTGGCATCCAAGAAACAATAGCTCTTAAGGCACCACTATTAAAAGCTACTTGAACATCCGCTGGTGCATTAGGACCTACGGTATATCAGTTTGGAACACATAAATACAACTTAACATATGGCCTACAGACATGATCTTTTTCATAACTTGCAAACTAAATACAATTTTCATGGTGCAGACCTTACCCTCATTCATATTAAAGTGCCAATTTTTTAAAGAAATAGTTCTTGTTGTACACCATCAGAAAGCTTTCTACTGAAACTCCTTGCCTTATTTGAATATTTGCTTCTCACAGTTAGAAAAATCCTCAAATCAGTCTAAGCTTGTGTAATCCTTACCCAGGCCTGTCCTAGCTACAACTTCAGTGGTAGTTAATGGTATCTTTGCCTCAGTAATATTCATTAAACATAGCCATGTCATCTGAGCTTTCATGAACTTTGAGATGGGGTAAAAATTATATGATCTGAAAATCTACCCAATGTATCTTTGAAAAACAACACAATCACGCATACACATAAATACTTCCTGGTATATCTTTTTTTTTAATGCTTACTTGGTTTCAGAAAAGAAAATTTCTTACTTGTTCTTTGGTTGTATGTGAAATCATCTCCAGGTATCCCATTGACACTCCAGGCATATGCCTTGATAGTATAGAGAGTTCCTGGATCTAGATTTGTAAATATCAAGGACGTATTGGTGGTGTTCTCCTTCAGCATTCTGCCCAAACCATCTGATCTCATGAGGGACACAGAGAATCCAGCTGCCATATACACAGCTTTCCAGCTTACTGCAATGGAGTCACAACTTGGAGAACTAACAGACAGAATTGGAGCAGCCAGGACTGTTGAGAAAGAACACCATTTAAGCTTTTTGTTTTTCAGTAATGCTGTTTGAAAGGGCCAAATTTGAAATGAATACACAGAAACAACAATCACCAAACTCTGAGAGACAATTTCAGCAACAACAAAACCAGAAAAATAAATTAATGCAAGACTGACAGAATAAATATGGAAACTGATTTGGTGCATCCATTATGATATTACAGGTTCTGTAAAATGAATGTAACTCATACACAAAGTATGAAAGGTTGAATGTGTTGAAGAATGAAAATCACCAAGAAGATGCTGCATTTCCTGTCCTCTAAGTTTTACTTTGTCTTATTATTTTATACTGTTAGCTGTTTCTTAATTTCTTCCATTCCCTCAAGTTACTTCTTTTGTTAAAATAAAATTTGAATTTTTAAAAATAAAAAATATATGTTCATACAAATTCTAGTAAAACTTCCTATTAAACAGTACTGTCATGAAGTAAACCACTAATTCAGACTCTTGTCCTGGTCATTAAGTCAGATGGTTGAATTCTAGTCCTCAAAATCTGAAAGGAGAATGTGATCAATACAATTTAAAATACAAGATTATAATAATTCAGTACTAGTACATGCCTGGGCTATACTGTTTGTTTTCTGTTCAAATTAAAAAAAAAAAAAAAAAAAAAAAGCTTGCATGAATGCTTTATATTATAATAACATTACAAAATTTGAAATAAGAAGTTGAAAGTCCACCTGTTTTTGCTTTTCTGAAAGGTGAAGGCTGGCTTTTTCCTCCTGAATTTATGGATCTGATAGTGACTCTGTACAAGGTGGCAGGCTTCAGTCCCGTCAATGTGCCTGGAGAATTTGTAACTACAGTTTCAATGAAGGAATCCCCATCTTGTGCAGTCAGCAGATAACTAGTAGCCCCAGGTACTGCCCTCCATTCCACTGTGATACTGTTGCTAAGTTTTGAATAAGCTTTGTCAATAACAGGTATGTCTGGAGCTAAAATGGAAATAATGATAGACAAACTGAAGTTGGGGAACTCAGCCCTGTGAAATGCTAATTGCTCTGAGCACTTCACAAAAACAAAGTGTAGGACAAATGGCCTACACTTTCTACGAATGTTTAAAATTTAAGTTAAATGAAGTTTAAGTGAACATCAAAAAAATACACAGAGTCTTGAGATATTCTAGACCAACTTTCAGCTTTCAATAAAAATATTCTAGTACTCTTGAAATCACTATTAAAAATGACCATTATTTAACCTAGGTTGCACTGAGAGGTCTCTTTTTTCTCTCACTCTATAGCCAATTAACTATACTGGATGTTTATAGAAAGCAATATACAAAGCAATATATACAAAGAAGAAGTGGATGTTTATACAAAGCAGTCTGAAATAGGATGCTGAATGGTAGGCATTTCTATATCAGAGCAACATACAATAATTTAGTTTGGACCATGGGAAGTCATCTTATCCAACCCCCTGCTCAGAGCAGATATACTTAGATATACAATAACATGACACATCAAATACTGCAATTAAATACTTTTCTATTATTCTATGCTGCAGGGCATTCAGAAAGAGCTCTTGTGTACTGCAGTCACAAAAGTAACTACAGACGGTGTATTTCTTAATCACAAGTAATTTATGTTCAGTAATCAGGATTTTCAGACTAGAATCTGCACATGTAAAGCAAGTCCATATATTGCAATGCTGCAAAAAACTCACTAGAAGAGGAAACAAGATAAAATGAAGGTATATCCCCTCTAAAATTAAGAAAAAGAATGAAAAAGTATTTGGGACAAAAGTATGCGCCTTGAGGCAAACTTATTTATAGCAATTTGGGATTTCAGAGACCCCTTCAAGTATTATACATGGTTATACAACTCCTGAGCATTATGTCTGCTCTCAGTCCCAAGCAATTTCTTATTCAGCTATAGTCAGACACCCTCTTTTGCCCCACTTGTGAAAATCGTAACATATATTCTATATGACCATGCCTATGGAACATTTGCAGGTGTGTCATTTGTAATCGTGGAGCAAGCTATTGCACTATGATTTTTTTTCCTTCTAAAATACTGTCTTTAGTAACAATTCATAAAAATTTCTGTGTAGGAAATCCTTATGCAAGTCTAAGGGAGTTCTTTGCCTAACAGAGAATATATAGCACATGATTTATATCAGAAATAAATTACAGAACATTGATCATTAATATCTGTTCTCCATAACTAAGCTAGCAATAGAGGTTTTTACATACTTGCCAGAATAAACACTGCTACTTTTTTATTTTCAATTTTTATTGTAATAATTACTTTTATAAGAAACAAATTCTATGGGAAAAATAATGGCTTTTTCTAAAAATTATCACTTAAATTATTTTAAAAAGAGAATTTCAACAGAATATTTTTTTCAATTACATTTCTGTGAGGAAATAAAAGAGCACTTCTGTTCATATAGATTCTTCTTCAATATCCATCAATGACTTACATGCTATGAGTCCTTTTGTGAATGAAACAAAAATACCAGCATCAGTACTGAAAAATGTACATAGCTTCACTTCTGCATTTGTAATGAAGGGTACGTGATTTGGAAAGCTGCAGTCTGAGCAAGCTGTTCATGGCAGGTCAGGGAAACATATATATTAAAAAAAAGCAGAGGGGAAAAGGAGCTCCTTATGCTAATATTGAACTCAGTAGGAGAACCAGCAAAAGGCTTCAACAGGAATGGCAGCTATTCCCTACCAGTACAATGAAACATCAAGGATAAAATCCCAGTCCTACAGAGGTCAATGGAAATTATACTTCACAAAGTTTCTCTTACTAACCTGTTGACTGCATAATCTGTGTTTCTGCAAGAATAATTCCATTCTTGTCAATGGCTTCTGCTTGTATAGCATAAATAGTATTGGGAATTAATGAAGTTAGAGTTCCTTTAAGTGTAACATCACTAAAACGAGCCAGTAATGAATGGCCTACAGTATTCACAGCCGTAGCTGTGACTCTGTAAGAAGAGGCTCCTGAAAACTTGGGCCATCTGAGATAAATGCTTTGTGATGTCACATTGTATATAGACACAGAGAAACCTAAAAAAAAAAAAAAAAAATCATTATCAAAAAAACATTTCAGTCATTCTTGAATTTAGTCAGGTCTTGACAAGAAGATTGTTCAGTGTTTTATCAAGCATCTATGTGACCTAATTTTCAGATGACTGGCATTCAACAGAATTTGGAGGTCACTTTTGTAATCCATTAATTACTGTAATAACTGCTGCTTGCTCTCATAATACCATGTTGTGATGACGGCTATTGTTCTTAAAATTCCCATATGCTGTAGTCTAATTATTTAAAAAAATACTGGGTATAATCCGTATGTGAATATACAGCTAGTGTCAACAGTGTTCCACACATGAATAGGATCAAATGCTTGTTTTGCAAATCATGAAAAGAATATGCTACCGTAAGTATCCATGCAACAACATGTCTGCAACGATTGAGTATTTAAGACTCTTGACAGTGCAGTATATAAAGGAACATGTACTATCACCACAGAATGAATGAATTCTGAAAGCATTTCTTGTAATCTTGCATTCCTCATATTTTAAACTAGTCAGTATTCACATTTAAGGCAGTAAGAGCTGTAGGCACAAAAAACAAGATTAAAGAAAGTATAAAATGTTGTGAAACATTGGAAATATTTGCACTTAGGAGATCATGCTTCTTCTGGTGTGGTTTTTAACTTGGGGGTGGGTGGGTTGTTTGTTTATTTGTTTGTTTTTAAATTAAAAGATACAACAACTAACTGAGTGCAAATATGCTACAGTTTGAATCCTATTTGTAGCACAGTTATGTAGGTAATGAACAGCACAATTTGTCCAGCTGAGTGTTCTCTCTGGTCCATGTTAGTGTCAAGGCATAAGTGGTCCGTCAGAATCTTTGTGCGAGTGTCTGACAGAATTGGGACTCCTAAAAATGAGGTTTAAAATTTATAAAGATATCAACATAGATTTTTTTAAAGCTGAATCAAACTTGAAAACAATTTTTGTTTATAAAGCTACTAGAACATACAGAATGTTTTATCAGAAATCACACATGTGTGCGTTCTCTTCAGACCCACTCAAAAATAATCAGGCGAAACCAAAATACCATTTTGAAGATTTACCTGCATTCGCTGAAAAGATCTGAAAAGGAAGATGTAAAAAAATTAGAAATACAAAGTGAAATATTTTATTTGGAAACTTAAAAAACTAATGATGTTACTAACAACTACTTAAAATACTACATTTTTTAACACATTTTACTGATACAATGTATTTGGTCAGATTCTTTAAGCATGGAAAGTTGGTGCAACCAAGGAGATCTAGTACAGGTATGCAGATTTTCCTTTCTGAATCTGCCTACTGATCCAGTTTTCTGTTGTTGACAGACTTCAAAAGACCTTGGGTCCTAATATATTATTTTATTTTTCAGTCACTTGTGAACTGCAAAAGTGTAATAGTAACAATGTATGAATGTAGAAGTGGGTGTCAGACAGTCTTCACCCTAACTTTTAGTTTACTTTTACAGAGAGTAAAATACCATACTTGAAAATAGTTTTAAAGCAAATGAGTTGCACTCACCATTTCTAGGCAGTTGAAAAGCAGTCCAATAAATATTAATGATTTACTTTTTGCACTGCGCATCTTGTCAGAACTTTGTTCCAGCCTTCACATGGGGATGACCTCAGGCTGATCCCTGCTGTGATCAAGAATATTTTGCAGCAGTGCTGTCACTGTAGGTTTACTCCCTGGGACGAGAGGAGGTTGCGTTAGGTTAGGCCCTCCTCCCTGCTGGACTACAGCCTGCCAGCGGTTACCAAAACCGTGGTGAAATGAGTCCGACGTAGCATCAAACTTTTAGGCAGGCGGGTGGTGGTTCTTCTTCCCTTCTGTTACAGGATGCAGTTTCTGTATTGCTTATACAAGATTCAAAAATAATTAAGCCCAATGTAAATCCGAAATTTGCTGTTCAGCTTATTATCTATCCGCATTTTTGTCACTTACAAGGACCTTTTTTCCCGTCAGGAGTGATGCCCTCGTTGTAGTCCCCTTTGAACGGAACACCACCATACTGACTGGGAACCACTCTTCCTCATGCTTCGCGTTGTGGAAAGAGAAATTTTCCTCCAATTTCTTCATATTTGTACCAACTGCCAGTTCCGTTTTGACAACGTGTCTCTATGTTTTCCATAACTGTGTGTAACTATGTAACTTCTGACAGGTGATTTTAGGCGTCAAGAAACGGTATCCTTCTATGAACGGAGAGCGTTTTCTTCGGTGCCTTACACGAACGTTAACAGGGAACCCGGGGACAGCTTTTATGAGGGACCCACGGTAGCGAGGAGAGTTTTACACCCCGAGGGGACCCGGGACCACGGCAGGTTTCGCAGAGGCCGCCCCGGCCAGGCGGTCTCCCGCCCCCCCCCGGCTGCTCCCCGCACCGCACAAGGAGCCTGCCTCGGGGCTCGAGAGGCCGCTCCCGGCGTCCCGGGCTCACCTTCTGAGGAGCGACGGGACGCTCCTTCCTCAGGGGGCGAGCCCTGGTCACGGGGCCCTTCCCCAGCGGGAATTCCGTACCCCATTATCACACAGAAAGGGGGCCCTGCGGCTGGCACGGCTCCGGAGGGGCTGGCACGGCTCCGGCGGGATCCCGGCCCGCCCCAGGAGCAGCCAGCGCACTCCGCCGCCGCCCGGCTCCGCCCGCCGCCTCTGAAGAGGGCGCGGCGGGGCAGGACCGGGGACCGGAAGGGAGCGGCGCGGCGGAGGCGCGAGGTGGGGCTTGCGAGCAAGATGGCGCCGGCGGTGCGGGGCCTGAAGAGCTTGGTCTGGCAGAGTGAGTGCGGGGTTCCGCTCTGCGCCCCCTTTCCCCCGGGGCAGGGAGCGGCGTGGGGCCGGCAGCGGCGTGGGGCCGGCCGGCCGGCCGGGAGCCCTCGCCGCTGCCGGTGAGGCGCCGCCTCCCCGTAGCCCGGCGTGTTGGGGTCGGGGGTCCCCTGGCCGCCGAGGGTGGGGCCGGGGCCCCTCCTGGCGCGGCTGGGGGCGCGTTAGGAGCCGCGCTGCGGGTCGGAGCCGAGGCGGGCGGGCGGGCCTGCCGCGGGTGGTGGCAGAGCTGGGCTGGGCCGGGCCCGGGCGGCTCTGTGGGGAGCCCGGTGTGCGGCAGAGGCTGGAGGTGGCTGCTCTTCCCCGGCTCTTTCAGCTAGTGACTTGTCGGCGTGGCGAGAGGCGGCTGCCCCGGCTTGCGGTGGTGCCGCCGGTGCCTGCCGTAATAGCACCTGGATGGCAACGTTTTTGCTTTATTCCGAGATAAGGGTGAGCTATACGGCCAGCCATGCCAGCTCTTGAAGAGGTTAAGGTGAAGCCAGCTCTTCAGGGGCTTCCTTGTTGCTCCCGAAATGGTTGTCTTGGAGGGTCCTCCCGGCTTCGGAAGGGGCTTCTCTGGTTGTGTGTCACGTAGTGGCACTGCCTGCTTTATGCTGGGCTTCACGGTTTTCAGAAGAAAAAGCTGAAGGTGTCCCCAGGTACTCTCATAAATAAACTGCAAGTTTTTATCCCTATGGTTAGGGACAGGTTCTGCTGGTGTTTGTTACAGAAAATGAAGTTGTGACTGCTCCATGTCTTACTGGCGTAGAAGAGCTGATAGTATTTCAAGGTACTGTGAGACCTTTGGGGAAAGGCATTAGCAGCCTCCTCATGCCGGACTTAATTGTACTGAGGTTGTGACTCCATGAGCAGCTCAGCCAGCCTAGTGACTGCCTGTCACTGAAATTGGATGGTCCTGCTGCCTTCTCGTCTGTGTTTTCCTCCTCTGCTTCCACCTGCAAGCTCCAATCTGCTTGCTTGTCTCACTGCAAGAGAAGATAGAAAAAGGGGAGAAAGAGGAAAGCAGCCTGTTCCTGTGGTGTTCAGTCCTCAATTGCTGACATCTGTACCCTGCTTGCATCAGTTAGAACCCTTTTGTTTAAAATGTGACCTTTAGAAATCCCTACTTTTGCTGCTTTGCTTGTCCTGTCATACTCTAAGTCATTTGTGCTTTTGACTGTAAAGCGATTGATTTGTCCTGAGGTGTTTTATAGAAGACTTGGACCTTAAGAGGAGGGAATCTGGTCAAAGTGCTAGTGCATCATCAGGTTGTATAAGGACTTGTGAAAATGGCATTGCCAGTGTGGACAAGACCGTGAGAAAGAAAGATTAGCGTGATGGTGAAGCAGTGTGAATAGTAAAACATTTATATTGCAAACTTTGTAAAAGGAATCTTCTTCTGAAAAGAATGCTTTGTTAGATAACTAGTTAGTCTTGTCTTTCCAAGACTACAATGATAAACTAAGTTTTAGACATTATCTGGCACTTCGATTATGGATAATTCAATGCCCAAAACTGCTGCTTTCTAATGTTTCAGCAAACTTTTTTTTTTTTTTTTTTAAGGCTGGTTTGTCTGAAAATAATGTGTCAGTGATGCTGATGCTTCATGTAGCAGCTTGTTGTCAGTTTGTATGTTGTTCTGGGAATAGGTGAAGTTGTACCTGTGTTGTGTGTGTACAAAGAGTGTTGTACCTGTGGTCAGGTATGGTGCTGTTAAGAACCCTCTTTCTGTCATGATAGCCCTTTTTGTAAGGTGCAATTTTAGACTGAATCAAAGCAGAAGTGTGTGAAAAAGTTACTTCACCGAAGTTTGTTGTTGGTTAAGTTCACAGTTATGGGGTGGGAGAAGCTACCTCTATCTAGGAGGCAGTAGTTCCTGTGGGTAAAATTCTAAAATTAACTATGTACTGTATCTCTCTGTGTATATCTGTAAATAAGGTTATTTCTACAAGGGATTCTGTCTTTAATTTTTTTTTGCAACTTTAAAATCTGCTCTACCCTTGTGTAATAGGATTCTAATCTAGCCATAGATATCTATATTCGTTCTTAAACGATTCAGCATTGCTGCAACTTTATTTTCCAGAACACTTGCTTACAGTGAAAGCTGTTCTAGTCCTTTCTTCAGGAAGTGTGTTATAAATGGGTCATTAACTTTGCCAAGATGTGGTTTGCTTTTTTTTTTGTTGTTGTTGGTTGGTTGTTTTTTTTTTTTCACATGGGGATTTAGTAGTCTGCTGTTCTGTCAGGGTTGTGGGTAGTTCTTATCTGGATCGGGAAGTAAAAGTAGAAGAAAAATGCCTTAAACTAATTGAATGTGTTCAGAGATGACAAAATTAGAGAAGGTAGTTAGGATGCACACTTGGTATGAAATTTGTGAGAAGGAAATGAAAGCTTAGACAAAAATGGAGCACTATTCACTATTCATACCTGGGTTTATGATTGATTGGTTTTGGTGCATTCAGAATGCTTACTGCAGACAAATGAGATAATTTTGAGAGCCTGTAAACCAGCGTAGGTCAGTTATTTGAGTAAAGGAGCTGCAGGTTGAGGACAAAACAAACAGCAGTTGGAATGTTGCAGGGGCAAGTACATTGTATCTGGTACACTGATAGCTTAGAATAAAATTTCTTTTCATGATGGGAGAAAGCATGTTGGAAAGCTAAAGCACAAATTACTCATCTTTCAAAAGAAACTTGTGTTAGTTCGGAAGAGTCTGTGTAGGATGTCTGTGTAAAATACAACCATGAGAAGCATGAAGTGTGACATCTTGGGAGTGTTGTGTGCTATGCAGTGTTAGAATTGGTGAAACTGAAATGAAATGAAGGCTGGATGAGCTGGTAGGCTGCTCAGCTGGAAGAAACTGTTGAATTTTGAGGCACTGGAAGTTGGGGGTAGAGGTGGAGTATCTTGCGATAGTGTCATGCCAAAGGGACTTGGACATAAGTGAATATATTAATAAACACTGAAGAAATAGGTGTAGTTTTTGTTGTATGTGCATCTACTGTTCCGAAAATTCTTACAGTTCTTTCACTCGGCAGTAATCACAAAGTGTGTGCTGAATTTGCTCATTTGTATTTTAGGCTTCTGTTTCTATTACTTTCATTTTTTTGGGAAAAAGGTCCAGCTATTTTAATAGACAGCAGTAGTCATCAGCTTAACCTGAAATTCTGTTCTTTGGGAAGAGAGAACAGAATAATCAGACCTCTTTATTCCTATGTTTATAAACACCAGGTTTTAAACAGTTCCCAAAATCTTCTGACTTTATATTAATATATACCACTGCTGTGAGATCAAGTCTGCATTAGCCTGATGATGCCAGTCCTCAAGGTTGCAACTCGGTTCTGGTGATCTTTAAAAGCTGTGGGTCATAACTACATGCAACTGCTATTGCTGAACCCTATACAAGCTCTTTAATTGACATTTCTTCCAAAGTTGTTGTAGCAGGGAAAGATAATGGATACATCTTATTTAAGATAACTTTCGGTTCCTGAAAGAATTGGTATTTTCTTAGGCTTATTCTGGAATTCTAGAGAAGGAACAAGGACACTTAAGTTAACGTATGTTTTAAAATAGGTCTGTTTGTGAACATGTTGGTCCACCTGCCTTAGAGTAGCTTAAATTTTTTTGCATGTGCACAATCCATTTAGTGGAAGAGTTCACTAAAAAAAATAAAGTGAAATATTTACAGGCCTGCGATCATTCAGACTGATTTTTATGGAGCTGCTTATCATTAGCAAAAATGAAAAATTTAGCTACATCTTTATGAAATGGGCAGGGACAGTTTGTGGTGAAGAATTCTGTAGAGGTATTAGTCAGTGGGGTGTTTTTTAAATTCTTTTTTAGGTCTCTAATGATATGAGTCTAAATGGGTGAATTATTTTTTCTTTTTTACTAACAATTTGATTCCTCTAACTGGTAAACTGTCTATGTTTCTTCTTACAGAGCTAAAATCATTAGTATTTGATGACTGCAGGAAAGAGGAAGAATGGAAGGTACAGTTTTGTTATAATTTTTGTAGCAATGTTAGAATCACTTGTTCAAGTAATCTGTATCACTGAGTATACAACAAATAAGTATCACTTAGTGGCTAGCACTTTAACTTAAAATTGTTTTCTATCCAAGTAATGGATTTCAGTTCTGTGAACTCAGATGTCTGTCATACATAATGAAAAATCTAAGAGCTAGTATAGGAAGAACAAATGGTTAGTTGATTATTTTTTAAGTTTTGAAAAAATTTAGAAACTGTTTCTGTTTCTCTTCACTTTTCTTTTGAAAGACTTGTGCTTCATTAATTCAAAAAAATCATACTGCCATGCAATACATGTGGAGCAGGATTCAGCAGTACGATTGATAGGTATTAGAGCTGCTTTAGCTGCAAAACAGTTTTAGAATAAGTACCAATATATTTAAGCAGGCCATGGGGTAAATTAGCAGAAATTCAAAAGACTGGTGTCGAAGTTTTAAAATACTTACTAGTAGGTGTAGTGGGCACAAGCTACTTATTTAAGATGGAGCTCATCTTTTGAAATCCTATATGTAGGGAGCTGCCTTCTGATGCTATTTGAGATTAATATCCCACTGCAAGGTTGCTGTATGCAGGTGGTGATAAGATGTAGAGTAATAAAATAGATTTCAGCTTCAAATTTCCATGGCAAGTTGTTAAGGCAATAACATGGGTTTACTATAGCTGATTAATTAATCTAAATACTTGTGTTTTTTAAATATATTTAGATAATTCTTTTAGATGATTACACCACTAAATTACTGTCACTGTGCTGCAAAATGACTGATTTACTGGCAGAGGGTATCACAGGTAAGCATAATTCTTTTTAATATACAGATGGCAATATGCTGATAAGAAAAAAGGAAGGAGTAAAATTGATGGTACCCTTGCAAGAAACTGTCTTAATTTTGTTGATGAAGTAGCTATGGGATATTAGACTAGCAGACTTTCTGGCTTGTACAGTAATTACCCACCTGTGATTTTTTTGTGGTTTGTTTTTTTTTTTTAAATGAAAAATCAAATGTTTCTCTGCCTAGAAGCTAAAACCCTTTTTAAAAGTCTTTTTGCTAAAGATCACTGTAGTTTTGGGTTTTTTTGTGTTTCAGTTTTGTACTTTTAAAATCTATTTTTGTTTGGTTTGTTTGGGGTTTTTATTTTGTGGGGTTTTTTGGGGGGGGGGCGGGTAAAGGGTGTGCATGTTTGTTTGCTAATGTCCAGGATGAGGTAAATGAGAAAATTACCTGTTGCAGAATGATTTTAAGGATATTATCTGTCAGTTGAAGTTAAGGGAAAACAAGAGCTCAGTAAAGAATTAAGCTAATGTTAGCAAAATGTGCAAGAATAGGCAAATTACTTTCTGCATTTTTTCCTAATGTTTTCTGTCAATCAGTAGTACCAGCTGCTTTGAATTCATTTATGCTCATGAACAGCAGAGTTAGGATACAAGGCCAGAGAAACTTAAGTACTGAAGACAAAATGAGAACAGGAGACAGTAATAGACAAACTGAGAGGTGTTTGCAAGCAAATGGATGTGATAGAGGCAAGAATTTAAATTTGGGTTTGATGTGCAGATATATTTTAGTCTCCACTCAAAACAAGAGACCTTTCTGTAATTAAAAAGAAAAAAACCATAAAAACTTGAAAACTAAATTATAGCAATAGTTAATTTAACTAGAATAAACCCATAAGCAACATTAACAGTAATTAGATTGTCACTTTTCCAAACAATTTGGGAGTAGTTTCTAGTGGAGTGGAATTTCTCATCTGCTGGAATGTGTTTCCTGTTCCTTGATGTTGGCCACTGTCAAAAGTGAGTAATAGATTGATTGTGATAAATCTCAGTTATGCAGTATGTCGATTTAGCTAAGACTTTGTTTTTCTACATGTATTTTTAAAAAGTATTTTCTCTCTAGTAAATTTCATGGGCTCTTTTTCCCTACAACTTAAAGGATGTTTTTCCTATCATAAAACACTTTTCAAAGTTGCTTTTTATGATTGACCTTTCTGTAATGTTTATTAGTGTATCATCCTGCCAGACTTTTTTGCTGCCTGTTTTTGAAATTGAAATGAATACACAATGTAAATGATCTCATTTTAATTAGCTTTAGGTTTAGATTTTTAGAAACACTTTTGTAAGAGAGCATTATTTAGACTTAGTTATTTTTCCATAAATAGTGAGACTCTTCTTACTCCAACTATTCAGTATAACATCATTCTTCTGGAAGTATAATAGCAAAGCTCTATACATTTCACTTTTTGGAGTGTATTTTTAATCATAAGAAATACTACTTATCCTTTGTGAGAAGCTTTCAGTGAGCATGTATCCTGTTAGTCAATAAGAAACCTTTTATTTTGAGTGAGTAAACTACTGAAAAGAACCTGTCTTTCCACATCCAGATGTCTGATGTTACTTATCTTCCTTGTTCCTCCCCCACAAAATTACCGAGCAACATGAATCTCTCGGCATTCTTAAGCTAGTGTGCTGCAACACTATATAGTAATGACTTTATTAAGCAGAAACCCGAGAACTGAGTGAAGCTTATTTGCTGAAAATGTCTATTTTGTGCCTGCAATTATATTGAAACAGAGTAATTGCACAGGAAATAGGAAAACAAAGGACAGAAGAGGCTCTAGTCCAAAATGATGCCCTGCATAGTTTCTTTCCCCCTCTCCTTTGATGTGCTGGAAAAAGAATGATCTTGCCGGCAGTTCTCTTGCAACATAGTTCATACTGGGCCCCACAGTTTGAGCATGCTTGCATTGGCATACCTTCCTGTGTGAGGGCAAAACTCTACTTGGGTAGAATAGCCAGGAAAAATTTAGTCCTACAAATTTAGTTGGCACTAGACTGAGAGTTGAAGAAGGCTTGTGGTAACTTGTTGTATTGAAAATAATAAATAAAAAATCAAGGTGCTCTTTGCGGAAGATAGGTCCTTGCCACTAATTTTATGTACAACTTGATTGCTGTCATTTTATTTTTATCACCTCTATTCTATAATATGTATGGTGCTTTCATCACAAATGCGTAAAGCTCTTAATTATAAAAATGTATTATTTCTTCATTTATAGTGGTGGAGAATGTATATAAAAACCGTGAGCCTGTCCCACACATGAAAGCAATATATTTCATAACACCCACCAAAAAGGTTAGTATTTTAAAGAAAGTGTAGCAAGATCTTTCACATTGAAAAAGCAATCTTATTTTAAAGTATTTATTAATGTGTACAACTATACAGTACTTCTGCATTTTGTGTGATGCTCCTGTGTGATGCTTAATTTTCCATAATGAAAAGACAATGCAGTGTCACCATAGAGTATGTTGCAAATGTGTACCTTTTGATCAATGGAGGCACTGTTTCATTGCTTAGATATTAGTAACCTCACTGAAAGAGATGTTGTATCAAATAATGATGCAATACATTGAACAATAGAATTCAAAGTAATGTCTCTTATTAGAGATTACTGTTAATTCCTAAAAATTCTTGAGAGAGTAAATGTTAGCGTTGTTATAGGTGGAAAATGATGCAAGTATCCTGCTTTGTGTGCTTCCTAAAGTGATCTTGGTGTGTGACTGACCGTCTGTAATTATTTATTATTCTTGGTCTGGAATTGAAAATCTTCTACTTAAGTGGTTTCTTTTTATATGTTGATTTGCAGTATTACTAAGTGGGACTGGGTAATTAACAGGGCAGGAGGAAAGCTGGGAGAAGCTTTGTCTGGTATGTGAGGAAAGGTGAAATGCTGCAATGATTTTTTTTTTTCTTATTTTCCTACCCCCATAAGTCTGTAGATGGACTTATTGATGACTTCATCACTAAATCATCCAGCAGATACAAAGCAGCATATGTGTATTTCACTGACTGTAAGTAAGCTTTTGTGTTGTAGTTTGATAACTTTATATAGGTAAATAAGTAAGCTTCTCAGCTTTCTTCCCTATAGTTTAGTACATGAAAATTTGGGGTTCTGTTTCTTGAGAGAAGACTTGAGGCTCAAGTCATTAACCACATATGGGTTGCCAGGACGTGGTCCGTGCCATGTGGCAATAGTAATTTCTTTCACAATTACCAGACAATGTTGATCATTCCCCACCTCAGCTTTTAATTTAGGTAATATAGTTGGTGGGGTTTTTTTTGTTTTGTTTTGTTGGGTTTTTTTTGAAAGTATTCCAGTCTTCTCCTATGTTGGAGAGTGTGGAGGAAGACAATTCAAGTAAAACTATGTATCTCATATAAACAGAATAGTACTCAAAAATATAAATGTGTGAGAATTTGCTGCAAGAACAATGTTCTGTAATTGGTTATTTTAGGTAGTTCCTTCAGACTTGTGAGCCAGCTTTTTCCCATTACCTGAAAGAAGGTGCCTGCTTAGCCCTTGTATGCATGATATAAATTGCAAAGCAGAGATAATTAGTGCAAATGGGGTTCATGTGACTGCATGTTCCTCTGCAGTCAGTCAGTGTGACTAGAGTGGCATGTAAAGAAGGGAAAACAAAAAGCCCCAATGTGCTGCTGAAGGCAGAGGTTGAGTCATGGCTGTGTCTGTGGATGGTGTGTATCTGCTACCATATGTTCTAAAAGCAGTTACCAAATTACTAATGGAAACTTTGTTTCTTGTTTCTTTTTATGCTGATGCAGCAATTACTGTTCTGGAAGAATACTGCTGTCTTGCTGTATGTTCCTTTGTTGCAAGTGTGCAAGCTTTCAGTTTGAACGCTTGCCAAAACTTTTCATGTTGAGAGGAGTTGGAGAAGTAGCACTGTTGCTTCCAAGTCTGTGTAGTATTTGTGTCATCCAAATATTCCTTAAATTCAGTTTCTAGACTCGGATCCAATGTAGTCTGTAAGTGTAGTAGAACACATTTGAGATGGATAATTTCATATTTCTCTGTCTTTTGCTGTTTGATATGTACCCATTATTTCTCCCTTTAGCCTTTTTGTAGCTTGGGAAATGTTTTCTCTCTCCTATATGAGAAGAAATAGCAGAAACTTTTGCTTTGATAAAATCAATATCCTTCACTGCTGCAGACTGCTAATGAGTGTTGTACAACTTTGCTTGCCAAAAGCTAGTAAAAAAATGACCAGTGATGCTTTTTGAGAAAGATCGCAAACACAAAATAGTGATTATACATTCTCTTTCACTTCAGGAAGATTTGGCAACTTTTTTGTATGTTACTGTTAATTGGTTCTTAATTCAGAACTGTCTGATTGTTCTGAATACTGTAAGCTTGTAAGTGAGTTAACAACTGGAATATGCACAAATGATTTATACTTAGAATCTTTTTTTTTTTCCCCTAGTTTGTCCTGACAACCTTTTCAATAAAATTAAGTCTTCCTGTGCAAAATCAATAAGGAGATGCAAGGAGATCAACATTTCCTTCTTCCCATATGAGTCTCAGGTAAGTTTCATTCTTCATCTCAACAGCAGACAATAGTCTGGAGCACTATTTTCAAGTGTTGTTGGCCTGCTAGAAAACAATTAAATAGAATGTAGCTTTTTTTTTTTAATTGAAAAACTGTATGTGAGACCTATTGATGTTTTGGCATGTTTCCAGTGTTTGCCTATATTTTTCAGATGAAAAATGCTCCTTGTACTCAAAGCTTTACTGTTTGCACTTGACCTTTTTGTGAGACTTGGAGTCAGTTGCAGTAGAGGGGTTAGTGAAGGAATCTATTCTTTAAGAGAAGGAAAGCATTCTGGCTTGTCTTCAGTAAGCAGTAAAGTTTGTCACTACTTATACTGAGGTGTTATTTTGATAGACTAGGTAGGTTGGTGTGTAGGAATAAGTAGAACTAACTACTTCGTGAAAATTGGGAAAAGAGAGCAAATGGATGAAGAGAATTGGAGTGGAACAAAACCAAAGCCTCACAAAGAAAAAAAAGAGAAACAAAAACCAGAGCAACTTGGCAAACTTTTTATTGAGAGGAAAATGTGGAAACCATGTTTTCTCAAAAATCTGAGACGACCAATGGAAAACAATGAGCAGTTTCCATGTGAAACCACACAGTGGGTATTATGTTGAGAAATAATTTGTTGCTCATGCACTTCATCAGATACAGAAGGCTGAAATGCACTCTGATACTCACTAATACAGTGAAGCCCCTAAACCCTGTCTGCTACTGGGAGTTGTAGAACTAACCGTGAACGTTTCCCACAAGTCTTTCCTGTTGTCTTCAAACCTTATGAGCATATCAAGGGTCAGAACTCTTACATATACCAAATGGTGGGTGAGTATAGGAGAGGCTGCTGCTATCTGTGTCTTATTGTGATGCAGTTTTAGTTTGAAGTCACACTCCTTTTTATAATAAAGTTTTTTTATTATTTAGATTGAGAAGCCATCCGAGAGTAAGTAATGTGGTGGTTTGTTTGTTTTCCACTAGTGTTGATGTTCCCAAGCTTTGTTTCAAACTGTTTTTGGGAGTAATGCTAAAGCTGCTTTTAAGAAAATGTTTTGTAGCTTCCTCTACCAAAAAAGGCATGTGAAAATTTTGTTGTCCTCGTTCTCTGGAGGACTTACAATGAAAGTAGAAATTGGGACTACTTTTCTAAAGTTGAAAATAAGTAGCACTTAGTCTCTTCTCATTTTTAGTTTAGCGTTCTCAGTATTTTGGGTTGTGAGAACATTTTGAATCCTTACAAAAGGAACAGAGAATGTTAACTGGTTTTCCTAATTTAAAATCCCTGGGCCTGCTTTCTGGGGTGATAAGAGTAAATAATCAGACTGAGCTCTGGGCAAAGTCCAAGTGATTATCTACTCAAATGAAACAAACATCTTTATCTGGATGGATGTTGTTCTTTGGCTCTGTAGTTAGAGTCCATTTGAAGGTGGAGAAAATCCATTTACTGACAATGGGATTGTTTCCATGTTTGCATTCCATTTACTGAACTGTTGAAAGTTTTTTCTTCTGTGTGGTACTAAACATCTTTTATCAAGGTTTAATGCATTTAAAGAATTTCAGTTCTTGGAGGTAAAGTCTTCCTATAATAAACAGATACAATATGTAAAATTCTATTTTAAACAAATTCAATTTAATACCTTCTATGATCTTTCTGATACTGCATTGTATGGCTCTGTATGAGACACTGGATGGTATTTAGTTCTGCCTGTCTTGGATCCCTCCATCTGTACAGACAGTAAGCAATTTGAAAAATATAGTAATTTATATAGGGGAGGAGAACAATAGAGGAAAAGAGTGTGTGAACAAGAAGCAGATGAGCTCAACAGGGCAGAGAAAAAGGACTGAAGTATGGGTTTGTTTGTTTGTTTTTTTGTTTAAGTATATTATGTATGACTTTTTATTACAGCAGATATTTTAGAAAGATAGATAAAATTTAAGCCTTTTTTTTTTTCTTGCTTGTGCTTTACATAGGTATTTACTCTCAATGTCCCTGATGCGTTCTACCGCTGTTACAGTCCAACTCTGGAAAAGACAAAGGATAAAGATGCTGTAATGCAAGTAATGGCTGAACAAATTGTTACCTTATGTGCCACGCTAGATGAGAATCCAGGAGTACGATATAAAAGGTGGGGCAAAAATAGTGTTGTATTGTGTAGTTGCTTTCACTTCTAGGACTTCCCACATTGTTTTGTAATAGCTTGAGGCTGCAGCATAGTTTCTTTTATTGTGGATTAATTATTTTTAATCCACAACTCTGAAATATGGAATTATAGGAATTTGGGAAGTGTAGGCAGAGCAGTGAATTATTTCTCTGTGTGTGTTCATTTAACAGTACTTACTATACCCTGTTCTGTCATGAATTGCTTGTTTCACATTTGGTCCGTAGGATGACGTTCTAATATGCTGCATTCTGATATATCACATGCATAATCCTGCAACAGAACTGTGCCTGTTGGTAGTTTTGCAACTCCGCTTGGCATCAAGGAATTCATAAATTGCTGAGGCAGATGGGATCAGGATTTCTTTGTAGTAGAGGTATTGAGGAGAATACCTCTTCTGAGCTTTGATAGAGTACAGAAGTCAAACTAGGCATCTGAAATGATGGTCAGGAAATACTTTCTGTGGTGTAATGTGAAGTGGTGCCTTATTCTCTGCAAAGGTAACAAATAATTGCTTGACTGTTTTCTTTTCTCTTTTCTTTCTCGTTTCCCACCTCTGAGACAGATGTTTAGGTGCTGGGCCATATGCCAGCTAATGTCAGTCTTTTGGCTGAAGCTGTTTCTACTGTGTGAAATACCTGAAGCATTCAAAGATTGGAATCATAATGTAAGAGTGAAAATATATTGGAAATACTTAGAATGGAGTTCAGAAACTGCTCGTGAAACCAGAGGATCAATCTAGGGAGTTCTTTCTGTTTTAAAGGTAGCATTTTAGTGTTTTGATGAAGAAATTTAAGTTATTTTTGCATGCTTCCTTTTTTCCCAGCGGACCATCTGATAAAGCCAGCAAACTTGCACAGCTTGTTGAAAAAAGTCTTGAAAACTACTACAAAACTGATGAGAAAAGCCAAATAAAGGTAGAAAGTGAGCTAAAATGTTTGCTTCTTTTTTGTAAGTCTGGGAAAAAGAAATAATCTTTGGAATGTGGTTTGATAATACGTTCTACAAACCCAGATTTTATTTATTAATAAAGGCAACTAGTTGCCATTTAGGTTTTTTTTGTGTGTGAAAGCAACTTAGAGGTAGTAACTGATACAGTAAATCTGTATGTAAGCAAATATAATTTGTGTGATCAAACTAATTGCACTTGAAAAATTGGCCCCATGACCCTAAAATGAAACTTTCAGTTGAATGTTTGGAAATTATTTTTCCTGTATTGCAGCACAGTATAGATAACCTGCTCTGAAATACAAACAGCACACTTAATTCTGAAAAGCGAGTGGGAAGACTTTTTTGTGTGTGTTTTTCTTTACATTTTTTTTATTCATTAGGTGAGGTTACTGAATGCATTGCAATGGGCTAAGAGCATTGCCTTAAAATTAGTATTTAAAACCACTGTGTTTTGGTTATCGTTTAAATGTTTGTTTCTATATATGTTCATAAACACTTGGACCATACTTTTTAGTTTTTTCAGTTATTTCTCCAAAAACGTCTGCAGTACTGTAACTTACTGTAAATAGATTTAACATGCATTAACGTTGTACTGTATGTCTTAACTTTACCTTTATTTGATGGCTTTCTAGGCTAAAACCCACTCCCAACTAATAATAATTGATCGTGGCTTTGACCCAGTGTCAACTGTACTTCATGAACTCACCTTCCAGGCAATGGCATATGATCTGCTACCAATTGAAAATGATACTTACAAGCAAGTACTTTTTAAAAAAAAAAAATCTAAACACTTTATTTTTCATTACAAAATCTATGGAACTGTTTAGCTGAATTGCCCCATGGCAATGTTAGCTGCTTATATTACGTAAGGTTTGCTTCACTTATTAGTCTTTCCTTTTGGATTTGTAACTTCCTCTTTTTGTTAGCTTCCTCACTTGGTGGAGATTAGGTAGGATCTAATCGGCATTTTTGCTAAGTTTTGAGTCTAACAAATGGCACTTTTTTAAAAACGAAAAACTTTGTACTAGACATGAAGCAAAACCCTTGGTAGTGCATGTTCAGATTCTCTACCTTTTCTTTCATACTTTCAACCTTCTTGGCTAACAAGGCAAACAAGACCAGTAATCAAATACTGAGAAAAAGCGTAGTTATTTCTCAGGAATGCTCACTTCTATAGCTCTAGTTATTTAATTTGCATGGTTGATAAAATTTACATGTTTCTATCCTAAATGCACATTTAGGTAAGCCATGTTCAGTTTATAAGCATTATTTTATCAGTATTTGGAATAGTGTGACATTTGCATAAGGTATGTACTTTGCTGTCAGATTGTTCTGACGCCAAAGATTTTGGTAAGACTTTGCTTACTGAGGGTCCGCTACAGTGAGACCTAATGGCCTCATTGTTTAGTTAAGCAAACAGGAATGTGTATCGTCTGTCAGAAACACTGAGTGAGTGTTTTCATAGAAAATATAGAATTCTATGAATCTGAAATTTACTGGGTATGAAAATGTAGCAGTGTGTGTTTTCTAGGTAGTTGTGATCCGACTTTCACAATTAATCTTGTAATTGTTTTATACTGCTTTCTGGGCATATACACTGTGTGAGTTTTTGTAAATGTGAAACTTGTATAGTATGATTGCTGTCTTTATGCATTTATTTTTGTTTGTAGAAAAGTAATAGCTTGTCTGTAATCCTGTGAAGCATGTTTCTTGTATAGGTGAAGTAATTTGTCCGACTTAGTCTATTTAGCTGGTGAATGGCACTTCATTTTTCTTCAGAGTTACGAAGTGTCTTACAGTACATACAGAAAGCTGCACTTCGCAGTCTCAGTGTGTGTTGCTTTGCACACAGTTTGCATTTGAAGCCAAAGGGAAGTTGACATTGGAAGCTGAAAAGAAATTGAGGTGCATGTATGATTGAAACTCTAGTTACTGTTGTTTTAAAAAAATGTCTAGAAGCTATTGCCCCAAAGAATCATTCTAAAATTAATCTGCTGGTTCTATGTTCAATGATGTAAACTGTAAAATCCTTATGTAAATTATATTGTGTTGGGCAATAGCTTGGCTTGTAAGTTAAAACCTGTGTACATTATTGCTGTTGCCATGTATGTTGATTAAACAATAACAAGAGTCTAATGAGTTATGAGAATTGGGGTGGTGGGGGAGGGCAGGAAACAAACCAAACAACTGTCTGAATTTTCTCTTGGAAGATACAAAACAGAAGGACCTGCTGGGAAGGAACGGGAGGCAATTCTGGAGGAAGATGATGAGCTCTGGGTGAAGATTCGGCACAAGCATATTGCAGATGTGATAGAGTATGTGAATAAATAACAAAAACTACTTACATATTTAAGTTATAAAAGTTTCTTTGAGAGGGAATGTATTTGAGCTGTTAAGCAGGAATACAGGCAGTAGTGAAGATGGTTTGCAATATAGACTGCATCCTGTTAAATAATCAATGCCAGGAAGAAAACATACTTTCAAAAATACAGTACATACAGAGGTATGCCATTTTACTAATGTTAATTACAGTTCTTGAGGAAAATGGAAATAAAATTATTTCCTGGGAAGTATCTTTAAATCTTTTAAATCTCAAGGGATTGTTTTGCATAAAGTACTAGCAAGTTGTTGCATCATTATGCAGATATTGTAACCAGAATGTTTGTTTGCTTTGTCAAAAACCACTCTCTTCTCTGAAGGAGACCTGTATTTGAAGCTTTTACTTTAATTCAGAAGTTCTTGTTGCACAGTTCTTTTAAGATCTTAAGTAAAGATCTTAAGAAAAGATTTAAGAACTGTGGTGCTGTTGCATTTGATTACTTTCCTTTATTTTTTTTTTCTTAGGGAAATACCAAAACTTTTGAAAGAAGTTTCATCAAAAAGAAAAGCAACAGAAGGAAAAGTAAGTTGTTTAATTTAAGGTATTGTTGTTTTTTTTTCTGGTAATTTAATTATTTTCAGCTGATCAGATCTGTGTAATTCATGGACCTGTTACAGAAATTGAGGCTTATCTCAATGGCAATTTGGGGGGGGGGGTAAGGGGGGTCAGGAAGGCTGCAACAGGAAGGGCAATAAAGATGCCAAATATTGGGGGAAAAATTTTCAACTTGTATCATTTCTTCACAGTTATCGATATCTGCTCTGGCCCAGTTAATGAAAAAGATGCCGCACTATCGTAAAGAGATTAGTAGGGTAAGGGGTCTTTTGTAACTACAGCTTCATACATCTTTTTGTATGCTATAACTTCCTGTGTTGTTGAAGTCTAGTTTTATTCTGTCATTTTCCTGTTAAGTGTGCTATATAGCTTTTCTTCAAATTAATATTTTCACCTACTGTAAAATTTGGAGAAGAAAACTTTTTCCAGGTGTTTCATTTTAGTATGTAAAAAACCACTTAAATGATTTGTGTGCTTTGAGGATTGAAGATAGCATAAGCAGTCTAATGTTTTAAAAGGTTTTATGGGGGTCAGTCTGTCAGTGAAGGGTAAAACACAGAAAATGCCTGATGGTACTGAAGGATAGTTGAAGGATTGACTCTTGTAACCAGTGAAAATGATTGCTTGATATAAAAAAAAAAAAAGGCAAGTTACGGCAGCTTGTGTGTTTTTCTTTTTTTTTTCTTCTAGCAAGTTGTTCATCTTAACTTGGCAGAAGATTGCATGAGCAAGTTCAAATCTAACATAGAAAGGCTCTGTAAAACTGAACAGGTATGTTTAAAAACCCCACAAACCAAACAACAACTTATTGCAAATGCAACTTTTTTGTTCACAGGTTTAGATGCTTGTTTTTAACTGACAAAAGTAGTGTCTCTTGCCTTTTTTTTCCCCCCAATCGCTTTTTGAGGTAATAGTATTAAAGCTAAGTGAGATATACAAGGCTCTTACTCTGCCAATAAAGAAGGTGCTTTTAGAGTTTTGTTTTTTTGTCTTTGAATCTGGCTGAGTTGTGTAAGGATCATCTTTGTTTGTTCTTTGTTCAAAACTCCTATGAAGTTACCTTACTATCTTCTGCAGAAGGAAGCCCTTTTAAAATGTCTGGGAAAAGCACCTGTTAGGGTGAGGCATTACATTGTACTACTTATCTGAAGTTAAAAACTATAACTTAAATTGATAGGAATTCCAGATAGCAAACATTTTAAAATGTTTGAATGTTATGTAGTGTTGTTATAATGTTCTAACTATTGAAATAATTATGTCAAAGACTTGTCATACTGAGTTTAAATTGATGTAGCTTGATTGTTTCCTGAAACCTATGGTTTAAAAAAAATGCATTTCAAAGCACACAAAACAATGTGGGTTTTTTGGTTGTTTTTTTTTTATGAGTACTCACTAAAACCATGTTTTGTTTTTTTAATTTAGGACTTGGCTCTTGGAACTGATGCAGAAGGTCAAAAAGTGAAAGATTCAATGAGAGTCCTCCTTCCAGTTCTGCTTAACAAAAGTCATGAGAGCTACGACAAAATTCGAGCTATTCTCCTGTATATCTTTAGCACAAATGGTATGATAAGCTGCCCTATTTTTTTGTTTTTCCACCAGTGCTATGGACTTCAACTCAAGTTTTGGGATAGTCCAGTATTTTTAGTTAACTTAAATATCTCTATTGGAGTTGATGGCCAAGTTTAAAACGAATACTGTCCATCCTCTGTAGCTTCTCTTCTCTCAAATTAGTAGCAAAGATACTATTGATAAGGAGTTAGGAGGTTCAATACAAGTGCAGATCCATACAGTGTTTTAGCATCATTCCTGTGCTTGAGTGTGTGCAACAGTTTAAATTTTCTTCTTTTCACATAGTATGGAAGCTGTTAGAGGGGGAGCTTCATGTCCACTGCAACCTGAAAATTAAGTCAATGGGGAAGAATTTGTAGTAGAGGAGGAGGAAATTGGCAGAATGTTGGTCTGAGGAATCTATAACAATATTGAGTTTTGGTCTCAAAAATGGACCATTAAACAAAACTTTATCTAAAGTACAGTATTATGTTAAACTTAAAGTAGACTGGCCAAATAAAAAAAAAAATCCATGACTAAATAACAGCCCGAAATGTGTGAGACAAAATTGGTCTTACTCACAGTCACATGGTAATTAAGTTGTATGTTTTCCTTATATCAAAGGAACTACCCAGGAGAACTTGGACAAGCTGATCCAGAATGTACAAATAGAAACTGATAGTGATATGATAAGAAATTGGAAATACCTTGACGTTCCTGTTATCTCTTCAGTAAGAATGTATTTATTTTTGTAATTTTCTACTACCCAAGCAGTTGTCTACAGCTCTTTCAGCAACTCTTAGCAGTATTATCCAGGTTCTTTTTTTTGGAAGCAGGCAGTTACTAGGAATTCTTGTTTTTATGATGTGTTTAAGTGGTAAATCCTTTAAACAATTAACATGAATAATTTTCAAAGTAAGATACCTATAAAGTTCCCTCTAGACTCATCAGATGGTGATTTGAGCTAGTTGGTTTTTTTGAAAATGCCAACTTAGTTCCTTGTCTCTGAAATTAGTATTTCTAGTGTATCCTGAATTCTACAGGTATTAATTGTTCTTTGTTGTTATTATTATTTCTTTAAAATTTCCTACTGATCCCCTCTCCCCCACTACTAACTGGTAATAAGTTTCAAAAATCCAAATACACTGCACAATACAACTATGTTTTGAAATTTTTTTTCAGTCTGCTGCTCAGCAGCATAAACACCAAAGAAGGGACCGTTCTTCAGAAGAAACTTACCAACTTTCTAGGTGGACGCCTATTATCAAAGATGTTATGGAGGTAAATTTGACCAACTAGTTAATTCATGGGTGGAGTGCAGAAATTTATTCAAGTGAGCAGTTATAGCCAATCTTTTGAAATTCCAAAGTATTTTGTTAAATATGTCTGTTGAGCAAAGTGATCACTTCCAGTTTGTCTGTAGTACAGAACATTAGACTGCTGTGTGTTAGCAGTGCTCTTTACTGGAGGTCATTTTAAAGGTGAAGCAAATGAAAGTGAAAGCAAAAAGTCTTTTTGAACAGCTTGTCCTGTGATTGGCAGTATTTAGTGTAATTTAAAGATCTGGATTTTTTTTTTTTTTCTCCAGTGGGTCTTTAAACTGTAATTCAAATCTAACCTGTAGATCGGTAGAGGCTTGAAAATGTTACTTGCCAGAAGTGTAGTTGCTTTGTTCTTAAACCTCTTCCTAAGTATCAGTTAGTGACTGATGTCAGACAGAATAGTGAGTTCACTGGACCTTTAGTCTGACCCATTACTGTTGTTCGTAGATTCTTGGTGACTTTCACATGTTCCTCTGTGTCTTCAGGGAGCCCTAACTTCTCTCATATACTGCTATAGAGACATTAATTATGTTAGGATCATTACAGATGAAAAGCTGCTAGTGAAATTTGAACAGTTAAATCAATATTATGTTTATAAAGAAAGCATATGTACTCCCAATTGCTTGTGAAATACAGAAGCCTTGTAAAAATTCTTAACATTACGTGGTCTAGCATTTTGTTACATAGGAGTGTTGTTCATGAGATGCTGATTGGGACTGGTTGTTCAAAGAACTTGCATGTGCTGGCATTTAAATTCCAGTTAGACATCTTACTGGAAGTTGAAACTTGGTGGGTTTTGGGTCTCCATGTTTGTTTAAAGTGGGTCTTTGTTTTGCCCTTCAGGATGCCATAGAAAACAAACTAGATTCAAAAGACTGGCCTTATTGTTCCCAGTGTCCTCCTACCTGGAATGGTTCAGGAGCAGTAAGGTAAATAATTTAATTTCCTGAAGCATAATTTACCCAATTCTCAGTGTTGTTATGTACATTATAAAGCATTTTAAAAGTGCGTTTACAAGTGGTGAAATCGTCTAAGTATGGTAATGTTAATGTGTAAAACTTATATTTTTATTTCATCGAAAGCATACTGAAATTGGTTGTTAGTTTAATAACTCTTCTTAGCCATATATAGCTTTTTATTTGGAGTATCTCCCTTTTGCTTTGAAGTTAGAAATAACATTTCCATACTCCCAGAATGAGAAATTTTAAACTACTGAGCTTTTTAGGGTGAAGTAGTTTCAGGAATGGATTATCAGTATACTGTGACTTGGGCAAAAAGAATTTCTTCTGAAAGTTATTTCTGCTGTGGTAGTGGTGGTGGTGTTCTTAAAGTTAATGACTTCAGTAAGGTAAACTCAACTTATGTAGGCCCCCTCATTAGGGAATATGGGCCTGTTAGACATTTGACCCCTGTTGTCGGGATGATTTAGAGAAGTTGGAGGTCTTGAAATGAATTCTCTGCTAATGAATGTGAAATGGTGTGTTTGTGTACTTGCATATTTACTAAGTAGCACTGAGAGGTGATTTTGGAATTTCTTTTTTTTAGCTCACTAACTTGTACTGTGCCTTCTTTCTCTTTTTAAGCCCACTAGTCCTTGAACCTCATGACCAATACCTGCCAATTTGACTGCTTTATCACTTGTGGCAGTGTTATTTAAATGGTGAGACAGCTGTATAGAGATAAGAGTGTTTCTAACGCAGGAATGCTCACTGTGCTAATCAGATGCTGGAATTCCTAGGGAGGGAAACATTATACAGATCCTAAATGTGGAGAACACACTTCAATTGGAATTTGTACCTTACTAAATAAAAGACAAAAGTTACAGGTACACAGCCTTAGGAAAATAGTTCTGTTACTTCCACTGCTAACAAAACTGTTGGTGTGTCCTTACGTTCCTGGATATGCACTATGATGGTCAGTGCAAGGAAACAAACACTAGGGCAAGTCACTGTACATTGTAACTGGATCTCTGTCTTGTAGGCTGGTGAAATCTGGGAATCTTTTAGGCACCCTAGCAAAGAGAGATCAGGACTGCAGATGATTTAATCTGAATGTGCAATTTACTATATATATGTTAGAAAGCATAATGAAAATAAAGCATAAGAGCTTTATTTTTATATTCCTAGCTATCTGAATCTTACTTGCGAACAGCCGAATATTTTTCTTTTAGAGATTCTTTTCACACTTGGAGACTGAAAAACCTAAGACTCTAGCTTTTTCAAATGAACCCCTCATGAAAAACGCCACTGGAATTGCTAGCATGCAGAATTAAGCTGCTCAGTAGAAGTCCTTTGTGTGTAAGCTGTGTGCAGCAAGGTTTCTGCTTTGTATTTTTCCCCCTTGTGGTAACTGAATAGTTTCCGAGTAATGTGCTAACTTGTTCTTGTTAAAATTCTTTTAATTATCAATTCATCTAAGTTCTTTTGCTGCAGTTGTAATCAAACCAAGAACTGCGTGACAGAAATTGTTACTGCTTAAGTGTATAACTTTTACCAAAATTAATCAATAAAGCTATATAAATGTCATCTTACGAAATCTTTTACAGTGCTCGCCAGAAACCTAAAGCTAGTTATCAAGATGAGCGAAAGAGTAGTGCAAGACTAATTATATTTGTGATTGGAGGAATTACATATTCTGAGATGCGCAGTGCTTATGAAGTTTCTCAAGTCTACAAGTCCTGTGAAGTTGTTATTGGTAAGCTTGTCTTGGGAAAAGAGTGGTATGTAGGGGTTTACTACATGTGTTTCTGGAAAATGTAAGAATCTTTTTTTCTTACGTTCCCTAAGTTGGTTAAGTAAGCTATATATTATATAAGTGTATAAGCATATTTCTTAAAGCTATGCACTTAGGAAGTATCTTTTCAATTTATCTAGATTGCTTGATGTTTGGATTTTCTTTTGCAACAAGATACTAGGAACAATACATACAGTTATGCTCTACAGAAGAATCATCATGAATCATGTCAGAGAAATGTATTATTGAAATAGCCTCATGTATAGCAAAAAGGTTTTAAGCAGACCTATGTTGCCTTGCATTACGGTTTCCTCACAAACTTTTGTATCTGGCTGTGCTTTGCCTTCAGGTACGCTTACTACTCTCATTGCATTTGGAAGTAGTAGAAAAGCTGGCAGACTAGTGCAAAATTACTCACTTCGGGAGAAAGGGAAGATAACTGTGGTGTGGGTGTCTGGTGTGTTTTGTTTTGGTTTTTTTTGTTTGTTTGTTTTTGTTTTAAACACCCACCCACCCCACCCCCCAAAACCAAACCAACCTAAAAAAACTTTTTCACTGTAGCTCAGTTGACTTTGCAACATTTTCTAGTCCTTGTCATGGTTTCTTCAGAGACTTTACACAAACCACACCATGATTTATAGCTTTTGCCCTGAAAACTGAAGTAATTGCCCTAATCTTCTTAAGAATCAGCAGTAAATGCATGAATTACCAGCTGGGGTAGTAATCTCTTAGTTAATACTTCAGAGGCAGCAAATGCTTGTTCCATCAGCTGCTGTGCTTCAAATAATCATTTCCTATAATGCTGTTTAAATGTAGGTGCTAAAACATTTTCATATATGATATATCAAAACAGAGCTCCTAAGATTTAGAACCTTACCAGAGACCTGTATCCATCTGCAGTGGCAGGTGGTGTCTGGGTGCAGGGTCATCTAAAGCATTCTAAATTGCTTGAGATGCCTCTGTTTGGCAATTAAATTTAGTCTTGAGTTTTGAAAAGGATTATATCTATCTACCATAATTTTAAATAAATAAATACTCTTCTCTAAAGCAATGACAACCTTGATTCTGAGATCTAGAGTCTGTTACCTCAAAATAGTGGGGGGTGTTGTAGTTGTGTGCATGTATGGTTCAGGTTTTTTGATTTATTTTTTGTTTGCTGGTTTCATTGGTGGTGGTTGAGGTAGGTTTAATGCTAGTCCTAGTTTTGAGTTGCAATGGAAAGACTAGGACAACAGGAATGTAGTTTAACAAGACTATTTCTTCATCTGAGACTTGTTGACAAAACCATGTTTAGTGTAGGTCACTCGCTGTAATACCTGGCACTAACCATCTTCCCTTTTGTTTAGAGATGATTCTTGTAGTTTTGTTTGTAATCCTATTTTCCAAGGGAGGCTGATAACTGCCAAATTTCCACGTGGCTTACTGTAAGATGAAAATCTTCCTGTATTCCTGATCCAGAACTCAAGGAATATTAGCCCATTTGGATTGACACTACTAAAACTAAAGACTAAACTGTTCAAGACAGCCCTAATCTTAAACAGTTGAGAGTTCCCTTTATAACTGTAGGGTGACCCTTCACAGCAGAAGTTATAATCGCTGTCTGTGAGAACAAGAGAGGTAGTTTGTGCATTCCTGAAGAAGAATAAGGATTTTCTTTGCTGGTCCAGACTTGGAATTTGTTGCAAATTTTTCAAGGAAATGTTAGTCAGTAAAAGCCAATTTTCTGTAACTGATATTTCTGTCGAAAACTACTGTTTGCAATAATCTTTAATCCAGATGGTTTCTTGATTCTAGGATAAAGCCTGTCATTAACTTGCCCTTTCACAGAATGGGCAGATTTCTTGCAGGCTGGGACAACTGCATACAGTGAAAGTGGCCCAGGTTCAAGCCTATGTTTCAAACCAGGCAGAGCAGGGACTTGAAACTTATATCCAAAGAAAAGAGTCCTAATCTGGATGTCTGAATTTCTTGGTGTGTGGAAGAGGGATGGTGCCTACCTAATGATGACATTTATATTTATATGATGATGCTTTATATGATAACACATGAAAACACTTTGAACTGTTCTACTTTTCAGTTTTCCAGGTACAGTAAAAAACACTGGCATGAAACTGATTTTTTTTTTTTAAATTTATTTAAAGAGTGAATGTCTAAAAGTCATAATTTCAGACTGATATAGTTAATACTTATGTTTTTTTGTCAGGTTCTACTCATATTTTGACACCTAAAAGACTACTGGATGAAGTGAAGAGCCTTAGTAAACCGAAGGATATGGTGTGCATTAAGGATGAATAGAAATGGTGGTGTTCATGATGCATTAGGAAAAGACAAATAGTATGTACATATCCTTATGGAATTGACTTTTCTAAATACTGTACCAGGACACTATATGGTTCTGACTAATGGAGTGTAATTTAAACTTGCTGCTTTTTTGGGGGAGTAGAAGGCAGAGAGAGGAAAAAATCAACACATGTGTTTCTTAAGTTGTATTTAGTATAGACAGTGTTACACTGTAAGTGCTTTTTCAAAAGGGCATGGTCGTTCCTAACAAATTATGCTAAAAGTTATCATGATTACATATAAACTGGAATTATCTTTGAGAACTGTGAAATCTTTCTATAATAGAGTTTATTTCTAAAAATGATTAAATTAAAAAGGGCCTAGGTTCTTAGGTAGAGTAAAATACCTGTAAATATGAGTTTATGGTAAAAATATTTCACAAGTGCGGTATCTTAAACTGTAATATTTTCTGTAAAATAACTCTCTGAAAATTCTTTAAATATATGTAACTGTGAAAAACCAAAAGGTGTTTTTAGATGGTGGTGGATAAGGTAAAAAGTTAATCACAGAAGTACTAAGCAGTTCTAATTTCAATAAATAACTTTGGAGAAATGCTGCAACTGTGCACTGAAGTACACTTTATATTTAAGTATATACAGGGATTATTCTACAGCTTTTTAAAAAAACTTTGACTTCTTACAAACTTTCTTATGATTGTGTCTACATAGCTTGTCTGTTTTAGAAGTTGAATTGCCTGTGATATAGAAGTTCCAAAATTCTAAGTGTAAATTCTCTTTTTGAGGGAGCGGGGGCAGGGGAAAAGGAGGGGGAAAGAAGGGAAGCAGTTGAATCTTTCAGATTACTTGGTAATTTAGAAAAGAAAAGCAAAAAGTAAACCAAACGCCAAAACTTGATGCATTCAGGAGAATTTACTGTTTTCTACTTTGTTACATACTAAGAAAGAAATACACAAATTTGTGTTGAAGGGATCAAATAAATTCTAAATTGTATTAATTCTCTAATACTGGTGACATTTAGATTTGTCTTAGAAAATTACTGAAGTAAAATTTCTAAGTAATTAAAATTACTAACCTTTTAAAGGGATGTTGTATTGATGTGCCTTGAAATGTTAGTTTGTTGTATGTAGAATGAGAGAAATGTCATAATGAAAAAGAATAGATTACTTGGGTTTTTTATTTACATTTTTCCCAACTGTAAGGGTATTAATTTTTTTTGTTTTGCAGAAAGGTGGTTTTGTTTCTTCTCCCTTAATTTTGCCCTCAGGTTAACTAGTAGGTTAAGAGAATATTTTTGTTGGGTAAGTTCATTCGAAGTTAATTAGAAGGTGGAAAAAGGTCAAATTCACCTCCTACCTCAGAGAGGTTGAAACAGGAGAACATCATGTAATGATTTCAAAACGTTGCAGGACATGGGACACGATGAGGATAAGTGGCTGTAGCATTCAAATGCGTGTACGTGAGTTAAGCATCTAATGTATGCTGACTTTATTTTCAATAGGAATACAGGAATAACACCTTTTTAAATTAACTGGTTCATCAAATGTGCGTCAAAACTTAAAAAATTTTTAGCAGAAATATCTATAATGTTTTTCTGAATTCTAGTTTCTAACTAGAATTACCACTGTAAAAATCCAGAGTAGAAGTATGTGTTTAAGAAATGCAGTGTTCAACTTTTTCTTACTAAAGATGCACACTTCGAAATCAGTATTAAACAATTATGCTTAAATTATATGTAGTCCTTATACTTTGGCAAGTTCGGTGTAGAAGCTATGTCTAGTTGCATTTTTTTCCTATTCCCAAAGCTTAAAAGCAATACATACAGAACAAAATAACCAATATCAAAGCGTCCTGCTTAAGGACTGAAATAATTGATTTCAGTAATATATAAAATCCATTGTATTGATGTTTATTTGTTGCATAGAGTTGAAGAAATGTGAGCTTGAAATGTTGGGATTACTTCTGCATATTCAGCAGTTAAGACTTTTTCCAAGTGTCTGCTTTAGGCTGAAGTGCTATCACCAGCTCAAAATTTGATAGCTGATGAGTACAAGACCATGAGTTCTGAGATTTGGAATCCATCACCTGCTTTTCCCAGAAGGCAAAGCCAAACATTACTGTAAAGGTGGATTAACAGAGATGCTTTAAGATCAATCTGACAGCAGTATGTAAGCCAAAACAGCTCCTGGTTTCTTACAGGAGCTTGTGAAGGGAGGGGGCGGGGAGTAATTCTTGTGAAGATGTTTATTTTTTTCCCAATGATCATCTTGGCTAGATCAAGAATTGTTTTAACAAGATCAAGAATGGGAAAGAGTTGTATCAAGATAAACATCTCCCCCCCCAAACCTAATATTTTAGCACATGTACAAGGTATATAATAATTTTGAAAGTTCCTGTTTTCATATTATACATTTTAAAATAGATACCTAGCCTGTACATGTGGGCCCAGATTTGCACAGGCACAGATGTTGCTCTGATTACCCTAGATAATAAAGATGCATATTTCCATGTGCGATTTATTTCTTAATTTGAATCTGGAAATCTGGACAACAGTCAGAAATGACTAAGGCAAATCAAAGGTATGGAATGATTTCCATGTCAAGAACGGCTAGAATAGGATCCTTGATCAAGGGGAAAAAAGGCAATGGAGGAGTTTGTGATGGAAGCCTTGAAAAAAACATGTTAGTGTGCAGACTGAAGAGACAGACGTGTTACCTTCCTATACAGCGTGTGAAGTAACACATGAAACTTGCAGTTGTCAAATTAAAAACAAAAGGACCTTTAGCATCTGAGACATCACACAATAACAACACACTTTAAATTGTTACATGAGGGCAAAAAACCTTGACATACATAAGAGAAAAATCTTTATATGGCTATTAAATACAAAGATACTACTACTGATTTGGAAGGACTCTGAGCTTTCAGTTTGCCAAAAAACGTTCTGAGGAAATATCGCTATGTGCTTGTCTTACTAAATAGGTTTGTTCTTAGGCATTTGCTGTCAAGCCCAGGCCAGCAGGTTCAGACAGTGACCCAGGATAAACAAAAGGTCTAGCTGTTCTTGTGGTGTGGAAAGATTTCTAGAAGAGGTTCATCTTTTTCTTATTGGATCTAGGAAGCCTTGCAGCAATTACTTCAACTATTAAGTTCATTAGCAAAGCAGTAATAGGGACATTCCAAATATTAATCTAGCACAGGGGAGTGAGCCTTTCACTATCCTGTACTGTCACCTTAAGCTAAATAAAGCAAAAATGTGGATAATAAGCAGAGACAAATCGAGTTATAAGGATACACATAAAAGCCTAAAGGAGAAAAGAAAGGTTAATGGTATTTGTTGGCTGTGAAGTGTGGAAGAAGCCCTGAAAAAAAAGCCATTTACTCAGGCTAGTAAATCAGTGGTACACAGCAGCAAGGTTAGCTACCACTGCTTGCATGAACAGAGTCTGGGTTATCTCTGTATCCATTAACTAATGAAACCACTCAGGTTTCCCTGAAAATGACTGTCCTTTTTAAGCAATGCACTGTCACTTCTAACTTTTTTTCCATCAATCCCTATATACTTTGAAATTGCTTCAGTGAATAGCATCCCTGATAATACAAGGCTGTTAACTGTCTGCTTGCTTTCAATTGCTGAGGTTCAATGGATTTCAGAAGGAAAATAATGTATGACTTTCCTTGGCCCACTGTATTTCTACAGTATTTTAAAACTTTCCAACCTACATATCAGCTAAAATCTCAAAGCCAGATACATGTGACAAGGTAAGGAAACTACATTGAAGAAACAGACAATTTAATTGTTAGGAGCACACAGACAACAAATGGTATTACTCAGTTACTGAGACATGCAAGGAAGTATCTTAAAAACAAACAACTCTCAATGTAGGACACTCTAAAACCAAAATAATTACAAGTGTCAACTATGACTTGGTATGTTAGCATGATGCTTATAGATGTCTTGGGTGCAGAGGCTGTTTTCCCTTTGGTGTGCTTAAGCAGCTGCTGTTAAGGTGTGGGAAGAAAATATGTGGTAATGACCAAGATTTATTCTCCTATTTGGAGGTGGGGGGAAATCAGAATTCAAAAAGTTAACTTTGCTTGTTTAAGCCAATTTTCATTAAGCTGTCTTGAGTGAATGCTTAGAGGAGGTAGCTGTACACAGTAACGGGGTTAGCCAACATACTAAAGACTTTCAGTAGAATTAGTAATTTGTTTTCCATTTCGGAGACTGAGTGTAAACATGTGGAATACCAATATGCTCTGGTTTGGTTTAGTACTGATAGTTATAGAACAGCTGGCTAAGTCAGCTAGCTGACTCTCTGATCTTTGTGTTTATCATTTTATATTTGCAAAGATACTGGCACTTCAGTATCAACCAGCAAAACAATATAGCATTTGAAACTGGGTTACTAAAGCTGGTTTTTTTTAACTTTAGCTAGATCTTCTGAAACCGCTTGTACCATTCGTTCTGTAGCTTTCTTCAAACTGTTTGCTGTCTGTATGGCATGATCCAGAGCAGAACTTAAAATCTGTTGGGAATAATAAAATATAGCCTTGTTAATACTGAAGGCAAATGTTTGTGTAGGTATAGAATAGAAAGTGATGTTTAAATAAGGTTCTGTGTAGCATTTTAACTCTGAATACATGTTGAGAAGTAAAAATTGAGCCATGTGATAGACTGCTCCAGGATTCAAGTTGGAAGTATCTGTTACTTATTTCTCTCTTTGATTGTGTAATCCTCTGAACTGAAGGATATTTACACCTTTCTAAAGTAGAAGACCCAGTGTGGTGCATGTTTGTGGTGTTGAGAAGGTTTTTCTTTTAGTTTTGATAGTGGTTTGTATGGCTAGGGTGACATTCTTTATTTTAGTATATGAAACATAATTCTAGAGGTAAGATCCTGTGCTCCTTTTCTGTCCCTTTAACCATTTATACAGGGACTAAGTTGCATAAAAAATCTGTAACGTACTTGTATGAAGTAATACACTAATATATAAGCTAAAATAGTTGGGTTTTTAGCTCCCTTCTGTTGTATCCTTCAATGGACTAGACATGCTTAGATTGTAGTAATAAACTTGCTAAGAATGGGATGTTCAGTAGTGCCGTGATGTGGGGATGCTCTTCCTGAGATAGTTGTGTGGCTTTTAATTTTCACTCTCAAGTCTTACATTTGCATTGGAATCATTGGCATTTCTGTTTCCGATGTTGACTGCAGACTTCTTGCTGGGTAAGTATTGATGTGAAAGGATAATTTTACCATATGTGCTTGAATAGCAGGTTTTGGCAGCCTCAAAGTTTTGCCTGAAGATAAGATATATACAATGAAACACAAACAATTTTAGTAAGCAAAAGAATTTCTAAACTATGAATTAAATACATACATCTTGATAGCATACTCAGTTCCAAGTTCATTTTACAGTGAGTAGAACTTTTCATTTAATTGTAAAACACAGTCCAGCATAATTTGTGTTACATCTGTATTGCAGTAAGACAGAAAACAAATATTCCAGGATGCAGTCAGGAAATCTCTCGTAATAGCATCACATCCTTGGTGCTGTAGCCGTCTCTTACGGAGTGGTCTATGCCATTAATTCTCAAGTGCAGCTACTGTACTTCCAGGCAATTACTGCTATTGAGTAATGTGTCAAAAAATACGGTAACAAAACTTGTCTTGAGGTCTAGTCTGTGCTACAGATAAGAATCCATTTTACTTCTCAAGACTCCCAGTGTAATTTAATGTTAACAACAGTTAAAAGTAGGACTGTTACTTACAAATAATTGGTAGCAAACAATTGCATCTTAAATAATACAGACCTGCTTTTGAATCTGTGAGTAGGAACATCTTCTTAATAAAGTGAAATTTACTTTTTTTACTACTAAATGTGTTGGCTAAAGAAGTTGGGTGTTTACTCTTCATTAAATTAGAAAGATTGAAGAACTACTCTAAGAATTATACTTGCTTTTACGGTAAATATTTTAATTTCACTAGTGAGTAAAATTCTAATATACAGCATGCACTGCGGAAGAGAAAACATTTCTCCTGCTTACAATACTGGTGAGGTTGTTTTTTTCCATGCTGAATCTTCAACAATGGCATTTTCTGTTGTACTACATACAGTTACTGCTACAGCTTACCTTGCAGAAAGTCTGTTTACAAGTTCACATGGTTGTTTATTTTTTTGAGCCTTTTGAGTGGAGATTGTCTTCTGTGGATAAGCTGGAGTTGTTGAGGCCATGATTAAATCAAAAGCAAAAAAAAAAATTTTCTATGTATTTAACATTTTTCTCTATTTAGCATAAATAAAAAAAATCGGGTAGCTATCACTGCTGAATAAAACTTGAGTATGTTTAAGATTTTCTGTAAATGAGGACGGATTAACCTTTTTGGGTTTGCTGTTGAATTTTGTTCTGTAGCAAATGGTATTGCAGATCTATATTCCATTTCATACAGTGAAAGACTGCAGGGGGAAAGTATAGAATAAACAGATTCTCATAATCCTAATTAAATGAATACTAGTTCAATTTATAGTTTTACAGTATTTATATAGAGAAGTAGCTGATTTATACTTTCTTCCCACTGTTGAAAATTTTTTTCTGCATGCAATTTCTTACAGTATAGAGAGAAGAGTCTGAGAAGTGATTTTAAAAGCTAGATGTTCAACATTTTATTATTTTTTTCTATATTAGGCCTTCCTTGACTTCATTGCATGTCACACAATTTGAGTGTAGAGCTGCAATTTTCTTTATTAGTTGTTTACATTGGGTAACAGCTAGCACTAAAAAAGTTGGCACAGTAATGCCCAATTTTAATATTCTTCCATGTGGTACTGCAAAATGAGATAGTCCTGTCATAAATGAAATATGAAACGGGCCCCTCTCATGAAGAACCAGAGAAGGTTAAAAGGTATTAAACTTGGCCAGGTGTGTAAAAGTTGGATTTGCTGATCTTGCTTTATGAGATCTATACACATCTACTGTTTAGCCACAGTGCTACTGATTGCTTATACTAAATTAAATTTGGCCTGATATGTGCAGTGTGGCTTTCTGCCCCCTAAAATCTAGCCTGTGATTGGTAATTATTCCAGTAACACATCATACTCACAGGATGAACCAGGACTTTTATTTCTATATAGGGCACAAGACTGAACAGACTCTTTGTAATTCCCAAGTTTAAATTGATCTCTGCTTCTTCTAGGGCATCTGCATCTAAGTCCTGAAAACAAAGACATGTTGTTTAGAAAAACAAATGCTATAAACAATATTTTTGTGTAGGTTTTAATATTTTTGCAATAATAATACCTTTTTTTTCTCCACATAGTCTTGTATTGAATGTTTTGTAACTTTCAGTCTCACAGTTGACAAGTTCCTTCCTTTGTGAATCATTATAAGAATCACAAGCTGAGATGTCTTCTGAATCGCTGCCTAAAATCCCAAAAATACATGAAAAAGGTCTGAAATATTAGAAATTCTGGCCTGTGTGCCTGGGCAATTATTTGGCTTTCAGCACCATCATTTCTGAGCCCTTCACTACCATTAACACTACTGCAATTTGAAGAAGTACTTTTTCCTCCAGTTTACTGGTGGGGATTGAACTTTAAAGATTGGCTTTCAGCCCTGACTATAAACCTCAAATGTAGATTTTTTTTTTTTTTTTTGGTGGTGGTGGTTGTTTCCAGTTCCAGAACTGTTTTTTAAAAAAATTAAGCTCTCCATCTCCTGTCTTTAGGTTCTTGTTTTGAAGGTTAAAATTTCTACAAGTTGAAGTGTTATTAAAACAATGCAGACACAGAGGAATGTGTCAGGAGAGTTTGGGAGGATCTAGTATGGCACTGCTTTAGCTATTGCACAAACCAGTATCAATCATAATGGCCCAGATATATTAAAGTAAGGGCTGTCACAGAGAAGCCAAAAACAAAAGGAAGACCAAAAGTAAGAATAACCTACATACATTCAGACTTAAAACTGAATCTAGGACAGCTCAGGCTATTCTTTTTTGGTTGTTGGGTACTAACAACTTCAGAGTATTCTGCAGTGCAAAGATAAAATTGGGATGCCCCAAGAGAAACAAATGCTGACAGATTCTTAGTGAACCTCCAAGAGCTGGAGTCTTGGATGACTTGACAGCTGACTTAACTAGTTCACAGTAGCCTGTGTGGGCTCTACTTTGGATTTGGTGAAATTATATTATTAGGAGCTGGACTAAGGAAGGGGAATATTTCCAGTCTGTGTCAACTCTGAACGGATCAAAGATTTAGGAAAACTTTTTTCCTTTGTTTTCATGCAGAAAGTTGAATCAAAAACCTAAAAGTGGAAGTACTGATACGAAATGTTTCACTCACCAAGTTTGGAATATCTTTCTAGGACGTGAAATAAATGCACATAAGGAGAAAAAGCAAAATCAAAGCATTGCATGCACACCACTGTTAGACTCTTGAAAATGTTAGTAATATTTGGAAACTAATCTAAAAATGTGAATTAGAATTATAGAGTAATTCACGTTGGATAGGACTTCTGGAGATCATCTGGCCCAATCCCCTTTCAAAGCAGGACCAACTTAGATGAAGTTGCTTAGGTCCCTGTCCAGTTCAGTTTTGACTGTCTCTGAAGATGGAGATGCCACAGCCTCTCTAGGGCAAATGGTTTCAATGTTTGACTTGACCCTGAGTTAAAACTCTTTTGCTCATATCTAACTGGAAATTCTGTTGCAGCTTGACTGTTGCCTCTTGGTCTGTCACTGAGACTTCCACAGTGAATTTGATTTGGTGTCCTCTTTAGTCTTCTCTTTATTCTTAGTGTCTTGTGCTGTGCTAAGCAGTAACATCTGTTAAAACTACAAAACAATTTTCATGCTGCTGAGACGTGACAGGAATGTGTTTCTTAAAAGGATTCAGTAGTAGGTATAAGCACAATTCTGACTTTTGTATGTAATCACTACTTACTAGGGTTGGTATCTGATAAATCAGTTGGTTTTCTTTGAATGAAGAGTGAACATGTTCCAGTTTTCCTTTCCTGCATGTTTGTATTTCTGAGTATGAAAACAGAATGATATTTTAAATGTACCTTAATACCTTTATGACAAGCCTTAAGAGCATATTACATTAATGTTTGACCACCTCTTAGTTGAGGAGAAATCGTATTTACTCATAGAAAGAATTCTGTATCAATTATCTGAAAAGATGGTAAATAGAAGCTTAAATTGAAAAATTAACCAATTGCAAAATAATGACCCCCTTTAGTTAAAGGACACATTCTGACAAAATAACTTAGACTTACCAGAGCTGATAAAAATGCTTAAAAGTAGAGGTCTTGATAATCACAACTTTGAATAGCAAAGTAGTATGAAATCCTATGTATTTATGTGTGTTCACATATGTTGCATCAAAATACCATCAATGGTAAGGATGATATGGTTTCTTAGTAGCTTAGTAATTTTGAGCTATTAAGGCTTTAATTACTACCTTTAGATAATCAGAGGAATATTTGAGATGTACCTTCTGGTGGAACAAGAACCAAGTTCCTTGTTTGTGTTATTTGACATGTATTTTCAACTTGGTGCATACAGGATCAGCAAATTTATTTGGAAAATTTTCCACCCATTCATGAAAATAACGATCAGAAGATTGAGCTAACTTCCTTTAAATGACAGATTAAAAAAAAAGGAAGCTAGGTGAGTCTTACTAGATAAATATTAACACCTGCTCTGTAAAATAATCTGAGAGCATATTTAGATGAACATTACTGTGTTCTACACTGCACGTATTAGAAGATCTAGCTTTGGATAGGGATTTAATTTGCCAAAATGTCAAACTCCAAAATCACCCATGTAGAATTATTTTATCATGCTGACATTTCTGTAAATGAAACCTGACAGATTGACCCTTGCACTTGAAATATATGCAGATGTATAAATATGCTCTCCTTCCAGGCCTACCAGATTAGTTCATGACAATGACAGTTTTAAATATTTTTCATTGCTGAACACTTTGCAGTCATCCCAGTTTGGGATGCTGACATGCATCACTAAATAGAGAACAAAGACAAAGCCTCTTCTCAATATACTATTAAAATAACTCTATGCCATTTAAGTACCATAAACCTTATATCGGTCCACTGAGATGGACTACTTTGTAATATGAATATAATCCTCTCTTTAATAAAATTGATGAGAGTTTTGCCATTTCTCCAGTCATCTGGTATATCACATACTTTGTGATTTACAGGTGATAAACTTGAAAACAGATCATCCTTGCATTTATATGTATTAAAGACATTATTCAGTGTTTCATGCAGAGTTCAGTATAGAGACGTATCAGTGTACATGCATTTATCTGTTCACTTAGCTGTAGAAAACCACATCTATGACTAGCCAAAATGTAATACGCTTACCCTTTCATACTTTCTTCATCAGCATTAAATTTTTGACTTAATGTACCCTGACTATGGGATGCAAGACTTTCAGCAGCATATTCTTCCTCAGGTGAAAGGAATCTCTGTTGTACCCAGAAGGCAAAACAAATTTATATATGATTGTTTATATTACTATGTATCTGTAACTATTGCATATCAAACAGCATAGTGTAAACAGTGGCATCATTTGCATATCACTTCTATATTGCTTTTAGTTGCCAGCAACTCTACAATTTGGTTTATCTAGTTACAATTCTAACTGTGGAGCAGACTGGACAAAATATGAGAACTTTTTAATCTGTGAAGTTGGAATTCAAGACAGGTTTTCACGTTGTTTTGAGAAGGATTAGTATATATCAATTTCAATGCCTTAAAATGAAATATTTTTGTAGCCAAGCAACTGCTTGTAGGTTTTTGCTCTCTGAACAAATAATTAAGGCAGGCTAGTAAACACAGTTAAGTCTTGTCTGAGAGAAGCAGACTTTATCACAGATTTCAAAAATGTTTGAGAGTCCTTAAATTCTTCCTTTTGGAAACCAATTCAGCAATGTTATGATATGCTGAGCCATCATGCTGTGCAAAAACTGAAGAGGAAAAATGTTGTGTGACCTCAAAGATGAATAAGAATCTAAGTTTAAAAAAAAAATTGAATATGGAATCAGATGTCATACCATTATGTTGGAAGAATGCTTGTTTGCTAGCAGATCTTCTCCCAGGGGCTCTGTTTCTCTTCTGAAAGTTGATTCAGCTCTCTTTTGTAACCTTAATACGTTAAGGGGAAACCATTTATTTTATTTTTCTAATCTCGTTGAGATGATTAACACCCCCCAGGAGGACACAGATGATATCTGGAATTGTTTCACAAAGTTTTGGTGGCTAATGATGTAAATATCTGCATTCCTCCCTTCTTTAATTAAAAATACTACACATTTTGGCAAATAATTTTATACAGGCACTGTACTTTGACTAGTCATTCACATCCTAAATTTGCGTGGTTGCATTGAATTTTATAGAGAGGTATGATTTAACTCCTAGTGAAACTAATAGTAGTGTTTTGGCTTCAGGAAATACTTTGAGGTCTGTAAGGCCCAGAAAGGTAGGAATGCCAGGCTGGAAGGAATTCTTGGATATGTAGTTACAGAATTCTGTAAAAGTTTTATTCTGGAAATATTTCCTTTTCTTTCAGAGATTCCAGACATCTCACGTTTTCTATATTCAGCAAATAATTTTAGGTAAATTTTAGTAAAAACTTCAATAGCTGTTTCAAAGTTTTCACTTACATGTGAAGACAAAGATTGCACTTGTCACCTTCTAAAGAAAATTGATTTGTCTGTGGGATTGCATCAGTTGCCTGACTTTTTTCTCCCTCATTGTTCTTGTGAAGAAAGGCAGTTTCAATACCTCTTCTTTCTGGAGGTTCAGCAATGCTTGAAACTGCTGAGCTCTGTACAAAGTAACCATAGCATAGATAATACATGTAGTATGTGGTCACTGCATTGCAAGTATGTGACTTCTACCAGCCAGCATTTTCTGAGTGTCTCTAACTTGGGATTCAGAGAAAAATGTTTTTTAAAATATTGACTATGAAAGCATTTGGTGATACTTACCTGTAGATTTGTACAAGGCCATAAGATTTTTTTTTTGTGTGCACTTATGATTCAGGACAAAATATTACCATACTTAACAGTAAACAATTTTCTATAGCACAATAATGTTTGGTCTTCTAGTAATTCTGCAGTTTAAGAATCTGGAGAAAAGAAGTAGTATTTCTTCCAACTAAAGGGTAGTGATTAATTCCCCAAAACAAAGAGAGCTTTGTAAAAATTGAAGTAGCTGCTCGTATTTTCTTACTCTGAATTAAATTTTTTGAAGCTGGGATTAAGAATATTAAGTGTAGCTGTGTTTTTATAATTAATGAAATATTATGAAGTTAATATTTCATTAAAAAACATTTTCTTTGACGTATCATGCTATCGAAAAACATCGTACTCTTGCTAGAGGACAACATACAATAGTACAACCACATTGATGTTCTTGAGACTTGCATCAGTAAAACAGAATAATTGTAGCCTTTAAATAATAAAACTTACTGACCTCACAAAGAGAATATGATGAACAGGCAGATTCACAGGAAGTAAGCAAAGATGACAAGTTGCATTTGCTGTCATCAGTTTGTTCTTGGATGTCTTCAAGCAGCATGCCAAGTCTAAATATTTCCCCTTCCACCTTTCTAAACCCAATTGCAAAACACAGTTAGTGAAACCTGTATAAAATGATACTGTATTTCTTACTATCATAACCATATTGGGCATTGCAGTATACTTCCCATGGGGGGGGGGGAATTTATGGAATTCACTGAGTACCTTTTAAGTACTTGAATTAATCAATGAGATATTTTAATTATAACTAGGATGTGTAAAGCCCAAATTTCAGCCAAATCGCTTCTAGCTTACCACATGTAACATGAAGATAATGTTTTCACTTCAGAAAAATTCTTATGTATAAATGAAGTAATAGTTGTAAGACACTCAAAATACGGAATAGCACTTATCTTCTAACCTTTCAGGATCAAACTCTCCAACGTTGTCCTTGTAATTCTGCAGCTGTAAATTACGGTGCTCTTCTCTAGCTGTTAAGTAATTCCTTTCCAAGGCACCAAGGTATCTTTTCAATTGATTTAATGCCTTCATCAATAAGAAATAATTCAATAGCAAATGTCATTATAATTTCGCAAGCCATAGTGATAGCTACTTAAGCTATGTAAGCCAGATGCTATTTGCAGTGATGTTGGCAAGAATTTTCATACTGCTCTGAATTGGAACAGGACTGCATCTTGTATGTCCACCTAGTACTGTGCTGCTTTATCACGTACAAGTAAAACATTAAACCATGACTTCTGAACTGACACCCTACATGTCAAAATTGATAAATTATATGGCAACTTAAGGCCTTTCACTAATAGTTTTGAGTTGTAATCCTTAAAACAGATTTCAGAATTTGGCTACCTACTGAACACCGTCATTTTTGCCTCTTAAACTCATAATTTCAGACCAAGATGGACAAAAAGAGTATTTTTAAATGTCTGAGGAAAACATGGAGTATCTTTCCAGAAAATTCGGACTCTACAGCCATTTAAAGTGCATTTCAGGTAACTGAAAATACATAAATTAATTTACCAGGTAGTTGTCTTGTAAAAGGAGTGTCTCTTGGGTCATGTGCTTAGAGAAGTCTTCCACCTTCAAGACAGAATATTAGACTTTTACTTGGGATTTTAAAATGAATATGCCAAATGAATATAGCATTTGAGCATTAGTGCAAAGTATATATTGAAACAGAGCTCTTTACTTTCTTTATCAGTTGATCTGTCTGATCCTTTAGTATTTGAGACATCTTTTCTCCTAGTGTTAGTTCTGGCAGTAAATTAGAAGGATTTAGACAGCGTGCTTCTACTGTACCAGCTGCTGGTAATGCTGATGCTGCTGTTCCACACTGTAATCCTACATAATACAAGATCAGATTAATTCATTGGAATTTCTCCCCAAAATGTCTGCCCAAAAGCACTATCAAATTACATAAAATAGTTGTTTGCATAGTTACTGTAATTTTATTTACTTGCTTTTGACAAACCATGTGTAGATTGTATAGAGATAGGAGCATGTACGGTAAAGACTTCAGAGGATGTCCCAGTGTCTCTGGAGTAAATGGCAATGCTGGCATTTGGAAAATCTGACTGAGGAAGTATCTGTTAAAATGAGAACTTCTGTTATAGAAACAATGTGTAGAACACTTGTGAACATAAACAAAAAAATTAGAAATAACTCAAAATACATAGGACAAGTTACTAATATTAATGAAATGTTTATTATAACAAGATTATATAATTCCCTGTGTTTATAGTTTGATGTATGTATAGTGTCTCATTGTATAAATACTTAAATACTTCAACTCTATGTTGTGAAAATCTAAAGAGGATTTGTATAAATGGGAAGTACAATATGAAGGCGTCAAAATAGCTTTTGGGAATATTTAGAGTCCTAGAGATAAAGGAGAATGAATTAAAAAAAAAAAAAAGTATTTACCGTAGTATTCAGTCTCAGATGGTCAGTATGATTCTGGGTGTCAGCATGCTGTGTGAGCATCTTGTTTGCAGCCAGGAAATAATAGGGAAAGCTATTAAAACTTGTTATATCTTGAATGATTTACTAAGATATAAATCTAGGAATGGACTTAAGTATCTGTATAGCTCTTGTGAGTGAACTCCGTGGCAGGGCATGGAATTGAGAAGTGACTATCTAATTGCTAACAAACTTTAAAAGAAATTTACTACAGTAAGAAACATATTGTCGTCAAACAAATCCTTTAAAAAGAATTGACTTGTCAATAAATACCAATATAAACAGTTGAAGACTGTAAGATGTTATAAAAAGGCAAAGATGTCTTTAACATAAACACAGGCACAGTATAAAAAATATTTTTAAGAAAAACTTTCAATTTAAAGTACTTATGGTGAATTTGAACATTTACATATAATACTAGAAATAACAATTTATAGTGAATTTTCCTAATGATTTGATAGGATGCTTTATAATAACAAATAATACTCCAGAGCATCATTAAATATTTGGTAATGAATGTTCCATATAAATTCAGTCCCACAGAATTTTATTTGTGAAAGCAATTGTTGACTAAAGCAATATAATCACTGATACCTGTAGACTGCCTGCATGAACTAGTCATGTTAGATTTTACTGAATGCAGAATATCTTATGGTAAACTACCCTTTACCAAGTATTAAGAATTTCTTAAAGCATCTTAATTACCTGTAGCTGTTGCAGCAGTTCTGGAATGCTCATTTCTTTTTGATTCTCTACTTCGGCATTGAAATAGTTCTTATTTTCTGGAATGTTGTTCGCAATTACTGATTTACTTAGCAAAATAGGGAATGATTTTGCTCTTTCAGTGGTAGGAACTGAGTTTATATTGTCACTGCTTTGTGGTACTTTAACTTCTGAAGCAACTTTGGAGAAGTTGGGAAGGCAATAGTGAGCCTGACCTTGGCCATACTTGAGCTCATGAGGTGAAACGGTTTTCTTAAACAGGGTGCTGTCTTTCTTCGTGTTTTGAGAGACATGTGTATCTTCATTCTCATTAATCAATTGTGAATTTTCTTGGCTGCGCCCACACTTAACAGTGGAAGAAACAGGTTTTGAAACACATCTATTTTCATTTAGCAAATTTTGATTTTTATTACCAGTGTTTACTTCCTTGTACTTTTCCAAGTGATATTCTTGAAAGTTAGTTGCCCATTGTTCATGTGCTAAAGGGCCTTTGATGTGTTCTGAAGGCTCAGGTTTGTTCACAGAGTCATCGATACTTTCTGCAAAGGATGTCTCTGGTATTGTCTCGCATTCAATTAACTGGCATGCGCTTATTAACTCTCCCTTAGAAAAATGACGCAAAAGGACACTGGACACTTTTGAGTTAGCTAGATGGTTTTTGATACCTGGTTTACTATAACTACCAACTAGTAATTCCTTCTTAAAGGAAGCTTCACTTCCAGGCGTTTCAACTGAAATTCCCCTTGTTCCTGTGGCATCTCTGTGGTGACTGGAGAATTCTTCAGGCTGTGGATGAGTTTCATAATTCACTGTTGCTTTTATGTTTTTGTTATCTTCAGAACAGGCTAAGTTAAAAATACTAGAAATATCTTCTGTGCAAGTACAGTCATTCAAATTATCTGAATTACTATTGTATTTACAGGTTATTCCTACCTCTCCATCATAAGGTAAGTCATCTTGTTCCTCATCAGTTGCATCTGTGATACAGCCCAATTCACCTGAAAATGAACTATTCATTTGGGTTTTCACCCTGTCTGATGGTTTGCACTTCTTCATAGTCTCCATATCCAGTTTCTGTAGAATATGAACGCCATTCCTCCTCCAATTTTGGATAGAACTTTATTATTGCATGGATCAAAATCTGTAATGTATGAGTAATAATTACTTTGTACTTAAATACATTTGAGAATAAGATCTACTTATGTCTTGCGCCTACCGTAGGTTTTTTAGAACCATTCCTCTGCCATGGACGTTCTTGTATTTACGCTAGCGTAAGTCTGGATTAGCTACTGGAGGAAATAGCAAGACACCAAAGTCAAAGGCATTGGGAAAAGGAGAGCGGAGCTTAGTGCCAGGGAGCTGTCCTTGCTCGTTAATCCGCCAGCAGTATTAGAGACAAAAAGACGTGCACGCGGCTAACAGCGGTGCTAGAATTCAACTGTACTTCGTCTGTTCTAAACCACTCTCACGCCTTCTCACACTTCACATCCCCACCACGGCGTGTTTCTTCCGTCTTTGCACCAGCGCAAGAACGCCGCCTGTTTTCCCGCTTCCTTCTCCCCCGTTTCCTCGGCTCCGTCTCTCACCGACTGACGGCACGGCGGCTCACCGGCGGTCCCCCCGGGGTTCCACCTTACCTGCACTCGCCCCCCGCAGGAAGAGGCGGACGCCGCGCCCCCCGGTTCCTGCCAGGGCCAGCCTCGCGGCGGGGCTGTGCCGCTCCCTCCTGCGGGGCAGGGGGGCCGCGCTGCAGGGCCCCAGCCGCCGCCCCTTCCCCTAACCGCCCTCCCCCTGCCACCGCACTCGGGGCGGCGGGGGGGCCGGCTGGAGTTACGCTCCTGTCGGCGCAGGAGCGAGCGCCGTTCCGTGCAGCCGCCGGCGCGGTCTCGCGGGGCCCGCCCGGCCGCCAGGTGTGCGGCGGTGCCCCCTTGCGCGCCGCTAAGCCCGGCGCGGCCGCCGCGACGGCCGGCCGGGCCCTGCCGCGGGGCGGGGCGGGGCGAGGCGGGCGGCTCCCTTCCCGGCGCCTCCCTTCCCGGCGCGGGGCGGGGGGCGCGGCCGAGGCGCAGGTGCTGCGGCGACTGCGCTGCTCCGCCTTCCCCCGCCCCGCCCGTCGGGGAAGTGGCCCGCCCCCATCAGCGCCCGCCCTTCCCTCCCTCTTTGCCCATTGGTCGGTATGAATGATGCGGCCTTCCGGCGGCGGGGCGGAGCCCGGGGCGGCCGGCGGCGGGGGAGGGCGGCCCCGGCGGGGCGGGCGCGCGGGGATTGGTGGGTTCGAAGAGCGGCTGCGCGTGGGCGGGTGCCGCCCCCCGCTCCGCGCCGCGGTGATCGCTCTGGGAGCTGCTCCGGCGCCGGGCGCGCGCTGGCCCCTCAGCCCAGGTGAGGCGGCGGGACGGGGCGCCGGGAGGCCCGGTCGCTCGCCGCCCGCTGCGAAGCCGGCGGCGGCTGGGGCGGGGGGGTCGAGTCGCGGGCGCGGCGGTGAGCGCTGGATGCCAGGAAGGGGGAGGGGGGCGGCTTTGCGGCGGGCAGCCGCCGCGCCGGCCGGGGCCCGCCGCCGCCTGTCAGCACCTGCTCCCGCGCCGCGGTCGGGCGGCTCCGGCGGCAGCGCCGGCTCCTGCGGTCCCGGCTTCACAAGGCTGCAGCGGCCTTTATCGCAGAGCCGCTTCTGGGCGGCCTGGTGTGTCGGCGAATAAACTTCCCGCATAGCCAGCTTTGGAAAGCTGCTGTTGGTATCTCAAGTCCCGTATTTGGACTTTAATGGTATTTCTCCTGGCGGTCGTTGGCCTCACTTCTTTGGAAACAAACGCAAGACGTACCTATCCGGCCAGCCTCTATCGATGGTGTATCCTTCAGACATCGCCCTTGTTTCTCTCAAGTGCGGTAGCAGCAAAAAGGCATTACATCACGTATCTTTAATCAGTTGTGTTGCGCTTAATGAGGTGCGTAAGGATGATAATTAGTAAGGAAAATTTTAAGGGGGTGGAATGAAACACGCTGTTACTATACAGGAACCAAAGGACCTGCAAACATACTGTGAAGAGTGAAGTATGTAGGGAACAAGCTCTAAACTCTTAAAGAATTTGAGTTAGACGTTATGGTGTGGCATATGTAAACTCGTATTATACCTGGCCTCATTTATCTGCTAGACTGTAGCCTTTGGTAGTCTAGTTCCTCCCCTTCTTTTGCTTATTCGGTTTTTGAACGGAGGAGCATAGTTAATCAGGAACTTTTCTTTATCCCTTTATTGACCTGATTGCTAAGACACAAATTGTACTCCACCTTGAAGCTGTAGCCTTTCTTCTGCTTTAGAAGCTTTTTCAGCCTAATGTGCTGTTCCTGTTAGATTCTTGCCAGCTGGCTGCAGGGTGCTTGCATTCTGGGTTGCCATGGAGAGCTGTGTAATCTTCTCAGGATATAGAAGAACACGCTGAGTCTTGTACCTCAAAAAGATCAGTTAAAAGATTCTAGTCTTTCCTTGAATTTTGTCTGAAAGCTTTATACCTTTTGTTTAGGTCATAATTTTATTAGAGGTGAAAATGTCAGCAAAAAGGTCATGCTCCCAGTGCAGTCCCAAGTACTTTGCTTATGTATTTTTGTTGTGTGTTTGAACTAATTTGTAGGCCTGTACCAGTGTTTCTTCTTCCTGGTTCCATTAACTGTTACCTAGACTTCTGAACTGTGATTATGCATCCCTCTTTGGCGGGAAGGACTTTATACTTTCAGTTGCTTTTGTATACCGCTGAGACAAAACTTACCTGAAACTTAAGACAGCTTTATTGGACTAGAAGAAACGTATGTGGGTCTTGTCTGTTGCTTTATTTAAAATGCGGTTATTTAAATGCTCTTGTAACTCTTTCAGGCAACTTAAAACTACTTAGTATTGTACATTCTTGCTACTCTTGCTGGAGAATTACTTCAGAACTTGATGATTAGGTTAAAGTAATTTTTGAAAAGGTGTTGATAGGCATTTTACCATTTTGTTCTTGTGCTTTCATTGTCACTTGGCTTAAATTGTTATTTTTTTCTTTTATTTTGTTTTTTTCTGAGGTGTTTATAGACAACAATTCTATTTCCTCTTAGACTATCTTTTGGTAGTCAGCAAGCCAGTCTCTTCTAGTATTATTGTTGAGTAAAAGCACTGCAAAAAAGATAGAAAACTTGCTTCTTTTGGCATGTTGCAGAGGAGAACACCACAATTTTGAAAATGAGTCTTACCTCTCACACCTTGTCAGGGTGGGAATTTATTCTTATTTTGCTAGAACTGTTTCTAATGTCAGTTCTAAGCCTTTTCTTGTCAACAAATGACAGTAGACCAAGTTTCTAAACCAGCGTTCTTCAGGTCCCCATGCGCAATATGATTTGGAGAGCAGTTTGGCTCCCCATTAGTTAGGAAGGAAAAGTTTTATGAAGAAATGGGTATTTTTTTCTAAAAATAAGTGCTATCTGTCTGTAGTTTTAACTATTGAATGTGTGGGGAGCTTTTGTTTTACCCGGTTTATCTGGATTCTTCAGTTTTGCTTAAAACAGGATCATTTTTAGTTTCTCCTGGTTTTCCACTTTCTAAAATTTAACAGCAAAGAAGTTTTTACTTTTCTCTTCTTGTCATTCAGTTTTTTTTGTAGCAGTTGTGCGGTCAGTTTCACTTTCCACAACTTAGTCATTCCTGCCCAGATCTGGTAACTATGGTCTTGGTTTTAGTAGTCTTTAAGGTTAACATCTTAATGAAATTGTTTATATTTAGGAAGTAAGTACTGATCTTCGACTTTCTGAAATATTAACCTGTTATTGCTATTACTATTCCTGTGAATGAAAGAATAGAGGGATACAAGTTAAAGAAAAAAACCTCTTTTATTTAGGGACTTAATAGCAAGTCAGCTATACAAATGATCGACTTGAAAAACAAAACAAAACAAAACACTATTTTGTGGAAGACCACAACATTAGGAATGTAAAATACAGGAAAAATAGAAGTGGAAAAACTGGTAAGAGATGTTCCAAAACTTATGTCGTATTGAACAGATGGTTAATGTCAAGCTGCCTCTTGGGACTCAAATTTGGCAGTGTTTGAAGAATATGGTTCTTGTTCATATAAAACTTTTGTGTATTATAAGCCTTTTACTAACACGAAGGAAAAACTTCCATGCAGCTGAGTTACAGGGAAAATAAACCATACATAATCTACCAAGAATCTTCTCTAAATCTTTTTTATTTTTTCACTGTTTTTGTTTACGACATTTTTTTCTACCATCATTGTGCTGTTATACTGTTAGGAATTTTGTTCCTTGCATGCAACACTTTGGAGCCTATACCTTACCTAGCAATTCGTTGGTTTGTTAGAGGACAGGGTATGCTATTGTGACAATTGTATTTGTGTAATAACGTGTATAAATCTGTATAAATTGTATAATAATGTGGATAAATCTGTGGGCAATGGGGGCAAAATGGAGCCCAGTTCAGTATTTATGACACAGACTTAAAAAAAAAAAAAGCAATGACTAGCTTCTGAATAGATTTGTACCTGCATCCCAAATGTTGGAATAAATATGCAAAGCAGTTTACGACTTGGCACCTCAACAAATACTTTTTTTTTTCCCTTAAATTTATGTAAGTGATGTGCCATAAATAAACTATACCTGTGTCGATAGGAAGCAAACAATAGGAAAAAAAAGTGTTCTTCTCACTATAGTATGTGTTCATCCTGCACTTTTACAGTTTTTACACATTGTAGTTGTATGTTTTTCAGCTGTAGACTCATAATAGAGAAGACAATTAATACTTGCTCTTAAGACTTGGGAACTGAGGGGCACAGGTGATGCACCAAGCAATGCTGCTGGCATTAAATGATGATGGATCATTTTGGTTGTGTAATAAAGGTTCTATGAGAGCTACATCTGCTGCTTGCAGGATAAAAACTTGCTGGAGTGGTAATGAGTTCTTTATGCTGAATGCCTGCTTAATCTCTGAGTGAGCATCAATGTGTGAAACAGAAAATTTGAAATAGCAGCTATATTGCTTCACTTAAATTGCTATTGTGTTTTACTACGAAGGATTTTTTAACATTTAAAAATTTGGTTTGATTTATGGAACCTTAATTTTCCCCTTTCTCTGCAAGATGCTTGTGCAATCTGTCTGTCTGCTTTCTTTCACTTATCAGGATCTCTTTTTAAGAGATGTTATAGGCCAAGAAGGAGCTGAGCCAAGTGGAACATTTTATTGGAGAGATTTGTGATCAACTTGCTCTATCAGCTTAAGTGCAAATAGTCAACATTTTGTGCTGAACTTCTGCCATCTGGTGTTCTTTCACATTGGATAACATGCTCCATTTCCCAAACTGAGTTGACCTCTCCCAGCCAACTTTGCCAGATGCCTTAAATAGTTCTATTTAGAAACCTATACAATACCTTTACTATGCCTAATAGGGCACCTTCGCATTTACTAAAGCTAATAGAGTTGGCCTGGAATTATGACGGTACTCTGAATGTACTAGCAATGAGGATATATGGTTTTTGTCACTTATATATTGCATCATTCTCCTAAGTTCCTGGCATCTCGTTTCCGCTCTTAATTATTCCATTTTAAGGAATCTACCTTTCAATCTGATTGCTGGGTGAAAATAGGGTGTTTAGTGTGAGTAAAGATACCAGATTCTGGCCAGAAATTTGAATGTTCCTTAACTGAAAGTTTTAAATTTTATTTAGCTTTTGGTGTGATACACGTTTCTCTTGTTGCATAGTATATGTGCAGGTTTTTATCTGCTGCTTGGGTGTTTTCTATAAAAGGAAAAGATGCAAAGGAAAAGAAAATAACGAGTAAGAATGGTTCTTTCTGACTCAGAGAAGGAAGATGCTTCTGGATTCAGTTATCATGGTGGTTTGGAATAGTTTTTTTATGATCTGGCAGAAATAACCTGTGTCATTAAGACTGCTTGCGTTTTAAGGTTGGTAATTGTGGGTAATAATGAAAATAATGCTAGGCAATGCTTCCTTGTTAAAGGAGGTGTTTGCACAAGCCTTTAACAACAGAAGGGGAAAATGAACAAAAAGGATATACGGAGTTTAAAAGGCTCGCCATATTGCAGACCTTTAGCATTACTTAAAGCTCCAAACGCTCTGTTAAACTAGGTACTCCACAAACAGAAAGTTAAAAACCTCCTCCTCCTGATCTATAGAATAAGTGGAAAGTATATACACGTAATGCTAGAGGGCATGTAGACATGCTCCTAGACTTCTGTTTGCCTTTAACGGAATGTTGTGTAAGCCAGGGCATCTAGTCTGCTATGCCAAAGAGAGATGTGAGTGGAGGGAGAATCAAGAGGAATTAGCCTATGTGAAAGGGCACAGAAGAAACGAACCTTCTCTTATCTGTATTTAGAACCCACCATGCAGCAGGACCCATTGGGTTTAGGTAACCAAAGAAATAAAGGAAACCACAAACAAACAACTTTTTAGAAATAGGATGATAAATTAAATATATTCGCTGTTACCATGTCTGTCATAATGGAGGACCATATTAGCAATTAGGTAATAAATGTTGGACTCTGCTCTGGGGCTGTGTTCCTCTAGTGTTGAATTCAAGTTCATGCTTTCATTTTCAGCCACGGATGTGGTAAGATCCTCACTTCATGGTGAGCAAAATTTGTCTCAGAAGTGCTTGCCACCTGTTAGTGTTTTTTGTTTGTTTTCTTTTTCTTAAATCATCTCAAGATTTAGAAGGATCTCATTGTTAGGACCTTTTTAAAGCTTATTTAAAAATATAGAATGTCATAAACTAGTACGATTCATAATTCCATATTTAATCTTGTAAAGTAGTTGTGGGGTTTTATGCAATATTTTCATTACTTTGTTTCATATAGTTATTAATACTTTCATTAAAATTCTTTCACAGTCCTACTTCGGACCACGTTGGGCTGTTCTGGCCATACTTGTGCTCCTTTGTCACTAGGGAGTTCCTCTTCCTGCCGTCATATTGATGACTAAATTAAATTGTTGATTAAAGTAAAATACTTGGACAAAAAGCCTTTTCTTTCATTTGGGTAAATACAGTGCTGGAAACAAACTGAGGAGGGAAGCAAAGAATAGAATCAGTTGGATCACTCAGGAGTTCGTGACAGATAATGATAGTATTTGTGTAATTTTTTATTTAGTAATTATTTTAATTTTTTGAGGGGGCTGTTATGAGTGTCATAGCTCCTATTATTAATATTTTTCTATTCTTTTATAACCTTTGTGCTTCTGTTGACTATCTAGAAAGACTGCTGGTCATACCGAAGTAATTAAGTCTTGGGCATTAACTGGCTGAGAAGGGAGATGAAATAATTCCATAGATAATGAGGCAAGTTTCCATACCTTACTATAGTAATTCAGTTCTTTTGATTCATAAAAAGTAGTTAGCTATGCATTGATCAGTTCTGGTAATAAAATACCTGTCTAGCCTTATGCTGTCAGTTACAATTTTTTGATTCTCTTTTCAGCAAGGAGCTGATGGTTTCATATATGAGAGACAGCTCTGTCCATGGTTTGGGGAAAGGAGAGGACATTTCATGTTCCTTTTTCATTAGTATCCTATAAGTAAAATTCTAGGCTTCTGGAGCAGTGGGTTGGTAGGATTTGTATTTTGTTGAAAGAACATCACATGTGGCCCAAAGCCCAAGCTGATACCCACCCCTTCCACCCATTTTAGGATTGTCTGCAATATTCAGTAATGTGCCTTAATTTCGTACAGACTCATATTTTTAAGTCATCATGGTAAATATAATTGAGGTGGAGGAGGAAGCATCTGAATCAAGAACACCAGATAGTGGTTTTAATTTATTTGCAGCTTGTCCGGTGAGTCGGATAGCATAGGATGTGTTAGGCTGGGTCTTTCCCATGCTCCATAGTGATTACAAGCTCTGCAGAATCTTCTTTATCAGACTCAAACATAGGAGGAGTGTCAAAGGTAGTTATTTGTGAACCTCAGCTTTCCTGTTCTGTCCTTTAGATGCAACCTGTTAATGTTTGATGTGACCTGCACTTGGATTGTATGCTGGAAAGCTTGTATGCTGCTTGTATTGTTTGCTGTTAAGCCAGTCCTTTAATAGAAGCCCCATGGCTCATTCCAGGTGTATCTGCTCCATATATAAATCCATGAGGAGAAAAAGGCAGTATTTCAGAGCGGGTATCTGAATCCACGTCATCACTGACCCTGAATAAAACCTCAAATTCACTTCATCAGTGAAGGTTGTTTCTGTGTGCTGTCAGCTACTCAGCTGTTGAAATTCTGTCAAAAGTGGTGCAGAGAGGAGTTTAAAATTAAGCTTCCAAGAGTAACTGCACTGGTCTTAGTACAGTGCTTCTTGTGTCTGCATGATCCATGCTCATGACTAGTCACTTGTATTGTACTGGGCTCGTGGTTTGGAAAAAATAGCTTTTTCCCAACATGGCACACAGTTATTTTAAGGTTCATTCACAGGGGAATGTGTATTGCTACAGAAATGCTAATGATGATGCTCTTTACTATGTAAATACAATATTAAACTTGATATAGAATTTTAAGGGGTGTGGTGGCTTATTTGAGGCTTATTTGTTAATTCAGGTGAATTTTAAAAATATCCTTGGACAGCATTGAAGACTAAAAGTATGGTTTGTCTAGTTCCGAGTATTCCTTGTTGTACTTTTTGTGTTTATATGCTGTTTTATATTTTGAAAGTCTGGACCCAAGCTAATCTCTGTATTTCAGTAATAAGAATTGTCAGTATATTTTTGTTGTGTAGTCTGTCTCTTTCTCCATAGGGTATGCAAAGCTCTGTTCTGTTTTTAGATAATACAGTTCAAGCTTCTTTTCCTTTTTTTTTTTCGCCCATGCTATAGCCTCTTCCTGAAGGGAAATTCAAACTTAGTTCACCATTGGGCAATTTGCCTTAATCTTGAAACAACAAATCTCTGTAGCTAGTTTTTTTGAAGGAAATACAATTTATGCAATTGGTCTACCTTTATCTGTACTTCAGTAGCTCTTGAATCTCTCAGTCATTTGGCAGATGCTCCTTTCCTATAGCTTTGTGAAAAATAGCAGATGGCTAGAGAAAGCATTGCTTGATGGTCTCCTTTAGGGAAAGGCAGAAAGAATTGAACTGTTAGATACTCTGTTTCAGCCCCCAAGTGACCAGTCAGCATATGTCAGCCGTGTAACTGTAGATAAGCAAAGCAATACTTTTGATCATTTGACAAACTCCAAAAAGGAAGGTATGGGTTGAGGGAAGGAGCCAGTGAAGCTCCAGAAATGTACCATTCTAAGGAGATGCAGGGGAAAAAAAAAAATCTCCCTCTCCAACTGTATTGTGATTATTGATTCTATATACTGCTAATAAATAGCAGTATCGTCTTTCTGTTGCTTGCTGATTCTTTTTATTTTGTGTGGAAATATGGTATTCTATCAAAAGTTAAAATGAAAGGATCTATTGTAGAGGTTCAGTGTAACTAAGAACTGCAAACTGATTAAAGTGATTGTCTACCATTGTGATAAAATTCATGGTATGTAATCACATCTTTTCTGAAATGGAAAATGCCTTAAAACATGACACGCTTGTCTGGAAGTTGTAATGACTAGGACAATTAGCTTGCATAACAGGCTTTTGAGAAAAAAAATGACAGCTATTGTTTCATTGATGTCAGGGACTTGAAATATACTGATGAGGATTGAAGATGGGGGAGTCTTGGTTTCTTCCATAATTTTTCTTGAGAGTCAGTTAGCCTCATTCAAGTCTTAGCATATATATCACTGATTCAGTTCAGTGATGTTAATGGAAGGTTGAGATGTACTTTCTTTGGATATTGGCCATTAGGCCTTGGTTCCCTTTTTCTGCACTTTTTGCGCTTTTTGATTAAGTGCAAGTGTGACGAGGTTTAACTTCTTAAAGCATTGTGTGGGATTCCTTTCAGTATGTAACATTAGTATTTTACCATGATTTTTTGTTTGTTTCATTGTAAAATTTATAGAAATTAACTTAATAGATTTTATGCAGCTTCAGAGAATCAAGTTAAAAGTAGTTTAATAGAATTTAGTAAGGAATTCAGTCTTAAAACCTCATGCCATGCAAACCCCAGGCTTCTGTATCTATATAGCTTCTATATAAATCTGGGATTTAATAGAAAAGAATGAAAAGTGACTTTTTGACAGCGGTAAGTGCATTTTTTCGATAAAGCATTGAATTGAGACAAAGTTAGCTTTTTACTGATGGTTTAATTGAAGATCCTTTAGCTGTTTATAGACAGGGTGGATAGCCCTAACTATGGCTCACCATTTTCTCCTAATACAGAGCTGATAAAGTGTTTTGTCTATTGTGGTGTATAAACTGGCTGCTGCATTTGATTGCCTAACCTCTGCCTTGCTTTATTGATTTTGGGGAGTGTTGGTTTTGGTATCATACTACTGTGTAATTAGTAACACCAGTTTAATTTTCCACTTCTGAAGGAGGCGCAATCTTTTTCTGTATCATTTTTTCTACTACTTTGAAATTACAAAAAAGCTGGCACTTCCTGATTTGATAGTAGGAATAGTAAAATTGTGCGTTTTAAGGCTGTGTATGCAACTTCAATTTTCTATTTATGCTTTCCTGAAAGGCAGCTCTTTAACATGAATATGGATTTTGCATTGTTTAGAGGTGTAGAGTGAATAAATTTAAAGCAGCTGCTTTGCATTAATAAAGATTTTTTTCCTCGTAAGCACTAAATGCTTTTTTCGTGCTACATGAAGTTTTAATTAAAAATATAAGTTTAGGAGAAAGCCCATTTCACTGTTAGATATGCCAATAAGAGTAGAACTTCTGATTTCTGTTAATTCATTAGACTTTTCTGCTGAAGTACTTGTGTCCTCTCAGTCCATTTCATGTTGATCACCAGCTCAGGAAAGGCTTGGTTACACAGAGAGATTCTGAATAGTTAAGGTGCATCAAGTGAAAGAGCAAGGCTTAGTTTGCTATTACGTAATCCTCCCAAGGCCAGTTTACGCCTGAGAGATACTGTCTGTGGAAGAGTTCATTGATTTCCACCTTCTGAATTTTGAATTCACCACTCTAATACGCTTTAAGTTTGCTTACTGATTACATGTTGGCATGGCTGAAGGCATAACTTGACATCCTAATGAGTTATGGGTGAAGGAAGCGAGGTATGAAGACCAGACCCAGTAATTTTTGTTGGCTCTCTGATCATGATGTGTTGGCCAACTAGGGTGTGTCTGTATCACCCTCCCAAGAGCAGGAATGTACCATGTGGCCAGTAAGGAGGGAAGAACGCAGGAGCAGTGGTTCCAGCTGGTGGGAGATGGTGGCATCAATCAGAGGATGAGGTTGAGTATGAGGACAGAAGCGTAGCCCAGGTAAAATGAAGTTATAAACAGCTGATGTGAAACATACTGCTAAAAATAACTGATATTTAAGTAAATGCAGTCATTCTGATGTACTTTAAAATGTAACTTTTTAAAATTAAATTTGGCTTTTTATTTTTGAAAAAGCTTCTTAAACCAAATTATTCAGTTAATTACAATATAAATACACAAACAAATTACCACAGTCATTATTTCATGATCCATGGCAGTTGCCAAAGCACACATTTTATAGTTTGTGGCATGTAGCAATTTGCATGAGTGTATCCATCTATGGAAGAGAACTTTCAGTGCCCTTGCATTTGCTGAGCAGCAGGAAGGCTCATGGGTGATTGCTGTAGACTGGGTAGCTTACAGCTATTTGCTTGTATGAGTTATCTGATTTGAGGTTCGGACAAACTTCCAGAGAGTAAATACCTGTAACACAGTCTTCCCAGTATGTGGGTTGCAATGGTATTGTGAACTGTATGTGTCACACTTTGTAATTGCAAAAATATACCCACACCCACTTGTTGATGCCAAATAATTCTAATGATGAGCATGGAAGGGCAAAATAGTTGTTTAACTGGAAGAATGTGGATGGTCTGTTTGAGGGGTGCTGTCAAGGTAGAGTATGATGGGAAGCATGAATCTTCACACCTGGTACTTGATAAAACTAATGAGAGGAAAAGGCATGGCCTACATCGACAATTAAAAATAGAGGGTTGCATTTTTTTCTGGTGTCAGCTTTAAATCTGAGCTCTGTTCTTGTCTTTTGACATCTCTGCAGTCTGTTGGTGAAATATGCATCTGTGAATTGCACAACTATATGTTTACTTGTAAAGGAAGGTAATATTAGTACTGAGCAATAAATATGGCAACTCCTCTACTAAAAATATGCTTAAAAGTGGGTGAACTTTTGAATACAGAGTTTCTTTTCTGCTAATCTTTTCCGTGCCAGCCTAAACATATCTCATGTTGAAGTGCTGGCTGCTGCACTCCTTTTGAAGCAGGGTTTGGAGCTCGTATGACAGTGCTGCAGCATTGTGGAATGTGAAGCCAGTGTAAAATAAAAAAAAACAAAACAAAAACCAAACTCCCATATCTCCCCCCTTTTCTTTTGGAAGCAGGGAGGGGAAAGGAGAATGGACTTTAAACCTCTGCTGGCTTCTGTGCTTACAGTGTTCCAGGTGGGATGATCTCCACAACAGATGACCTCCAGATGGGATTGTGCCAGCCAGTTCTGGCTACCGTGGGACTTCAGCTAACTATCAGGGTTTCAGCAGTACTGTTTGTGTAAAGCAGTTTGTGAGCTTGTTTCATATTATGCCTTTTATTCTGTAGCTTTCATCCTTTAAGCTTTTTGTTTGGAACTTCATGAGGCCAAAGAATACTAACAAGGGTAAATTACTCAAAGCTTCCAACAGAAAAGACTGTTGGTTTTTGTTAAACCTTCTTTGCTTTCTTGCTTGCCTACAGAAATTGCCATATGTATGTAGTAGGCTTTGGCTCTGGCTTTTAAGTTCTTCAATGATGCTTCCTGCTTGGTAGGAGTAGTGTTATGCTTTTACATCAGCTGCAAATGGTTATGAGTTATTAACTGACTATGAGACTTCAAGCCAAGCATTTTGTGTTCCATTTGCAGAAATGCAGCTGAATGGAGCTTAAAGGGCCACAGATGAAAGAACTTGAACATGTTTCTGAAGGTTTAAGATGTGTCTGACAGTGACCTCCTTACCTTAGTAATAAAGAAGAGTTTTTCAACAGGAGCTTAGGATATCTTTACTCCAACTTATTAATATACTAACTGGAATGGTGTTCTGACAACAACTCTCCATAGTAAAGTACTTACCCTACTACAGAACAGTATTATTTTCTCTACTGATAATGCAACTCAATGGAGGAAAGTAATGTTTTGATAAGCATGCGTGAAGATCGTTCCTTTCATGTGCGATACAGGTAAGACTATTCATTTTAGTATGGATGAATAAATGCTCTTAATAATAGAAAACTAAACAAGTTGCAACAAATAGTTTGGTATCTCTGTTATTAGTGTTACTGAAACTGAAAGCTAAAATAACTTTTTTCTTTTCTCAATTTTTGAACTATGAAAATTCACTTTTGCTATATAGTAGGTTGTATTAGTATAATTACATGATTGTATAGTATTGGAACTGTGTGCCATTGCAGAATAGTATGTGATTGCCTGTATTGCTTTGTATTTCTGATAGAATGATACAAGGTATGATCCCTGCATGGTTAATACCTGCTCTCTCTCTTCTTTTAACTTTTGGACTGCATATGGAAATTGTTGAGTTTTGTCTGCTAAAGTTCTCTGTACTTGTCCACTGTTGCTTCTATGAATGATGAATGCATAGGTGTGCTGTCACCTAGAGCAGTGTTTTCCTTGCTTAAAATAAAGAGATTTGATTGATAGATAAACTGCTTTGATACCGTGGACTAAAAAAGTACTGTTATTGCAAGTCAAGAGGATATGTGATTTCACTTCGGAGAGCTTTTATAATTTTTCTTCTGGAATCCCCTTTACAGACATGGGACAACATGTTAGCGTTGCAGACTCGCTCTGAAGAACCGGAACAACAGGAGCATTATGTAGTGCATGTATTTGGATGGCTGGTGTTTGGAAGCGTGAATCTTGCAGCTCACTCAATAGGAAGGGACACTGGAATGATTGTTTTAAAAACAGATCAAAAGGGTGATTCTTCTTGTGTGCTCCCCCCACCCTCTCCCCTAGTCATCCTTGCTTTGGAGGATTTTGCCATGCTAGCTAACAGGAATAAAGCACTACCCCTATTTGTAAGACAGCACATGCTATGGCTTAAAATTAATTCTGAAAATGTTCTGACCGTGATGGATTGCTGTTAGATTGGTCTTCCCTTTCATGGAAGTACGGTGTTAGTTCTGTTTAGCAGTGCAGTCAGCAGGAGGAACTTTTTCATGGACAGTAAGGAGAAAATTAGCAAATAAACTGTAATTTACTCTCTGCTCTCTTTAATTTGCTAAAATCTTTATATGGTGTCTTTGACAGCAGGAATCTCTAAGTGTGTGAGCATATTTCTTCTGTGCTGTTTCCTGAATGTATCTAACTCCCAGCATTCCTCTAACATGTTTACCCATGCTGTTACTGATGCTCTTGGTCCTCCCCAGACAACTATAGAAGATCCTTGCTCACTCTAATAACAGCAGGAGCTGTTCAGGGTACTATTATAGAAGTAAATGGATGAAGAAAGTGGCACAGCCAATTGTCTCGTTTAAATTGACAAGCCAAAAATAACTTCAAAAAAATTGGCAAGCACAGTCAGGGTAAAATGTCTTACTACTTTGTGCTGTATTTCAGTACAGGCTTGAATGATACTGATTAACAATAAAAATATTAATGGCCTTATTAAACCTTTCTGTAAGAACTGTAATCTGATGAACATTTAAAAAAACATCAAGGCGTAATACTTTTTTTTGTTTTAAATATTAAACTTTTCTAAAGCTTAGAGAAACTGCAAATTAATTCAGTCTATTGAACTGGAATTTATTGATAATTTAATAGCTATAATATGGAAAGATTTTATTTGGTTGTAGTTTAAGATCTCATGCAGGAAAGAATAGATCCTAAATTACTGGGGGTGGTGGTGTTATTTATCAGTTTTAAAAATTTCTTATCTACAGGTATTGTCTGAGGCTTATTTGGCTCTGCTTTTTCCTTTCTTCTGGTACTCCAATAGAACTGACTTTAAAAAGAAGCTGGTGGCCCACTCCTAAGGAAAGGCTTTACTCTTAAGGAAAGGTCTGTTTCTTACTGTGCAAGCTGTTTCTTTCTCCCCACTGTACTTGGCCAGTATCACTTTAGCAGCTATAAAAATACTTAAACTGGTGGAAGGAAACTATTTTTTATTCTTATGTTGTTTAGTGACTGAAAATAAAATGCTGAAGTTAATAAATGGGACTAATAAGTGATCTATAGAGTAAATATTTGCAGAACTCGCTTGTCTTGGCCTGCTAAATACCAAAACCTTGTAACTGCTTTTATCTTGACTGGAACAAAAGAACCCCAAATTCAGGTGTGTGGTTCCTTCCTGTGTATGTGTGTGTTGTTTTGTTTCTAAGTTTATGATGAAACTTAGTTTGACTAAACACAGTGTTGCAGTGGAGGTGTAGTTGTTTGGAGTGGTCAGTGTGGTGTGCTTCTGCAGTACGTACAGAAACCAAGAATAAGGGCAGGAGTTGGCAATAGTATGTGATCTTTATTATAGGAAGCTGTGGCATTAGTAATTTTATGCATCTGAATTAGAGATATAATAGGGTTTTTTTTTGTTTTGTGTCTAGGTTTGGTATTGTGGATCGACATGTTTCATGGCAAATTACATGGCAGCTCCATTCCCCCTCAATAGCAAAAAGTCCCCCTGGTGGGAATTGAATGGAGTAAAGATAAATTAATTGTGTTTAGAGATTGTAGTAATCAATGAGTCTTCTTGCCTTCTTCTATTGCCTTATTTGTCACCAGTTTTTTTATTGTAAGATGAGAACAGCTGAAGGAAGGGAGACTCCAAAAAGGGCGAAAAAACCAAGGAGGCTAGGGTGTAGGTATATGCATAGGGTTTATATTCTTACAAGTATCAAGGTTCAAAACAGAATGTGAAGAAGGTCAGAGAAGAACAAGGGGGGAGGGGGGGAGAAAAGCAGGAAAAAAAAAAGAAAAGAAAAGGAAAAAAACAAAAAGGGAGCCAGGCCAGATGAAAAGCTTAGAGGGACAGATAAGGATGAGGTAGTTTTACAAATGAGAAATTATTCAGGAGATGCCAGCCTTTCAGAGAACAGGTCCAGGCAACTATAAACAGAATAACAAAATGAAGCCCTGTATGAGTATTTCCACAGTAATATCTGGAACATTATCCTGTTTAGCAGGAACAGAATTTCATTATAAGTACACAGATGAATGGGCCTTGTTCTCTTCTCATCTCTGCAGATTCAATGTGTCTTTTGTTTAGGCATTGGGTGTTGACTAAATAAGTAATTCAGTTCAGCTCTGGGAACAGAGCAAGTAATTTCATATTGTCCTTGTAACTATTTAATGACTTCCTAAAACATTGATAACCTAGCCGTGTCTAGTCTGCTGACATCCTATTTAACCATTAGTAGTGACAGTTAAAACAGCCTCTGAGAACATTCCCAGGAGGTGATAGCTTTTTGACTGGAGAATACCTATGTAAAATTTTTTTTTTTAAAGTTGTGTTAATTTTCATAACAGTCCTTTAAATAATGGAGGAAAAAAACCCAAACCAAACCCACACCTCTTCTGAGTCCAGTTTTGGTACTTGATGGATAAGCCTAGCAAACTTTTAAAATCACTGAATGATTTCATAGCTCTTATATAACGTGAATAAAATATTAACATTGGGTACAGCAACTGTGGAAATAAATATTTCATTTTCTCTGTTCTTTTTTTATAACTTATTTAGACTTTGAAATTGTGGAAGTTCAGTAAGAAAGGATCCCAATGGAATTACAGCTTTAATTTGCTGCACAAATTCTAGCAACCTGTTAACACAACTTTTCTAGAGTTGCTCTCAAGAGTAGTATTCAATTCTGGTTTCTTTTTTACTCAAACAAATACTAATTCCCATTCCCACTCACTTCCTGTAATTCTGGTTGAATTGAAACACTCTAATATCTGATTTTCATCAGCCTGGGTATAAGCCTTAGCTTCATAGTTAGTTATGTTCTGTATGAAAAAACCCAGATCTTTCATTTTTATAAGTTATGTTAAGTCTGAGTTGCAAAGGCAAAAGATTATATTTCAAGTTTCTTGATGAAATGGTAACACTGCCTTGGCATTTGGCAGTCTTTGGTGTAGTGTGAAATTAATTGAATGCAGTATATCAGGAAAATTACTGGTCCATAGCATTCTCTGATACTGTCTTTGTACCTTTTTAAGCTGTGCCTTTTCTTCATTGATTAGGTGGCTGACGCATCACAGTTGCAAATCAAAACTTTTTTTTTTTTAATGGGATAAATTCACTTACAGAACTGGAGTCTAGTACAGCATTTTGACTATTATCTCGCATACCCATTTTGCTGAAAGCTCTACCCTTTTTAGCTGTTCAGGCTAAAAATCTAAAAAAATGAATGTGATTGTGTCATGGTCTAAATTTTCACACTAAGGAGCACCATATTTTCTAGCCATCATTTTAATTGGACATGTCAGTTAACATGAGGTGCCCGGAGAGAACCTCTTTGGATAGGATTAAGATTACCCAATGAAGTGTTTTAAGTCTTAAACCTTCAGTTGCTGATGGTGTAATCATTTCTGCCTGTACTTAAGTGTACTTAATCATTTCTGCCTTTTTCTGTCTTACATTCAACACATGCACAATGTAACAAAAACCAGGTTGTGTGTTCTAGCAAATAGGAATGCTTTAACTTCTCTGAGAAGAGTTTCCAAACCTAAAAATACTGCATGTGTTATGGATATCCAATGTGAGAAGTTGGGCCTGGGAACTTCATGCCTGAGTTATTGTTTGCTGTCTGCATCTTTACCAACTACCAAGCATACAGTATTTTTAATTGCAAAAGTTGAATATGTCTGTCATCTCGTTGTGCTTAAGTTGTGGAATGTTGAAGACCAGCAGGTATGGTACTATTTTGTGTTGGTAGCTTATTTTACGTATGATCCAAATTCTTCTAGTTCTCTCAAAAGTCAGTGGATTTTTTCAAAAATATTTCCTTGTTGCTCAGATTTGAGTAGAATGTTGTATAACCTATTTTTTTCCTATTTTAGAAAAATAAAGAAATGTAAACATTGCAGGTATGTTAAATACTTCATCACTGTGTCTTGCCAAAGCAGCTGTCTTTGGTGTTGCCATTAGAGTAACTTTTGGAACAGTTTTGGAACAGCAAACATTTGATTGTTGCTATTACTGATCTGTGCATATGAAGGGAAAATGCTTTTAGGAATAGAATTCTAAATGGTTTATTCTTACAACTGGGTGAATGATGACATAACAAGGATATCTTTAATTGCATAGTGTTCTGTTTTGGAGTGCAAGCCCTTATACTTTCTGTGTAATCCATCTTTAAGAAAAATTTAAAACAGTATACAAATCTACGAAGTTGATGTCTACTTTTTGACAATATTAACACACAGTTTTTAAACACAGAATGTCTCTTACTGAGTTTTCTTTCTGAAAAATCTTTTAAAAGTAGAATGATGGTGTTTTTGCGAGCTTTTTAAAATGCATGTATCTTGAAAAAGCTAGAGAACTATAATGCTTGAAAATCAAGACCCTGAAGTCTTCCTTCTCATCCTCCTCTCCCCCCCCCCCCCCCCCCTTGCATCTCAGAACTGGAAAGTAGGAAAAGTTTGTATGTAATTGTTAACACTTACTGAAATGTTACCTTTTGTACACATGAATTCACAGTAGCAAAAATACATATGAATGTTTTTTGGCAGCTGCAGTTCTCTAACACCTTCTTTGTTCATTGTTAAAAATGTAATCTGCAAATTCTGCTATAAATTCATTCATGAGTATCTTCTTTACTGCTTGCAGTATTTTGTACCTGTATAATTACACAATTAGTTGCTCATGATGATCAAAAATATTCCAGTGATGTCTGGAACAATGGCAGTTAAGTAACTCGAATTGACATATGTTTTGTTGTTAATTCAACCTAGATCTTTTTTCTTTACACTCTGAGAATTTTCATAGCAGTGCCACTATAGGAAATGGTGAAGTGGCAAGGAGTTTTGAATTACATAGGAAACAACTTTGGGAAAAATAGTCATGGTCTTTGATATACAGGAATATTTCAATTTTAATATTTTTTTTTCCATAAGACATTTTTCAGGTAACTATGGTATCAATCTAAAAATAAAAGTGCTTATGTTTGTCAAAATCAGTATTTTCCAAGAATAGCTTGGTTTTTTAGGTCACTTTTCTGAAATTATCTAGATGGTGAAAACTGCATTTTTGAATCATACAGGTGCTATATATGGACAGAGCAGTGTTTCGATTTCCTCCCTGAGACTTAAAAAGAAAGAAGGAAAAAAAAAGTTGAAGCTATTTGTTCTAAAGTTATGTTTGCTTATCACTGTTGAAGTTGCAATTTCCATTTCAGCGTTGGTTTCTATGATATTATAGTACCAAGTTCATTGTTTGTCCTGTGGTACTGACTGCCTACCTGTCCTACACTAATAGAGACCCTCTGAGTAAAATAACCTCTTCAGAACTCAGGTTATTGGACAAAGTACTACATTTAGAGTGACCATTTTCTTTTTACTTAAATTGTGCAGGATGGAGGCTTCCTGCCTAGAGCTGGCTTTGGAAGGTGAGCGCCTGTGTAAAGCAGGAGATTGCCGAGCTGGTGTATCTTTCTTTGAAGCAGCTGTTCAGGTTGGAACTGAAGATTTAAAAACACTCAGTGCTATTTACAGCCAGTTAGGCAATGCCTATTTCTACTTGCATGAATATGCAAAGGCCTTGGAATACCACCACCACGATTTAACTCTTGCAAGGTAATCTTGTGTCTTTCTTTAACCATGTTCTCCATTTCATCCTGTTCTTGTAGAGATGAGCAGTTGACTGTTCATTTTCCTACCAAACCCTGCTACTAATACCAGATAACGAGTGAACGTGGTGGTGGCAGAGGGCCAGGGGGTCTGGCAGGTAACTTGACTGCCCTTTAACCTGGGAGCTAATACTCAGTCTAGCACCATAATCCTGGTACTGAGTGAGGCCTCACCAGGTTTGTGCATAATTAAGCGGCTTCTTCAAATCCACCCTTTCTTTATCCTTTCCTGTTTCTAAAACTCAGCCTTCCTGGTTCCTCAGGATGTTAAGCTGGCTGTCTTGGTTACTAGACAGAACTCATTCATGTTTCTCTGTGTAAAACTTGTAATATAATATTGTGAAATCTAAAAACCCTATTTATGCATCTGACTTTTAATGATTTGGTATAGATCAAATAAAAGACAAAGGCACCTAATGTACTTAACCTCAGTTTCGGCACAAATCTGTTCTTCCCCTTGCCTTTAACCTGCTCAAGTGCTGTAACCTTGTGGCAACTCTGTTTTGTTGTGTTATTCCCCAAGTATCACAGTCTGAGTGGTTCGGCGGCAGTCTTTTGCCTTAGTCTCATTTAGAATCTAGAAATATAGTATTACCTCTGAGTTTTCTGTAAGACCAGTATGTCTTGTAAATCATACAAGACTGATAGTCAAGTAAACTGCAGAAACAGTTAAACGTCTCTTTCTAATGCTGGGATTGGCTTTCTACATAATCATTAAGAATTTTCTCTTTATTCTCTTCCTAAAAGAAGTGCTTTTTTTTTTTTAATGTTAAGTAGGTGATCAATACCATGAATACTAGCAGCTGCACAAACAGCACCAACAAAATTAAACGTCTGTAACCACAGATTGAACAATGTTTATGTGAGTGCGTTTTAGGTATGCAATGAACTGAATACATACATATTTACATGGCTGTAATATCTTTTCATAAATTCTTCTGTCTGCCATACATTGATCATCCGCTTGGTTTCAAATTATACACTATTTACTGGGTACTTTATTTCTGCAATTTTAGGACAATTGGAGATCTACTGGGAGAAGCTAAAGCTAGTGGGAATCTGGGCAACACCTTAAAGGTACTTGGGAATTTTGAAGAAGCTATTGTTTGTTGTCAAAGACATCTGGATATTTCCAGAGAGCTTAACGATAAGGTAAGAATTGCTTAGGAATCTGGAAGTAGACTAATACACATTACTGCACCCTGTTGTATAGGTAATGAGTGTGCCACCTTTCAGAGGGAAGTAAATACTGAATATTCAATTATTTCTTCTAGACAGTAAGAATCTGTTAGTTGTAAAATAGTTGTTTGAACTTGGAAGACTACAGATCCAGATTAATAAATATTACTGTGTTTTGTGTTTTGTTTTTTTTAAATTTAATTTTCAGTGATAATTGGCCTCAAGAATTATGTATCTTGCACCTTAAAAGGAAGTAGTATGCAAAACAATTTGATGGAGGGATGTGACTGGGTGGGAGTAAGGTACGTGATAAGAACATGTTCAGAATGGACAGAGCATGTGTTGACAGCTAGTTAACAAACTTTTTTTCCATCTGTGGATTGTACTAATAGTTGTTGTGACCCAAGACTTGAAGCATAAAATTTTAATGCCTTATTTTACTTTTGGTTTAGGTTGGAGAAGCAAGAGCACTGTATAATCTGGGAAATGTGTATCACTCGAAAGGGAAAAATGTAGCTAGTGCTGGAACTCATGATCCAGGGGAACTTCCAGATGATGTGAAAAATGCTTTACAAAAAGCTGCAAATTATTATGAGTAAGTAGTAGCTTTAAATGTTGGGGATTGAGAGGATATGGTTATCTAGTTTGTTAGAACACTGGGAGATTTGTGGTGTCATGAAATAACCTGTGGCACTCTTCTATTCAGAACAGTGGTACCTCTGAATTTTTTCCCTTTTAAACTGGAGAGTGCACTATTTTTTTGTTATGTCCTCATTTTTAGTGCACCTCTTATTACCTGGTAAGTCCTTCCCTTACATTACAATCCAGTAGTACTCTTCAAACCAGACCCAGACAACAATAGGACCTCAGTAGACTTGTATATAATGTAGCTCTGGAACTAGAAGCGAGCACACCAGTTTGAGTAAGAATGCAGTTAAGTTCAGTATCTCACAGGAAGTGTTTCCTACTCAGTGGAAGATTTATGGTTGCATAAAGGACATAAAAATAGGCCAAAGTAGCATACCTCTACCTTTTCCTTCATATAAATGGAAAGATGTATTTTTTTAAATTATTACTTAAATTACCGTGAGAAAAAGAACTCTTAAAAGTCACTATTCTTCCCCTTCTCACTTCCCCCCAAACAGGGAAAACCTGACAATAGTAACAGAGCTGGATGATAGAGCAGCACAGGGACGTGCCTTTGGAAATCTGGGAAACACACACTATCTTCTGGGCAACTTCAGGAGTGCAGTTTTAGCCCATGAACAGGTACAACACGTGCTAGTAAGGAAATTCTGTTCTTAAGTACATCTATTGTGTTGGATCCTGTTGCAAGCTTTTTAATGCAAGTTTTAAATCTTAATGGCACATTTTCAAACATTGTTGACCTAAAGAACAGATACAGACACACAGTGGAAAAACTACGAGTATGCATTTCTGTATGCAAATGTATGTTACGAAGTGCAAAATTGAGTAAATAACGCAATTATTTCACATTTTTAAGCGTCTCCTAATTGCAAAAGAATTTGGCGATAGATCAGCGGAAAGAAGAGCATACAGCAACCTTGGAAATGCCTACATATTCCTGGGTGAATTTGAAACCGCTTCTGATTACTACAAGTTAGTTGACTGTTTAGAAATATAATTTATACCTCTTCTTGTACAGTTTACTTCTGTTGTGCTTGGTACTTTAGGTCACTGTAGAATAGTTCTCTCTCCAACATATACTTAGAAAAGAGCTGCATTTGTTCAGCAAAAATAACATTTTTCCCTAGTTGTTTAACTGTTCTGGTTCTTTGAAGGGAGGGGCAGCATTAATCTTTATTTTTTTAACTTTTTTGTTACTTTAAATAGATTCTTCACAGTGCTGTAGACATCTTTCTGTTGATAGGCATTTAGTCCCCTTTATTCTAGAACCAAGCGTTACTGTCTTAGCTCTTAGCAAGTTCCGGAATGATCTGAATAACTTTAATAGACCTGAGATGGGTAGCTGTCTCGGGTACGCTCCCTAGCTGAGGTAAGTGGTGCACGTCAACATGATTTTACATATTTAGTCTGTATTTTCAATCAACACTTTCTTCCTGATCTCTGCACCACTAAGCAGTTGCTGCTGTAACTTGGGAAAATACAAGCTCGGCAAAGATACAGTGTGGATGTTATTAGCATCTTATGTGGATTTCAGAGCTTACCCGTTCTTTTTGAAAAGGGGAAAAAAGCCTCCGTACCGAGCAGATTCCTTGTAGCACTCAAATTCTTCTTACCCAGCAGGGGTAGGCTGGCTTGGTGGTTATAGTTCTGTCTTGCTCATGTTGATGGAGAATATACAGTATTTATTGGAATGCTGGTACTAAACTGTTTCAAGGGCATCCTGTCAGGAAAACTGCTATAAATTATTGATGAAGCAATAAATTAAAATTAGAAGATGCTGTTTGAGGGATCAGTCTGCACTCTAATAAAGTAAATGGAAACAGGTTGCAGTGGAGGGCAGTGGAAGACAGACACTTAAAATCTTGTAAGAGTTTACAAGATAGTAATTTATTAGCAGCTAATTTGCCAGCCCGGTGTCCTCATTTGTTTAATTTGTATAACTGATTTTTAGTTGTGCAAGTATACTTTTAAAAACTTTTCCTTACAGTGATTTTTGAGGTGACTAACCCCTTCTTTCAGGAGGACGTTACAGCTGGCTCGACAGCTTAAAGACAGAGCTGTGGAAGCACAGGCCTGCTACAGCCTTGGGAACACATATACCTTGCTTCAAGACTACGAAAAAGCAATTGATTATCATTTGAAACACCTTGTGATTGCTCAGGAATTAAACGATAAGTAAGCCCTAAGAGATTGTTTAATGTATGTATGACACTTAAACCAAATCCTGTTGCCTCTAACTGCTGTCGTTGTTCTGTATGTGACAGCTGAATTAATGTGAATTCCCTACAATGCTGGGCTCTGGTTTTCATACAGGGGAAAAAAATTACTCATCAAAGTACTGCAGCTAATGAGTCCGAGATGAAAGAGGAACTGGTGAATTACTGTCTCAACATCTTCTTCTGTCAGCAGCATCTTTGTAAATTAAGGAAAAGAAAAGCAGATCTCTCTTTTTCATGACCTCATTATAATAATTTTGCATACCTTCACAAGAATATGTCTCCTACTTTTCCACAGATTAAGATGGGAAGGGATGGGGAAAGAGGAGTAATGCAATAGCTAGTAATGTTTATTTTATAATCATGATTTCTAAGGCCTTTTTTAGAACATTGGGTACAACTACAATTTTTTACAGCTTTTAAGTGCACTTCTAACTCAATAAGCAGAATATATGAAGAATAAGGCATGCAATCTGATGAAAAGCAAAGTAGGTTATAAAATGTTCCATGCTTGCAAAACTGAGTGACTTATGTTTGCTGTGAGCTTAAAAATTAAAATTTTGATTAATTTGCTTGTGCTGGGTTATACCCAGCTGACACTCCTTTAAATGCAATACTTGACGTGTTGGTGTTGGAATGGTTTCTGATGATAGCCTTCACTTTTCTCGGCGCAGCAATCTTACTGTGGCACTATTATGAAAACCTGACCCCTAGTGTTCAGTGAGTAAAGGTATAATTGAAAATGTTTATTTTTTTCAGAATTGGTGAAGGAAGAGCATGCTGGAGTTTAGGGAACGCATATACTGCTCTGGGAAATCATGACCAAGCTATGCATTTTGCAGAAAGGCACTTGGAGATTTCAAGAGAGGTATGATTTTCATACTCTGTATATGTTGGCTGGTTGGTTTTTGCTCTTATACAGTGATTTTATGGAGGTGTGTTCATACATTGAATTTTGAATAATGGAATGGATTTTGAATGATTTCTGAGATAGCTGACTTCAAATTATTTCAGCCATGTCTCACTGCAACTAGGTCCTTAGTTCTTGTGCCGCCTCTGGTAATGTCAGCATGGAATCCAAGTTAGTAGCCTAGCAGAGGTTACTTTAGGCTTTGTTATGTACTGTTTAGTTGTTACGTACTTCACTAAAAAGATGATTCTCTGTTTCCAGCCAGAAAAACTTTTCCAGCCTTTTTCCCGTAGAAATCTAGGGGATAAGGTTTGCTTTATATTAACATGTGTATTCTTTGTTACAATACTAGAACTGCTTATTTTATTCGGTTGCAGGTAGGAGATAGAAGTGGGGAACTCACTGCTAGACTTAATCTCTCAGATCTTCAAATGGTTCTTGGATTAAGCTACAGCACAAACAACTCCATGATGTCAGAAAGCCATGTGGTAGATCACAGTCTGAACGGTATGTGCCTATTTCTGCAATACTTTCTAACAGGGAACTTCAGAAAGAATCTGTTGTTTGCATTGTATTCTGACTACAGATGGTTCTTCTGGAGGATTTACATTGTGAATCACAGGTTACTGCTTAGTTTCTTCACATGATGTTTCTAATTGTCCCCCCGCCCCCGCACTTTTTTAACGTGGGACATTTATCTATTTGCTGCCAAATTATGTCACCTTTTTTTCTTCCTACCATCTTAGCGACACTGGGGGTTACAGTAGAACCCAGTTCATCTGATGTTCCTCTGTTCAAAGATCCATGGTCCTTCTCTGTGTCCCATGAAAGCAACTTACATAGCTTAGATTGGTGTGGGTTTGAAGGCTGCTTTTACTAGTGGTTTTTATTCTCTGCTGATACTATTTACCTGCACTGTTTTGGAACTCAGAATTGCTGTACCTGGGATCTTAGATGAGTACAGCCACAGCTTTGAAGGTGACACCATAAGTCTTAATGATAAAAAGATGAACCTGATTCTTTCTTGAAGGTACCAGACCAAAAGTAGGACGCCGCCACAGTATGGAGAACATGGAACTTATGAAATTAACACCAGAAAAGGTTGGCACTTTCCTTCCTTCTGTTCTGCTGGTGAGATTGCAATGAGATGTTTCTAAGGGTTTACCGTCAATAGTTATGAATAGTCAGAAGTATTATACTAACAACTTTAAAAGAACTCAGCAGAATGTTGGTGTCATCGCATCCCCGTTTTTTTTTTTAATGTAGTTGATCATAGGTAAAAGCAGGTCTAACAATTCTAACAAATAATACTTTTGTCGCGTAGGTAACAGTCAGCATCTTCCATATGTAATGGCTGTAATGGCTTGTGGAAGGCTTGCTTTATTCCCCTCACAAGTAAGAATGGGGTCCTGTAGTGTGCATCAAAGGAATTCCTTTCATCTCCTCTTTAAAAGTGGTTTGAGGGTGCAGCATGAAAGTGGTTTGGAGTAAATTCCTAAGCTTTAGCTCAGCTGTTCTGAACATTTTTTATTTGGTTACAGTCATTTTATAGGCACTTAAAATACATGTCATGTTTTTCACTTTGGGATTTCAACTAACTTGCAAGCCATTAGGAGTTTCAACATACATCTTAAGTAAGGATGCTATTTCTGAAATGCTGGAACTGAGTCGCAGATAGGTAAAGTAACCTCCCCCCAAGCTCAGAGAAATCCCTTGGGGCTGGGAGTTACTGAGTGAAATCCTTGTGTCAATCTTTGAGAGATTTCCTTCATATTCTGTCTGCCTTTAAATGGTGGGCTGGCAGTTCTACCTAAATGACTCCAGTGGCAGACTGAAATTGCTATTTTTCCCTTAGTATCCCAGTGGTTTTAGATACTGGGATAACTAATTCCCATCTCTTCAAGTGATGCAAAGCCTGCCCTCATGTTTATCAAATAGGAAATTAAATCTCAAAGCTTACATCTGGACAGCTGGTACCGCTGAAGTCAGCACTGATGCTCAAGAGCCTCTTTGTGTATGATTTCTCTACAGGGAACCTCTAAGCTTTTGGCCAGTATCAGCTATATTCCCCCCCCCTCCGGTATCTTTCAAAATACATAGCCTGTGATAGTCTGTGCCCTAAATATGCTAAAATGTTTCATGTGGATTTTCTAATAAAGTATTAACCTAGTATTGCAGCTTAGCTTTTATAAAGGGCTTTTTTCAAGATACTCATTTAGTAGATTCTGAAAATTCATTCCATAAATGTCTTTGATATACAGAACAATGTCTGACACTAGTATTAATGGCTTCATTGTACAGGACACCATCTTCTCTGCGTTGGAATCTGTGTGCTGAGCTTCAATAAGCTTTTAAAAGGCAATCCATTTGGGTAGGCAGTGTTGCTGAAAGATTTGTGACTGTGTTTACAATTTCTGATGTTGAATCAAAAAAAAGGGGTTTTGATTCAGTTATTGTAAGAGTGTGTCAGTTGTAGATAAAGCTGTCGATTTTGTGGATAATTCTGTTTGTTTTAGAAGAAAATTTAGGGAAAATCTGTCAGGTTGATAAAGCTATCCATTCTGTTTTTCAGTGAAATGAGGTGGTTATTCCTGTTTGCTCTTGTGCTGGCATTCTTCTCCCTTTTCCTTTTCAATCTTTACTGGGAATTTTGTGTGTATCAAGGACTTCATAGAAGGCTGGTTGAGTATCTGGATTTGTATAAGGGTTTGTTTTGCTCTAATGTTTTGTAAAACTAGGGATTTTTAATTTTTTTTTTCTTTCCAATTGTAAGAATGTCAGGTAGAAAATGCCACCTGCATTTTAGCATTCACATTAACTACATTTCCTGCACTTCAGTCAGCAAGGAAAACTTCAGTGTGTTTGATTAAGTATACTATTTGACCACATTTTAATCAACCAGGTGTCACACTACAGTTCAGTTATAAGACTTAACCAGTAACAGTAACAAGAGCTCAATAATCACAGGTCAAGTAATAGAACCAAAACTTAAGTTTTCGCATCCTCATGCTTGGGTAAACTAAATAATGTAAAACCTGCTTCAATTTGGTGAGGAAGAGCAGCAGCAAATAAGATGTAACAGCATGGGTAATTAAAATAAGAAGGCTTAATTTCATGACTCTTGTTTTCTTAGGTTCAGAACTGGAACAGTGAGATTCTTGCTAAACAGAAACCACTGGTTGCCAAACCTTCAGCAAAACTGCATTTTGTAAATCGACTAAAAGGCAAAAAGTACAAAAATGGCACCGCTTCCAAAGTTTTGCAGGATGCCAGTAATTCTATTGATCATCGACTTCCAAACTCTCAGAGGGTAGGTTTGGCGAGCTGTGGAAATCATAGCCTTTATTAATGTTTGTCTGATCAAAACGATGGAAAACACATTCCTGCAGCTGTCTGTTTCAGCTTTACTTGATTTAAAAGCTGTGGCTCTGAAAAACAATGCAGAATCTGTCTCGTGGGTTGTGCCAGCTTTAAGCTTTTCCTACTACTGGAATATTCTTTTTTCCTGGTGGATTTTCTAAAGTTACAGCTCAGCTTGCACATATATTTTATTCCTAGTCTCTTCTAGACCCTGCTTCTCCAAACTTTAAAAAATCAAGTTTTTCCAATTCAGACAGTGGGAGATATTTTTGACATATTTTTTAGGTTATTGCACTCTTGGCAGATGTCAGGTGAAAATAAAAGAACTGAGTCATTTGATCTAGATGAGAGATGAGTGCTTTTGACCATAGACCTGAAGAGACAATGGAAACTGTTCCTTGCTGTTCTTGGTTTTTTTCTTTCATGGGCATTTGGGGTTTTGGTGGATTCACGGCTGAGGAGTAGTAACTCCAGTTTTACTGATCAGAGTACTGTTTCTTTCTGTTTCAGAGAATGAAACATTTGTCATGTATTTTACCTTCCAAAAATGCTTGCCATATTATTAGTGTTTCTCTTACAGTAAATACCTGTCTATAGATATGGATGACTAAATGAATTTTTTTAATGGATTTCAGATATGCAAATACCAAACATATTACTGGAATGAAACTGCATTGCAGTTGTCCTAGTTTTAGGGGTATTTTGAACTTGAGAGTACCTAACTCTTCTCTCCTCTTCAGAAAAACAGTCGAGAGACTATGGCAGATGAAGGGTTCTTTGATCTGCTGAGTCGATTCCAAAGTAACAGGATGGATGATCAGAGATGCTACTTCCAGGAGAAGAACAGACTCTCAGCTGCTTCAGTGGCAACATCCTCTACTCCACCTAAACCAATGAGAAAATGTAATTTTTTAAAAGTGAAATCTGTATCTGACTCTAGCTCCTGCCAAATAACTATTTAAAAAATGTATTTGTGTGCAAGACTTACTATGGAAAGGAACTTATTTCTAGGCTAACTTGTTTTCTTCCTCCTCCCCAGCCTTTTCTACTTCTGTAGTCTCACCCCACACAGATGAATTTCTAGACCTACTTGCTTGCTCACAGAGCCGCCGGCTAGATGACCAACGCGCTAGCTTTAGTAATCTTCCTGGACTTCGGCTTAATCAACACAACAGTCAGTCAGTCCTGGGTCACCTCATGGCAAGTAACAACAGAGAACTAGATGATGACTTCTTTGATATATTGATAAAATGCCAGGTATGTTTTTTTACAAAAATTCTTCAGATTCTGAGTCTTTGGAGATTTGATTTGTGCATCCTGCTACTTAGTTGCTTCAAGTACGCCACCTTGTTTATCATGTGTTTTAAGATACAAATCAATTTGGTTGATAAGGAAGAACAGAGAACAAAAAATCAGGATTTTTTTTTTTTTTTACAATTTCTCTTTTGTGTTTTGACTCCCCCCCCCCCCATTATCCAGTGTCTAGTAAGTGTAATTTTGGTATTTATACCATGTTAACCATTTAAAGTAACAAATGCTGAAAAAGTGAAGGAAAACAAGTGAGGCTATTAAAAGGAGTATGTAAAATGATTTTAAGAAAAAAGAAGTGTTTAGATCTGGCTTGTTAGGAGGGCATATGATATACCAAGAATCCTAACTCATCAAATGAAAGAATTTAGTACCAGAGTTTCAGTGGTGATAGTAATCACCATTCCAATTATATGAAGTTTAAATAGTAGTTTGTAGCAATATACAAATGAGGTGTCTGATTGTCAATTAGAGCATGGTGTATATATACACCAGTTAGACCAAAAAGAATTTAATTAAAAAGACTTGGTGTTTTACCTGATGGGTTGATAACAATCTCAAAATACAAAATTCAGATACTGTGTTCTCCAAAGGTAAGTAAGTATGTTAGCTTGGGTGGGAAGCAGCACCAGGAATTGAGTCTACAATGACAGTGTTCATCAACCTGATGAGATAGCATGCTGTTTTAGCAGCTTGTCTGTTTACTTCTTTGAGTCAAGCGAAGAATCTGGAAATTAGTACGATATATTTTCTATCATATTAATGCATGTCTCTGCATGTGCACTATATGTAGCAAACGTAACACAATGACTGACTGTGCTTATTGAGAAAGGAATGGAAAAATTTAATCCCCTCAATTAATTAGGGCTGCTACTGCTTTAAACAAGCAGAAAAGGGTAGCTGACTTCTGAGAATTTTTGTGTCAAAGCTGGCTCTGTCTAAGGTCTATCCGGCACTGGAAGCCTTGCTTTTCCTGAAGTGACCATATTCCCCTCCAGCTAGCTCAGCTGAGAAATACTAGTTCCCTGCTCAAGCAAAGGCGCTACTGTCGATGGCTGCAGTCCACAGCCAGACCTGGTGTGATAGGCTGGTGCTTGTAAAAACTGACCAGGAGGGGATAGCTGTGTTAAAGGAGCACAGAAACTCTCTCAGAGGTGTTAGCCAACTGCTCTGTAACATTGTGAGTAAAATGTACCAGTCTTTTTTTCAGTTTGGAGGAAAACTTCCTCTCAATATTGCCTCTCCAAATCTGACACCAGTGTGGCCATTTTTTACTCCCTGTACAAGGAAAGGAAGCCAACCATATTTTCTGTTGGATGAGACTAGAACTACCATGTACTAATGCTAAAATTCTTCTTCTGGACAAAGGACACTTAAATCTTATTCTGCAATATGAACAAGAACTAAATTGGGTTGTTTTTTTTTTGTTTTTTTTTTTTTTTTTCAGATACATGTGGACAAGTGGTTTGGAGGAACCATTTTAGCTATAGTTGCACTGTTACCTTACTGATTTCATTTCAGAAGTTTAACCTGAAACAAAACTTACAAATTAAATCCTTGTAATAGCTTTAAATCTGAAAACAAAGGCTTTTAGTAATTTTTCACTTACATTGTTAACTTATTTTATTATTTATATTCCTGTAAATATGCAGCTTTATTGCTTGGTCTGTCTGTAGGGGTCCAGACTGGATGATCAAAGATGTGCTCCTCCATCATCTGCAAAAGGACCAACTGTACCAGATGAGGATTTTTTCAGCCTAATTTTACGATCACAAGCTAAGAGAATGGATGAACAAAGAGTCCATTTGCCCTCGACTATAAAGGGACCAAATTCTAGCTGAAGAAAGAAACAGGCGCGTACTGTACAGTAGCATCTTAGGTATCATCTTTGTTTGCTAGAAAAACATAACATGCCTTTTTACAGAAGACTGCTGTTAATAGCTTTGTCCCCTTTCTAATAATTTTTTGTATAAATAGCAGCAGCATCACACTCGTGACCAGTAGTTAGAGTTGCCGCTGCTCTTTGCAGTTGGCAGCTGCTTTTAGCGGTGCCCGAGATACGAATTACTGTATCTCCCTCTTAACTGCCTCTAGTCTATGAACATTAATACCCATTTTTTTCCCTGTGAAGGTATTCTCATTACTGATGTGTAGATTCTACCACTGTCTCCATCTAGCACAAGACCTAAATTTGTATGTTCTTTTTAAGGAAAACTTTTTTTTTCTGATTTGTACCTCCCTGGAAAAAGGTCCTGTCTTCTTTTATACTTTTTATAAAAATTAAAAAAATAATAAAAAAAAAAGAAAAATAGTTTCAGTACTTAATCTGTCTTTGCAGAAACACAGTTTGGAAGAAACAAACATACTAAAAAAAAATCTAAAAAATCAAACCCTAATTTTAATTCTGTTTAATACAAAAATAGTCTACTCAAAACATGCTGGGTTTTTTTGGTGATATTCAGGTAAGTGTTTCCTATATCAGAAGAAGAATTTTTTAAGAAGATATACTTGTTTTTAAGCAACAGCTGCCCATGCTGTTCTATAGATTGTGTGGTACATGTCCACCACCAGTAGTAGTCCATGCACCAGGGAATCACAGGGTTGGTAGGTACTTGGCATGAACTACCACGGATGTCAGGTAATTCCTGCAGGAATTGAATTTAAAATGTTACAGTGAATGTATGTATGCTGCTTATTACTTGACCTCAACTACTTCTCTTGATAGGTATGTGCTATGCTGGGGTAGTTCTTGGGAACAACAGTTGTAACTTAATGTCTTCCCCTCAGTAGATACCTGTACTGAGGTTGTTTTGGGGAACCCTGAGGGCTGTATGTTTTTCAGTGTAGGTATCTTGACTTAGAAGCCACCGATTTTAACACCAAACGTGGCAAGCTGTTCACTTCAGGTATTTATAAATGATGTCATCTTTTAATTGACAACAATAAATGTTTTTTACAAATATGTTAACAGTAAAAAGAATCCCAAAGAGAATATCTGTCCCTTAATGGATACAGAAGGGAACGTAGCAACCAGAGATGAGGAAAAGGCCGAGGTACTTAATGCCTTCTTTGCCTCAGTCTTTAATAGTGAGTCCAGTTATCCTCAGGGTACTCCACCCCTTGAGCTGGAAGGTAAGGATGAAGAGCAGAACATACCCCCCTTAATCCAGGAGGATCTGGACACTCACAGATCTATGGGACCTGATGGGATCCATCCAAGAGTACTGAGGGAAATGGCGGAGGTCCTTGCCAAGCCACTCTCTATCATCTATCAGCGATCCTGGTCAACAGGGGAGGTCCCAGAGGACTGGAGGCTTGCCAATGTGACTCCCATTTACAAGAAGGCTCGGAGGGAGGATCCGGGGAACTATGGGCCTGTCAGCCTGACCTCGGTACCAGGGAAGATTATGGAACAGTATGTCTTGAGAGCACTCATGTGGCAAGTCCAGGACAAGCAGGGGTTCAGGCCCAGTCAGCATGGGTTTATGAAAGGCAGGTCCTGCTTGACCAGCCTGATCTCCTTCTATGACCAGGTGACCTGCCTAGTGGATGAGGGAAAGGCTGTGGATGTCATCTTCCTGGACTTCAGCAAGGCCTTTGCACTCTCTCTCATGGCATACTCCTTGAGAAGCTTGCATCTCATGGCTTGGACAAGTGTACTCTTTGCTGGGTGGAAAACTGGCTGGCTGGACAAGCCCAGAGGGTTGTGGTGAATGGGGTGAAATCCAGTTGGCGGTGGGTCACAAGTGGTGTTCCCCAGGGCTCAGTATTGGGCCCCGTTCTGTTTAATATCTTTATCAATGATCTGGATGAGGGGATCGAGTGCACCCTCAGCAAGTTTGCAGATGACACCAAGTTGGGAGGCAGGGTTGATCTGCTTGAGGGTAGGGAGGCTCTACAGAGGGATCTGGACAGGCTGGATCAATGGGCTGAGGCCAGTCGTATGAAGTTCAACAAGGCCAAGTGCCAGGTCCTGCACTTGGGTCACAGCAGCCCCATGGAGTGCTACAGGCTTGGGGAAGAGTGGCTGGAAAGCTGCCCAGCAGAGAAAGACCTGGATGTGCTGGTTGACAGCCGGCTGGATATGATCCAGCGGTGTGCCCAGGTGGCCAAGAAGGCCAATGGCATCCTGGCCTGTATCAGAAATAGTGTGGCCAGCAGGAGCAGGGAGGTGATTGTTCCCCTGTACTCGGCACTGGTGAGGCCGCACCTCGAGTGCTGTGTTCAGTTTTGGGACTACAAGACAGACATTGAGTTGCTGGAGCATGTCCAGAGAAGGGCAATGAAGTTGGTGAGGGGCCTGGAGCACAAGTCTTATGAGGAGCAGCTGAGGGAGCTGGGGCTGTTTAGTCTAGAGAAGAGGAGGCTGAGGGGAGACCTTATTGCTCTCTACAACTACCTGAAGGGGGGCTGTAGTGAGGTGGGTGCTGGTGTCTTCTGTCAGGTGGCTGGAGATAGGAAATGGCCTCAAGTTGAGGCAAGGGAGATTTAGGTTAGATATTAGGAATTTTTTTTTTACTGAGAGGGTTGTCAGACATTGGAATGGGCTGCCCAGGGATGTGGTTGAGTCACCATCCCTGGAGGTATTAAAAAAGCAAGTAGACGGGGTACTTCAGGACGTGGTTTAGTGGGCATGGTTGATGGTTGGACTCGATGATCCTGAAGGTCTTTTCCAACCTAAATGATTCTATGATCATACCCCTAGAGAAGAATCTACAGTTAATTTTAGCTTCAGATTAAAATGGCATTGTAGGAATAGTTAATTCAAACTATTTTACAGTTACTTGAAAGTTTTACAAACATTCTCTTGCAGCTTTTTTAGCACTGAAATGGAATCCTGCTGCAACTAAAACTGTCCTCCTTCTGCTTTTGCAGAGAAATGCCAGAATATTCTTACAAAAACCATGTGCTACCATCAGTTTATTGTGCTGAGCTTGGGTACTTTTACTTAGTGCTTCCTACTCCCCATTCAGCTTTAAATTGCCCTAAAAAAATCTGATACAACATCAGCTTCTCACTCCTCTACAAATTATTAAACTAGAAGACAATCATCAAGCTGTCCTAAAACTGAGCTGACAAGCAGCAAACTGATTTTAGAGAGTGTAAAACAAAACATGATAGTCCTGAGACATCCATTTGAGCTGCGATTAGTCTTATGTGAATTACATGAATATCAGAAACTTTCTTCAGGCTGTTTGACAGTTAACTTGTTAGGCTTATGTTTGCTAGATCACAGAGTAGCAGTGTTTTCCCCTCACTGAGTATCTAGTTTTACTCAAAGTTTTACTCAAAACTTATTACACAAACTTGATTTCAAACAAGCAGCAACAGCCCACAAGCCTCTTTCCTTGGCCACTTAAATGCTGTACTATCTTACTTTACTTAAGATATTTATTTCACATTCCAGAAGTAGTATGTACACTCAGTCTCTCAGCTTTTAAAACTCTACTTACCTTATGATTACTATCTGACCAAAGATGAGTTCCCATCAGCTTACTGATGCTTGATTTTCTACATTTGAGAACTAGAGCAGAACTAGCAAGTACATGACAAGCAACGATTAGACAGAACTTACAGCAGAGCTTTGGGCTTCCTTAGTCTCCTTCCTCTGAGTGACATGAACTGCTCTTTTTCTTCTCTTCACGTGGTTCCACTGCAGAACTTTTCCCGTCTAGGTTTTTATTAGGATCACAGTTTTCTCCAGTCTCTTGCTCTGCTTTGCCTGTCTCCTGTTTCTGCTGCTCAAGTGCATGTTCTTCAGTAAGGTTTTCAGCTGTGATAGTTTCTAGTCTACAAACTTCTGACTCAGTGTGCAATCTATTCTGTAAAAATTAATAATAAGCTATTAATCAAGCAATCCAAAGTGATGGCATCTATTGCTTCAGATGCATCTCAGCTCAAGGGGCAGAACTCCCCCAAAGCATGACTGGTATCTTTTTCTCCTGGGAATCATGTACATAAGCACCATCTAGAGTATAAGACCATTTTTGATTTTCTATACTTTACAGAAACGTCAACACTGCTGCTTTTCCTCTGTGGGTAATCATTATGCCCAGGCTGACATAATTATTGATCTCTCAAAACAGAAGTTACTTAAGTCTTTACTATAAAAGAAGATTTTTAACTCAGTAGTGTCCTGCCACAGTTAGCCATTGCACAGTATTTTTCCAGAACAAAACACACCCAAGATAGATACCTCTACTGAACTGTTCTATAGGGGAGCAGGTACTTCCTTAACTCCTCTCTCCCCAAGATTTAGTTTAAGCTTGTTGTTTAAACATGTTCTAGCAGATGACATCATTGAAATCTATTAAATTTAATCCCAGCTCAAAGAGCACCAGGACTAACATACACCAGGTTCGGGTTTGTGAGACTCTTCTACTTGCGTATCTGGCTCATGGCTTGTATGCACGATGTTAGGACTTCTGCCATTTCCTGGTCTCACAGGAGCATCTCCTCTGTCGTAAGGTCCTCCATATACATAAGGAAGCTTCTGCAAATAATAGCCATCTGATTTACTCCCATCATATTGCCCAAAGGCTATTTTCTCCTGTTGACTGTTGGGTGGAGGAAGACTTTTCTTCTGAGAAGATGTTAAGTATCTTAACACAGACACTGATGATCCTGCACCATAGCAGAAAGCCTGGGGACAGGGAAGAAAGAAAGAAAGAAAAAAAAAAAAAAGAACAAAATACCAAATATTTGCAGCCTACAGTTTTCACACAGAATTCGAAGTCACATAGCTGAAAAACACTGAAAGAAAAGCTCAGGTGTTCAGAATGGCTACAGTAAAATTCAAGCTTTCTACAGTAAAATTCAAGCTTTCTACAGTCTGACCACACTGCAGGAACTGCCAGACTGGATATAGTTCATCTTTGGTGCTACAATGAAGATGTTGAAGGCTCTTAACTCAATGTTTCCATGTATAAAATGCCAATTATATGCATTGCTGTGTAATGACACAACAAAGAAATGGGAACTAAGCTGCAATAAACTGTCACAGAGCCTAAGATTTTAAGCAGTTTAATGCTATTTTATCCCACTTGGGGAGTGGGGGAGAGATGTGGTTTAAATACAAACTAACCTATTTTAATTGCTAAACCAACAGTACTATAAAGATTTTGTCAAGAAAAAATTCCCTTGTAGAAGTAATTTCATCTGTGCTAAGAAATCTGTTCACTAGTACAAATAAGAAATAAATAATATAATAGATAATAATACTTAAATATAAGTAAGTTTAATATATAAAAAAAAACAAAACTGAGCTTTTAAATATAAGATAAATGTATACAAACCAGAACAGCCAGAGCCATCATAATAAGCACTGGAACCTGCAGAATGAATGGTATCTCCTTCATTAGTGCTTTGATGAATTCACCAATACCTTGTCCTATGTGCTTCAAAGGCTCAGTTACAAAGTTGGTGAAAGTAATTGCCAATGCCTAGAAAAATACAAATAGAAAAATAGTGTTGTTACTGATTACAAACATAAACATGAACAGTCTCTTTAGGCTTGGCATATATATACCTTTGTCGGTGGAACCAGCAAAACAGGATTTACTAGTAGAGTTTCATAGTACTTCTGACAGGGATCGTCCTGAAATGTCCATTTACTTCTGAGCCATTCTGTAGTCAAAGCAGAGACCTATTTTTACTACTTTTTAAAAACACATTTTATGACACAGCAGTAATACAGAAAGTAGCATTTCAATTATAGATGGAAAAGAACTCTTCTAGATATGGTTCAAAGCTCAGATTTATTTTTAACTGAGATGATTAGCTTGGCAGTGTAGTTTATCCAGTCATGGGGATGCTGGAAGGAATGGAAGGGAAGGCTGGAAAGAAAGAAAAGAAACTGAGGTTTTCCCATGTTCGGTCAAGAAAGTTCTCTTTATTAGATGAATTTAGTCCCTAGAAGCCTCAGAAGAGAAATAGTAGTTCTCACAGACGAGATTTATCTAGCACATTTTGTCCACAGCTACTGAAATAGAGGTAATTGAGTGTTATTACTTATCTGCCAGGCTGCAAGTAGATAAAAAAATGTTTATTTTGCTTGCTAGATTTCAAGGGACTATTTTAGTTACAGGCAGAAAGTCTTACTCCTTAAGGGAAATTCTAAGTTATAAACAAGTAATTTATGATATCAGTGTTTCTGTAGTTTGATTTTAGTGCAGTCAGAACATAAACCATTGAAATTTGACATAAACAGAGCAATAACAGCCAATAAATTGTAAAGGGAAGACCATAACAAGAACTCATTAAGAGTTGTCATCATTAATTTACCTGCTATAGCACTGGATAACAAGTAACAGCTAATTAAAAAATTCAGCTTTCTCTGTAAAATAAAACCACTAGAGTAAGTAGTTACAGATCTAATTTCTGAAGTCCACTGTACTGTAGGCCTTGCTGATAAAAAAAATAATTAAAAAAAAAATCTTCTTCTTGAATTCTGCCCTCCTATCTTCAGTAAATGGCACTGAATGATACTGGGGAGGGCAGCTGGGGAAGCAGTCACAGAGTAAGTTATAAGGAAAAGAAGTAACACCATGACCTGCTCTAAGCACAGTTCTGTAATCAGCTCTCCTTCAAAGGCCTAGAAAAGGAAGTTTGGTGGACCAGAAAAATGGTAAAACCACATAATCATGTATTGCTGAAGAAAATTCAATGTGCTACTCATGAAGAAATAAGAGTATTCTTGGATACTATTACTGAGTATTTTGTCATCTTAAATACTATTACAAAATAACAAAACAAGTATTTACCAATAAGACTTTCTCCCCAGTCCAACTTCTCAGCACAGACGTTATCAAACTGCCCCATTTTTGCAATTTCTGCTTGATGCTGCGCAAAGGACAGCTGCAGGAGAATAGGAATTATTTGTAAAACATAAGACAAGGTGGTGCTGGGAGCAGAACACCTACATCCATGCAGCACTGCACCTGAGCTAATGACGTTTGCTCTTAGCAGGCTTGGGATAATTATCCAGGTAAATTTGTACTAAGAAAAGTTTGCTACTAAACAATTTAACAGAGTTAAATTCTCAGTACTTCCTGGGAATGGACAAAAACTACCAAGATGGCCACCTCTGAGTTGCTCTGCAAATGGAGTCTGAATTGCCGAAAGAGCGAACTCCAATATTCAAAGATACAAGTTCAGGGCACAAGTAATCTGATGAGATCTTGTTTCCTTAAAATGTTTCTGGATTAAAACCAGAGATGGCTGCCATGCAATTACTAATTAAAGCATCAGGACATTCTCTTTTATTTTTTAAATAATTCCCATGAACAAATACCTGTATTCATAATAATTTTGCCTTACGGTTTGCAACGGATAATTAAATAGAAAAAATTAAGTCAAATAATCTGTTGAAAAGCAGACTGACTCAGATTGAGTCCTCCGCATGGCAGTCCACTCATGTTCCAAGAGCCATCCTACTCTCTGGCACTGTGCTATTCCTGGCTCTGACAAGCTGCAGTTAAATTCTGATGACAAGATGCGAGGACCAAGATTCTGGGGTTGAGCTATGACCTAGGAGCATAAATTCCTCCTCATTAAAACCAATACCATTGTACAGTCAGCTACTGTATCACCATTAATGAAACATTTATCTCCAGTCTATCACACATTAAATACAGTTTCAGCCAGGAAATCTTAAGAAAGACAAAACTCTCCCCACAATATATTTTCACAAGACTTTTCTACTGTCCTGGTTTTGGCTGCAATAGAGTTAATTTTCTTTCTAGTAGCTGGTATAGTGCTATGTTTTGGGTTCAGTATGAGAAGAATGTTGATAACACACTGATGTTTTCAGTGTAAACACTACTTAACAACTAAGTCAAGGCTTTTTCAGCTTCTCATGCCCAGCCAGCAAGAAGGCTGGAGGGGCACAAGAAGTTGGGAGGGGACACAGCCAGGGCAGCTGACCCAAACTGGCCAAAGGGGTATTCCATACCATGTGATGGCATGCCCAGTATATAAACTGGGGGTAAGTTGGCCTGGGGGGGGATCGCTGCTTGGGAACTGGCTGGACATTGATCAGCGAGTGGTGAGCAATTGCATTGTGCATCACTTGTTTTGTATGTTCCAATTTTTTTATTATTATTATTGTTGCCATTTTATTATTGTTATTATTATCATTATTAGTTTCTTCCTTTCTGTTCTATTAAAACTGTTCTTATCTCGACCCATGAGTTTTACCTTTTTCCTTCTGATTCTCTCCCCTATCCTGCTGGGTGGGGGGGAGTGAGTGAGCAGCTGCGTGGTGCCTCGTTGCTGGCTGGGGTTAAACCATGACATCTACCAAGCTGATTTAGACAGAGTTCACATCTCCCTTGCCCACGCAGTGAAATCACAGCTCTACTGCTTTATGAATATTTTATCCTGCCTCTGCAGCAGGATAAAAGTTGGCAGGGTTTCTTTTGTTCTTTAAGCTAATACACCTGTCAACATGCAAAATAAAACATTTATCTCTATTTATTTTGCGGCCAAGTATTGCTTTATATAGACTAACTAAAGGAACTAAATAACCTTAACTCCCTCATAACTGTAAAATTTTAAGCCTAAAAGCCATTAAGATTTCAGAACAACTTACCTTATACAAGTAAAGCCAATTCCATGCAAAACTGATGAAAAAACTTATTAATAGAACACGTTTTAGCTGAACAAACCAATGAATATGTGTCCAGAGCTCTGTAGCTATTACAGTTACAATGCACACTAAGCACAAGAGTATCTGAAAAAGAAACAGGAAAAAATTATGATCCAGATTTGGAATTTTCCAAGCTCACTGCCAGTACACATGAAGGAAAACTTTTGTTTTTAATAGTGTCATTTACAGAGAACAGTTGAGAGAATTCTTCCTTCCTTTCACAGCTTATCTCCAGCAGCACAAGGCAGAAAAGTTTTATGGTATTACTAGTAGTCATTCCTATCACAGCCTTACGTTGCAGTTGCTAGTTTCTTTCTTGTGATGTTTAGTTATTTCTTCTTTATGGTATTTATCACATTTCCTACCATACTTTAAAACTGGTGTAATTCAGTGCTTGAGTAATACATGCCTGGTATGAACCACAGAACTGCTGCTGTCAGCTCCTGCAGTTTGGTTAAGAGACAAAGTTACAGTCTGGCTAACAGCAGCAAGACTTCAGAGAAGCACTTCACAGTCTCTTTCCATATGACAACCCCTAACAGCGAGGTTAACACTACTGACAGCTTGCTTTTTTCATTTGGCTTCCATGGACCCCCCTCAAAACCAGACAGGCTACTTTCAAGATCATGTCAGCATAAAATGTTAGCATATTCTGAATTGTAAAAATTTATTCAGAGAGCTTCAGCTAATGAGAGATCCTCAGCTTAGCACTTTGTAACTCCATTTTAGAGAATACGACATTTTCACATAGTCATGCTCTCCTTCTCTCCAACACTATACATTTTTTTTCCCACAAAATTCACAAAACCCTCTGACCTGTAAGACCTCAAATATATACTTGTCTCAATATGAATATATTCCAACTCCTGCAGAAGCCAACAGCTTCAACATCTATTTGAGGAGACAAATCTGGAAAATTTAGAATGCACAAATTGTCAGTTTAAGTGGTAAGAAAGTACTAGAGTCTAATGAGTCATGCAACACAGATATAAAAGACAGGAAGAGAAAAAAGAAAGCATACCAGAAAAAAACCCACAAATCTACAATAACAGAAGATGACCACAGAAATAAAAAACTTGAATTCTTACTTCAAGTGAATATATCATCTCTACCTTCAGCATGAAACAAAAAGAGTGACTCACTGCTAAGTACGATGGAAAGAACGGCTTTACGTGTGGAGTTACAACGGTAATTTTCATTGACTAGATTTGCACAAAGAAACTGGAAAACCCAGCAATTAAAAAAACAACAAAAAAACTATCTTCTTCTCTTACCAGAAACATATTATATAGGTCAATTCCAAAAGTGTCTTCAAATCTCCAGTGCCAAGCTTTGTAATCATGGTGCTTAAAATTGATCAAAATATCACTAAGTGCATCATCCACGGCACCTGACTGCCAAGTTTCCTCATTGAGAAACCTGAGGATCTCCAAATATGTCTGTTTTGTAAGGATGATCTCAGCATCATAATGGACGTGGCCCATGTTTTCCTCAGGCTGAATTAAAAGCAAAGTGAAACAATGGTTAAAAGCTGCTTATTTGGAAATAGAAGTACACGTGAAAAACTGTATCCCTAGGCAAAAACCTGATTATATATCCTCATTATGCACCAGCACCTTTTTGAAGCAGACTGCAGGATGAAGACATGGGACAGGGAGCACACTATGATTCTATAACCTTTTTGTTCATTCTTCTAAACTACATAAAACACAAATTCAACTGGTTTGTACCCTTTCAGTTCTACAGCAATAACCTAAAATATGAATTATCTCACCCGTTATTGAAATTTTAGAACCAGTTCTCATTAACAAGTAATAATTATGAATGCGCTATGTGTGCCCCAATCATGGCTGGGTAATACAGATAGAAGCTATTAAATACTGAAATAAGAAATTTTACATTACTAAGTATAATGTTCATTAGATATGAATTTTGCTTATTGCTAAAAATTTATTCCTCTACCTCTGAATAGAAAAAAAATTTATCCAAAGACAATATAATAAAGAAAGTAATAAGGTGATTCTTATATGCAAACTCTAATAAGCTACTGTTCCTAGATGGTTAATGTGGTAGAGTCTTAAACAAAGGCCTAAAAAGTCTACCACAAACAAACAAACAAACAAAATCTGGGTCTTTCAAGTTTAACAACCATTAACATGAACTGAACAGGGTATTACTATAGCTGCATCCCAGCAACAGATATTTAGATACATACTCTGAATTCACATCATCTTCCTTTCGATGCTGTACCGGTCAAATGGCAACTGTCTCTCCTGAGCAAATACTGCTAACTAACAGCAATACCAAATACGCATACTTCTGTCATTTTTTCCTTTGCAATTCAGTTCCCTTCATTTTAATTTAAATTTAAAATATGCCAGAATAATTAATCAATACTTGGTAACTGTGAAAAACACATAAAGTAGTAATATGAATTCTAAATAATTTTTAATGACTGTTCAAATACTCACAAGGCCAAGTTTTCCAGCTTCATTTAAAATCTTATTCAAGTATCGCTTAAAAATATAAAAGCTACGACTTTCACGTGATTTGGCATTCCTCTTCTCACAATCTGCAATCTGCAATGTAAAGACACTTTTACTCGCTTCTTGCTGAAACCAGCTTGTTCGTAGGAGACAAAAACCCTACCAACACATTAAACTCAGGATTAACAGAGACACATTTCTTTAGTTTAGCAACAACCCTGTGATTAGTACACCAGATAAAAAGCCTATGCAGTTGCTGAAGATACTACTTTCCATGGGACTGGCCAGTCCTGTAGATTTCAGATCTGCTAATAATATGGTTTGAATACTAACCTCACTAAGTCTAGAAAAAACTAAAAATCTGGATCTCCTTAAATTTTAAGTTTACATCTAAGGGAAAACAAAAAGAAAAAAAGGAACTGTAAAAAATACTAAGTAACTAAAACAACATTAAAATTACATATCCCATTGGGTCTCCAAATGGCTGAGGGAAGCAGGAGCCCCAGTAGCTACACAAACATCACCGCATCCTCCTGAACTCAGAGGAAGCAGCAGCATAAGGATCTTACAGCCACTCCCGAGAGCTGCAGCATTGCATGTTATGGTCAGCCACAACCCACCCCTTAAAATCCAACAGAACTGAACAACTTGAAAACGAAAGATCAGATTTCTTAGCTTTTGGCAGCATGGTCTAACATCAACACTATGTGTCGGTGACAACTGGACAGAAGCACATAGCTCCTATCAACTTCTGCTGCGCTAAGGGCGGAGCAGCAATTTGGAGTTGAGTTCCAACTACTTCCAGTCCCCCCTCTGAATAAAGAGGTTCCCCATACATAATGCATGGTCTCTCACAAATTATGTCAGCAATTCACCTGTTCTACACTGTCCAGAAAAGCATCATCTGAAAGCATAACCTATTAAAAGCTGGAAAATATTCTGAAGTTCCATAACAAACCTTCTGTTGCAAGGAATCTACTTCCCTGGAACAACTTGATAAGATTTCAGTACTGACTGTATCCACAGTCTTATCCTCAGAGTCATGATAGTTTGCCTAAAATTACATAAGAAAAAGCACATATTTTTAGAATCAAAAAGTTTGATCAATATGCCATGTTACACTTCTGTAGTCAGATCACTTTAAAAGGAGCAAAGGAGCTAAAAGCTGAGTGTTGGTCTTTGCTGCTAATACTGTCTCAACGATACTCTAGCCGCCTCTCTGCTGTTATTTTCGACTCCAAACGGACAACTGCTTTAAGTTAATCTAAATGCATGCTGCCTTCAGAAGGTGAGGTCTTGCCCTGTCCTTCCCCACCTGCCCTTTCCCCTCCCCTGAGTGCTGGTGAGCCACCCTGTGCATCAGATTAGATAATTGGACTGGCTAAAAACTGACTCAGCAAGCAAAGGGGCAGTTTTCAGCCAGACAATTTTCCAGTCTAGCTGGCCATGCAGCCAGCCAGACCGAAAGTAAACACAAAACCCCATTCTGGGTTGCATGCCTTGCCTTTCGTGTTCCCTCTTCACTCTGAAACATCCCATTTTTCTGTTAATTGCTCAGACTTAGTTTTAGCAGTGCTGCTTCTACACAACCAGGTATGCACATTGAGGAAAGTCTCCAAAAGGACATGTAACATCACACAAATCGGTGAACTCAAGCTGAGTTTTTGAGGACTCAGGTGGCCCACACAGCCTACCTACCTAAAATCTCTCAGGGCAGAACAGAAAAGAAATCCTGAAACAATGGATTAATCCAAAGCAGTCATTTTTTTCCTTTAAGATGCAGTTCTGTTTTTGTGGGAGAAAACAGTAAAACTCCTAGCTAATAACTATCAAGTGGGCTTGGGGCAGGTGGAGGCTGAGGAGAAACTCTGTAGAGATAGAATGCTCTGAGCATTAAAAGGCATTATTCAAGACTGCAAAACCAAACTTGATAGCTGAAGAGGGTGCCTGTACAACAAACCACAGTTTACACTGCCATGTGTGCACATACGTACTGGATAAACAATATGCATCTCACAATATGTGTAGAGTCCACCTCCCAAACAAGACAAACGAGATGATTAACCTTGTTAAAATTAGCTATTCCTATTTCATATTCTCCTCAATGTTCACGAATTATTAACAGTACAGCACTCAATCCCTATTCTGATCTTCCTTCTGGAAACTCTGATGCCCAGCATTACAAAACACCACTGACTTCCATAATACTCTCACACGATAAATGGAGTTTATTTCCTAGTAATAACTAGGGAACTCGGTAATTCAAGTAAAATATAATCATTAACTCTTAATTCCCCCAACTTTTATCAGCTAGGAGCTTAATTTTCAAGATACTTAACACTACACTTGAGAAGCAAAAGCTGCTTAACCCAGTACTTCTCAGAGAAGTAACTTGTGGAGCCACCACCTCTGGAAAGACAAAAAGCATGGTTCCTGTGACTTGATCAGTGTGCAACAGAAACTCGTCAGTAAAAGGCTCTGAGCTAATTATCTACAATAGCACAGATTGCTAATTTTTTTTTTCTTGCAATTTTAACAATGGACACACAACACTTTTCTGGGTATAGACTTAGATGTAACCTTGTAAGACCTTAAAAAGACCGTAATTCTATCGTTTTCTAATGTCATGATTAAAGGACAATCCTTCAACAGCGTATGGCTGAAGGACTGTTTGGGAGACACACGTATTCATGCACCCTTTCTTTTTCTACCTTGTAAGGTCTTCTCATTGTTCCTGATGCAGCATCATAATTGAGCATATCCGTGGGGTCAATCCATTCATCATTTTGAACTTTACCACTCCCTATTAGCACAACTGCACACAATACCAAAGCACACAGCATCCTGTATCACTAAACAGAACAAGAAATTCAGATATTTAGTTCAGGATGTAACATGCTGTACAAAAAACCTGAAACAATCTTACAACATGAAGAAAATATTCTCTGGTGTTGTTTAAAAACTCCGTTCCCCACTAAGCAGGTTAAACTTCACTGTTGTAATTTTTTTTTTCCAGAGAAGACACTGGCAAGAACATGCAACAATTAAACTGTATTATGTGACCGGATCAACAGAGCTGGCTGCAGTTACCAGCAGGTGTAGCGCAGAGTTCAGCATTGCTAAATACAATAAAACAGTGCGGAACTCCTCCAGGCCTCGAGCCGAAAAGTCCAGCACCATTCCCACTACACAAATTCCCCCAGCAAGTCTTGCAGAGACCGGAGGACGTTCCCGCCCGCCGCGGGCGGCAGCCCCGCCGTGCTCACCTCACTGCCGCCCCGACAGGCCCGAGCCCGCCCGCCCCGCTTCCCTCCGGCCGCAGCCGCTGCTCTGCCCCGAGCCGGAGCCACCCCGCCGCCCCGGCCGACGACGACAGAGGCCCTAGGCTGCAAGCGCTGAAACGGCTGCGGAGCGGAAAACCCCGTCTAGTACGTCTCCTCCTTCGCTTTCGCCTTGTTTAGCTCGGACACTAAGGCCGCGGTCGCGGAGGACGCGCAGCCTTCCACCCCTTCCCGCTCCCGCCACTCCTCCTCGCCAGTTCACCGCGACGAGCGCCCTAAGGCCCGGACGACGCGCAGGCCGCGCCCCGACAACGGGGCTCCAGTCAGCGGCCCCGCACCGGCGCCCGGCCCCGCGCCAGCGGCGAGGCCCGCCGCCGCCCTCGGCGAGGCCCCACAGCCGAGCGCCGGGCCGCAGCCCACCCTCCAGCTCCTACCCGCGGCCCCCCCCGGTACCTGAAGTCTCGGCCCGTTTACGCGGCCCGCATCGCCTCGCAGCCGGGCAGGGGGGGCCGCACTACTCCCTGCCCCTTACGCCTGCGTTCCCGGCGCCGCCGGTCCCTCCCCAGGCCCGGCACCGCCCCGGCGCCCGGGGGAAGCCGCTGTCGCCGCCGAGGGGCCACGGAGAAGCGGCGGCTGCAGCTCCGCTCCGGCCCTGAGGCGGCGGGAGGCGCCGGCCTCCCTGAGGCTGCCTCAGCCCCGCCGTTCTGCGGGCGGGCGGGGCCGGCCGGCCACGGCTCTCGCCGGCTGCAAAGCCACACAGCCAGGGCAAGCAGCGACCGCAGGAGGAAGCAGCCAGGAGAATAATTAACGTCTAAAGGAGCAGCAGGGTGAGGAACGCAACCACTGAAAGCAGGGAGGACAGAGCTGTGGAGCGGAGGCAACAGCACAGTTAACATTCCCTCCCCGGAGTGGAGCCGTGAGGCGGCCAAACCCCGCACACGGGCCAGAGAAGCAGCAGCAGCATTTCCCCCACCCCCCGTACGTGGATTTATCTTTTTTTTCTATTTTTGTTGACAGCTCCAGGCAGACATAGACGAAGAAGAGTACCCTTTAGTAAATACAAGCAAGGGGGGGGGAACCTACATAGAACAGCTCAGAGTCGCTAGAGGCTGGGACATAAGACAACAGCTGTAAAACTAGACCCTCTTTGTAAAGACACAAGCTGTAATAAAATTCATTTAATGAAATTACTATTTAAAGAGGTGTAGTGCTCATTGAAAAACAGTCTGCCAGCTTTGACCATAGATGGACAACTGGAGGAACAGAATAGTTAGAAGCTGTACTTTCCTCCATAGCAGCATTACGACCTTAACCTATGTGTCCAATTCAGAAAAAGAAACAGATTTTCAGCTCTGCAAAGTCAGATACATGGAAGTAGTATCAAAGATCTAAAGTCTTTTATACTTCTAGGCATACAACAGGTTTTGACATATGATTTAAGTATCAGTGCAACCCTGAAGAATTAATAAACCAAGAATCCAAAATAACAGATAAGCCAGCTGCAGGTGTTGGAGGTCTTTATTGAGATTATAGCACAGATACACTTCTATAGTTACCTTTCCACTTTTAGACAATAGTTAAAAATGCTTGCTACAGTGCACATATAATTTAGTAACCAAAAGAATCCAAAACTTAACTGCAGTTCAAATAAATAACCTACTGTTTAAGGTTTATATTTTCAAAAGTAAAAGGAACTGTACAATATGAAAATATAACAATACATAAACATTAGAATCTAAAGTTTTGTAGAAATAAAACTGCAATTTCCCATACATAAACAGTGCAAGAAATAAAATTCAGATAAGCTTCTGAACTGGGAATTTAAACAATTCTTAAATTATCATGCAGACATAGCATTTTAAGCCATGCTGGTTTCTATTACAGCATTAATGGTATCCTTTTTACTTGAAAAACTGATAGCCATTAAGCTCACTGTGACAACTGCTGCCAATCCACTCTCTTCTACAGTACATTTTACAGAGGTATTCTGTTGCATTCAAAAACATAAAATACTATGTTTCTACAGAAAAAAACCCCAAACAAACAAACCCCCAATATTTTACGCCCCCCCCAACATTAGCTTGTTCAAAACAACGTCATGTAAAAACAGCAACATTTTCCCCAGTTTAAATGGAAAAAAAAAAACCAAAAAACAAAAAAACCCCCACAACCAAAAAAACCCCCCACACTATATAATGGACCATACATAATCAAGATGCAGTTACTGCCTAGTCACCTTTAAAGTTCAGAATTTATTACTAAAAAAGTGGAAATTGTGGAGATGTTATAAAGTTTGCCCTCTTGTTGAGAAGTGATGAATATAATAGGTCTGAAAAAACAGTGGAAGTAATTTATCTTTTACATGTGAGTGGAACTAGTTACATACAGACTTGATTAATGTGTTGTTCAACTTAAGTTGCTATATAAAATTCTCATTGAGGCAAAGACCAAGGAATGCAATTAATACCAAACTGTAAACACATAATTCATGTTACTTTGAGTGCACATCGACAAGAGTTCTCCTCATAGACTTTGGCAACAAGACTACAATAGGTCACAGCAGCATGAGTTCACGTGGAAGACTGAAAGCACTGCAAAAGAATATACTAACAACACCAAGACCTCCTAGAGACCAGAAAAATCTGTGACAAGTGCCCCTCCTCTTGGATAAGACACTCTCCTGCTCAACTGCTGCTCTTTCCATGTCTAGTTATTATTACTTTGTTTTTACAGTTCTGTAGTCTCAGGTCTCTGTGCTTTAGCTGCATAGGTTGCCTTTGTTTGCACTCTAGCCATTGTAAGTCCAAAGGGTTACAGTTCTGTCTGCAGAAGATGACAAGAAGGAAAGATCTTGTGTATGCCATCTGCACTGAATAACTTTGTCCTTGTGCTCTCCCACCACCATAAGAGGAAGCTGCTTCGTGAGGTCCCCTATGGCGGAGGAACAGAAATCATTAGTTATTTCATGAATTTGTATCCCAGCTCTGTTTTTGGGGGGTGTTTTTTTTTTTTTAATGTTTGTTTAGTGAAGCTTACATGTGTATTTCACCTTATGAAGCATACTTGACCCCCCTCTCTCACACACACACAGAGCATAACACAAGGCCCCATGTTTTGGTTTTTAGGCATTACTGGACACAGTACAAATTTAAAATACAGGTATTCACAGTTTTTACACTACGTGATGAAGATTTAATGGTCCAAGAAAATCAAGTCGATCAGATATACCCGGTGTCTTCTCTCTTCCTAACCCTCCCCAATAAAAATAAGCATTATTATTATACTTCTTTTTTTTTAAAGGGTCAGTTTTATGAATGCTGCCTGAAAGCAATGGCCATTTCATCAGGCAAGCGTTAATTAGTTCTTTTATCGTAATCAGACCCTCCCCCAAAACAAGATTTAGTTGACAGCCTACTTAGCAACACTAGCCAATTGTGAACGGACACAATCACATTTATATACATTTCAAACCCTTCAAAGCTCTACTATTTTTCCCCCCTCTTCAACTAAACCATGATCCTCGAACCAAGCTCTCTGACAACTTTCAACATTAAAAAGTACCAAATTGAAAATTAACCTAGTATCCTTTGCAGTATGTTACCTTGCAAGTCTGTCACCTTTATTTTCATATCATATGATCCTGTGAGCAAGTAGTGTGCCCCTGGAGAGAAGCGAACAGAACGAACATCACTAGAATGAGGATGATAGCTCTGCACCATTCGTCCTCCTCGAATATCGTACAACATACAGCTAGAGTCCTCTTGTCCTGTAGCCAGGAGACGACCACTGGGATCAACAGCTACTGAGGCTACAGCACTTCCTACAGGAGAAAAAAAACGCAGCAAACACACATAATACTTACCTACCTTTGTGCAAATAGCCAACTTTAAAAAAACAACCCCAAAAATATACATTGTATAAGAATACTGAATGTTGGCCTTAGATTTAAGGTAAACGTACCTAGCTACTGTTATCTTAAACTGAGAAATTTTTTTACGTTCTAGCACTTAAAACTCTGAAGCATAGGTCACACTTGAATGGTAGCAAAGCCACTATTAAAGCTGCATGAAAAAAAGTATCTTTTTCATTACAGGAAAGAAAGTCACTCTTTATGAAATAATGCAGAATAATGCAAGGAGTTCCTCCCTCTCAGTTCTAATTTATTGCACCCCCCAAAAAATTTCAAGAAACAAATCCAAACCCAAGTGGTTCTTAAGAATCCTTTTGTAGATTTCTATAGAGTATGTTGACAACTTGCAAAAATGGCTGCTCCTTCCCACCCTTTTCTTTGATTCTGAAACAGTTATCTTTCATCTTGTTTATTTTAATGTACTTGGAAGTGTCTGTTTGAAAGTCACAAAGCAAAAAACTAGCCAACTTTCAAAAGGAAATGTTACTTTAAAAAAAGAAACCCCAAACAAAACACAAAGGTAAAGATATCCTTCACAGCTTTCTTCTAAAGCCAAGCCTCCGTTCTGTGATGCAAAAACCCCTTGCGTTCACTCTATACTACTTAGACATCTTTAAAATATATTTTTATGCAAAAATGATTAGAAGCACAATAGCAAGTCTTACCTGTTCCATGAAACGTTGTTCCTACAACACGAACACAGCTTGGCACTCTCAGATCCCAGAATCTTACAGTCTTGTCTTGGGATCCAGATGCAATCATCCAGCCACTCCATGTATAAAGTGCTAAAATATGACCTGTGAACAAGACAACTTCTTTATTTGATTAAACATCATTAATCAAATAATGAAATATTACAATTCTGATTATATTTTTGCACTCAGAGGTTTAACAGTCCTATGGAAAACCTGCACGTTGCATGATCTAAAATGCCAACAGTGTCTGGCAATACCCAGCTTTGCCTCTTCTCAGGAATGAAGCATGCACTCTCTCCATTAAATGAAGAGCCAACATATTTAAAAACAACGCTCCCCACCTCCCCCCCAAATACCTCAAAAAGCAATCTAGAGAGACAAAAAAAGTCTTGCTAGAAAGAAAAAACCAAAGACATTTAAAAAAAAAAAAACAACCCAACAACTTCATTACAATACAATACAGACTTAAAAAGCGCATGAGGGAAGCAACAACATACATACCAGTGTGACCACTTAGAGCATGCAGGCCTTGTCCTCGCTGACAATCTGTTGTATAAATATTACAGTCCCCTGCTCCAGCACTTATTAGAATAGCACCACCACTTTCTGGGCCTTCCATAAAAGCAAGGTCTCTGATTGTCCCATCATGCATGCTGAACTCCAAATCTGGTCCTGAAGTAATTAAAAAAATCAAGGAACAAAATGAGGCATGCTTTGTTTATTACTGTTAGTGCTGCAATCTTTAAAGCAGCTACAGTGATAATGCAGAATATTTTAGGCAAGGGTGGGTACGCTACCAAGTATGAACATTGTTGTGCACTTTCCATAGAACACACTATTTCAGTTACTAGAATTCAAATAAAAATCTCTAAGAATCTTATTTTTGAGTGTTGCTCGAGCTTCCTGCAGTTCCTTAAGGTTCGCAGAATGTAGAGAGACCATCTCCACAGCCAAGTCCAGCCAAGTTTTATAGAGTACACTATTTCTTTTTGTAAACTATGGTAAACTGAAGAGGCTTTCTCTGCCACGAGGGAAGGTTCATTGAGAACACTGAACCACACAGGACAAGGTAGCTTAAGTTCAAAACAGAAAAGATAAAAGCTACATTCAGTGTATTGATTAGGAGGGCTGGGCATGGAAAATAGTATTTGCTGGGAGCAAAGCCTTAGACTTCTAAGATAGGGGAGAAGATGACAGAACTAGGCAAGAAAAAGGGGAACTGGAAATAAATTCCTACTGACAATCAAGAACTAGAGTTGGGTAGGAACACCTTGTTGTTTTACCATATCTGGGGCAGGGGGGAAGTCTACCAGAAGACAGCACAATATAGAGTCTTGCAAAACAAAACCTAAAATACAAACAAACAAAAACCCCAAACCAAACAGAACCCAAAAGATAATCCCCAACCCCTCAGTGGCTCTTTGTTAGACAGATTACAGTGAGGGTAAAAGGGAAAAGAGACTAAGTGAAAGTATTAGAATAAAAATACCAAAACCCATTAACTACTTTATCAATGTAACATGAATGGTTTTGCCAAATATTGGACAAATAATTGAAAATGAATTCTTTAAAGTAAATACACACAGACATGCTACCTGTTGCATTACAAGTTTCTGCATTAAAAGGCAGTACTTTCACATATTTATCATTAGAACCAGTAGCTAACAGCTGTCCACAGGGACTCCAGGCTACACAGTAGATTGATCCTTTATGATGCTTGTTCCTTTTGAAGCGAACTACAGGTTGTTTAGGAGCATTGTAAGCACTGGGGAAAAAAAAAAAAGATATCTAATTTCCTTTTATTTGTAAGGAAAATAATGTATTCTAAAATGAAAATACTATTTTTTCTATTATTTTAGGTAACATGAAATACATATGACTGCATTGAAACATGTACATGTAATCTAAGACAAAACAAAAGTATCTTCTCCATCCCATTCTCTCAGTTTTTCCTCATCTTCCCATTGTATTTGTGATTGGACATGCAAAAAGAACTTGCACAGTCCCTTCATTTATAAAGGTTGACACAGATAAAATATAGTAATTACTAGCTATGTACAATGAAACCTTATCCCCAGAGTCCTACATCGGTGAGATTTTTCTCTACATCCTTCATACTTCATCTTGATCCTGTGGCCACTTTTGCACATGCTGGAGTTCAATTAAGCAACAGTAGGCCAAGAAAGCTCATAAGGCACACAGTATCTATGTATGGTAGGACCCAATGTAGCTGGCATGGCTTAAGGCTGGGTCTGGGACTAAACTACCAGGCTGCAGATTGGAAAAATCCAGATTCCCAAAAGAAGAAAGCAGAAGCCTGTGTAACCTCCGTGTATGCATCCGGAAAGGTGTGTTTCTCTTCCACTTTCCCACCCACCAGACATAATCCTTAACTGGGGATTGTGTTTGGTATGACAACATAATTATATAACCGGGCTCCGCATACTTGTGTTTGGGGCTGTTGTTGTGCCTAGTAGTACTGTAACAATAAAAACTGAGGCCTGTTTTATCCAAAAAGTTGTTGTCTATGCCATCCTTGCTGTCAGAATGAGTGGGACTCATCAAGCACTTAAAGTGGTTAAAAGATCAAGAAAAAAGCTTCTGTGTTAACCTTGGGAAGATACAGCAAAATGCTGCCCTAGGTCAAGTACTGCCTCCTCTTTGGCCATTAAATAAAAAGAATTAACAAAAAAACATGTAACAAAAGAAAAAAAACTCATAAATGTTTATCATTATGAGCTGTGTGTTGGATATTATTTGTTGAATAAAGTGACTCTCAAAGCTTTACTCATGTACTAGAAAATCTAATACAGCAGTCTGCAAGAAAAACACATTCACTGTTACATGTTAATGCAGGAATCTGCATGATACATTCTTAGTTCTGAAACCAGATCAGCTTTACACATGGCTGAAATAAAAGGAACAGTCCCACTGACACACATTTCCTGTACTTCAATTGATTAACTTCCTACATTATTTCTCTGTTCCCATAGCAGGAATTAGTCAAGTGCTTAAGATAAAGTACCACTGTATCCAACTTCACCAACATTCACTCCAGTAACATCAACAACAGAAATTCAACAAATTAAATAGCTATTAAAAAATTCAGAAACTATAATATAAATACTTGAACAAAAGAGGCAGAGAAAAAAACCAGAAGACAGTAATCTAAGTCTGTTTACAACTTTTGAGATAAACATGGCTTTAGTAAAGAACACTATAATAAGTCTACATGGAAGCTGATTTTATTTTGTTGCCAGAGAGAAAATCTATGACAGATTATCCTAAATCAGGATCACCATTCAACAGACACTACGGAGCTTCCTAAATGGCCTAATACCTTATATTGCACTCAGAGTTTGGATTCACAACATTTGTTAAGAGGTGGAGGCAGCAGCTGAGAATCACTGACTTTGTCAGGACATGGCAGCACCTGCCCAGCACAGAGGCCACATGCTTCTAGTCAACTGCGTGGAAGCACTGTGATTATTTGAGCAAGATCTGCAGAACTGTAATGTGTATCTATCAGTGTTTAATCTCAAACATGTGAAAAAAAGCACACTACTATTATACCTTTAGAGAAAGGAAAAAAAAAAAACCAAACCCCAAAACCACACCACCAAAACCAACCTGTCCTGAATCATACATCAATTTGAAGGACAATTTTTAAAAAGTCTCAGGAAAACTTTGATGTACAATTAAACAACTGCTATTTACCAGATATTCTATGCCATTACAACTTTTTGAAAAAGCATGAAAAATTTTGAATAAGTGTCTAGACTCAGGTTGTTACAAAGATTAGAATATCTTTAAGATAATGTAATCTCTCTGCTGACTTGTAAAATCCCATGATGAAATGTTTTTGGCATGTAAGCATAGTGAAAAAAAACATAAGAGGAAAAAGTACAAGTTCAGAATTAAAGAAATCTCAGTATTCCTTTTATATCCAGATGCACAATGTCACTCGTCACATCAGATTGTGCACTGTAACTAGAGACTAAGTCTACAGAGTCACTCTAGCCTTTCCCAATGGTTAGAATAACAAGCTGTGTGACAGCAGATCATGGTTTGTCAATAAAGAAGCATCCATTCCACTGAAAATGTTTTGCACCGTTTACCAGTCAAGAGGAGGTTGTCTGGGCTTCAAGCCCAGCAAGTCAGCTTGCATTGGGTATCAGAGAAATCCACTATTTTTTTTTGTTTCATGTATTACCAATAAATATTTTGGAATTAAACTTCAAAAGCTACCTTACTGATGATATTTAAGGAGGTGGGAAAAAAAAAAATCAGATTACTTTTTGAATGCTTTGGAAACCTGAACATGAGTCCTAAACCGGGTAGGTGTCCCAGATAAAGTCACTGTGCATACTTACAACTCCTTCTGAAATTATGAAGTTTTAGATGCCTGCACTTCCTCTTACTCCAAGAAAATTACGTGTCTGGAGCAGAGGCAAGGACATTGTTATTGACATAGCAATATTTATTTCCAAGTGAAAAAAAATTTTTCCCCCTCATATCAAAAAAATGGGTGAAAAGAAAACAGAAAAGACTAGGTGCACAGTGAACTACAAATAGCACTTTTCCTGTCAAGGAACCAAAGTATCAGGAAAACAGTTCTTATAGTAACAACAGGCCAATAGACATGCTCTGGCAAATTTTGCTGTAAAAGTTGAAGATACTGCTTTCTCTACTGTTAAGTCTGTCCTCCTGCCAGAACCTGCATCTCATGACTCCCAACTTGTGCTGGCCTGGGGACTGACACATGCTTTCTCCCACTTTTACAGCTGGAATATCAAAACCAGAAGCCATCGCAATAAACACAGAAAAGCCTGCCTGCTCAGACAAAAATAACACTTTCGTAAGGAAAGGTGTGGTATTGTGGCAATGTATCTTGCCAGTAAAGGAAGAGAGCAAAAAAGTAGCTCACAAATACACAAATTCTTCAGGAGACCTTCTTATTTTTGTTCAGCAGTTCAGGTTTCTAAGGAGACCATTGCACTATTTATGACAACAAAATAAAGGTGTGAAATGTACAGGTATCAGTAGCTACAGGAGGAGGAAGTGCTATGATATAGAAAAAGACATGATTATACAAGCCTTCTTACCTTGGGTCAATTACTTCTGGATAGGCACAAACTCTCAAAGTTTTAGAGTTGGAGCCAACAGCATATAAACTCCCACTGGGATGAAACGCTACAGCTCTGACAGCTTGTGTGTCTTCTAGAGTATTAATACAAATGAACTGCTTTTTTGATTTTTCATCCTGTGTAGAAGGACAACAGTCAAATTAAGTTCTTCAGCATAAAACTGGACATTTAGAAGTGGCTGTGACTGTCTTACAAAATAATGTATAACTATTGTACTAAAGTATTAATAAGTAGCAGCACCAGGCTAAACTATTCAAATTACATTGTAAAACAATGTCTACTCCAGGTCAAGGAACAGCATACTTCAAAAAGTTCTTCTCAACTCACTTTTACAGCTAACATTAGATTAACATTTCCCATTCTCCCTCCAAGCTTCCAACAGCTTTTCTTCTTCTAAACAGCCCATCTTAGAAGCATGATATTACAGTTTATTTCTGTGTAAACACATTTGATGTGTGTGAAACTTGCAAGGGGAACAAAGCTGCTTTTTTACTGAAAACAGTCCAAGTCATAAACACAGTTTATTAAACAAACATAAGAATCAGCTTTTCACCCTGTAGATAACACAAAGTTATCATTAAATTGTGCTAAGCTTTATTACACCATCCTCCTGACAACTTCATCACCACCTTTCTAAAATTTTATTTTTTATTTATCTGATGCAGAAACTTTGGCATGTACTTCTTGCAAAGTCACTTCCCTAAAGTCAGGCCATACTGACTGGAGTTTAACAATCAAAGTTTCAGCCTAAAAAAACCCCACAAAACAATGGCTGTCAAAGACATCCCATTGGAACCTCTGTTGTATAAAGAGAAGAGAGCTGGGACTGTTTGGTCTTGAGATCTCAATGGCCTTGAGATCTGAAAGGCGTGTGCGTGTGTCCATCCTTGAAAGTACTCAAACCCCAACTGGACCCAGCCCCAACCAACCCACTCTTGTTGACCCTTCTTTGAGCAGTGGGTTTGGACTCACACTCCAGATGTCCCTTCCAATCTCAGTAGTTCTGTGATTCTATTCTGTAGGTACTGCATCAACCAAAGTTAATTCTCAATATCTATTAATAATGACAGGATGTCACATACTCAGGATTAAATACCAAATGTTGTTAAAACAAATTGTGAAGGACAATAAGAAAACTCACCTCATCACCTCTTGTCCTACTTAAATTCCCTGAAGAGTCTTCCAACTGTGGCTGAGTGACAGCATGTTCTGATACACTGTTTTGATTTGATGAAGAGTTTAAATTCACAACAAGATAGAATAAAAAAAAAACCAAGATCAGGGACAGATTTGTTTCTAAGTATTTTTTTAGACTGAAGTTACAGTTTCAGTCATTCCCAGAACTGACTAATTTGTGTGGACAAGTGTTTGGCATGTCTGATTCTTTTATCATTAAACTATTATTTTTACATGGGGTTGCTGGTTTTGCAACTGCAGGCATTGGACAAGTGAATGCGAGTTAAAAATATTTGTTTTCATTCCATAACATACGTACCTATACACATATATACACAAATAATGTGGAAAAATGGTTGTTGCTTTCAGGTCAGCACTACCTTTAGATCACAGAAGAAATCTAGTTCCCACTCTGCCCTGCCTCTCTCTCCATCTAGTTTGTATTTCATAAAAAAGCTTTCAGAAACTTGGTAGAACACAAAATAAACAAGAACTATACATGTAACATGGAATAAAAAGTCTGAAATGAAAAATAAACATAAAATGTAAACCACAACAAATAACCAAGTGTGCTGTCAAAAAAAAAATTTATAAACCGTATAAAATATATAGAAAACACTGATCATGAGCTAAATACCCCTATTAAATGACAAATTCATTTGATAACTAAAAATAAATACAAACAGCTACTCCCACAGTGCTAACAGAAGGATATTTCCAGTCCTGAACAGCCTCAAATAACTTACATTTGATTCCCCTGTACAGGTGACTCTTCAGGAAAGGGTATCTGATTAGCCGATCCAAGCTTTCGAGGAGTGCTTGTATTAACGTTTTGGCTATCAGTTGTTATCCTCTGGCTAGCATCTGAAGGTGGTGATGTAAAGTTACTTGCTGGATTGGTAGATGCATTCCCTTTGCTCCCATTACATTGCTGGCTAAGCGTTTGTACATCATTTCCAAGACTGTCCATACCTATATTTAATTCTCCTAGTTTCTGGATAGATCTAACAACAAATGACAAGAAAATAAAAGATCACCAAACTAGGTTATTATGAGAACTTGAGGAAGGATAGGAGTGGGTGGAGGGAGAATCAGCAAAACCCCCAACCTGTTAAGAAACTGTTCAGTAAGATTCTGTTGCTGGTCAGCTCCATCTTCTTGATTCACACCTCCTTCCAACAACATTTGCTGGTACAACTGTCGTTGTTGCTCTTTCTGTTCTAAGTGCTGCTGGTAACGTAGTCTTTGTCTGTAATATTCCTGAAACTGCTCTGTTGAATCACGAAGCTAAAAAGAAATGAGAATTACTGATGAAAGTTAAATAGTTAATTGCAGTATTTAACCTACATATTCACTTTCTGGTTTGTTATTTCAATATAGGCATCAAAAGACCAGCAGGCTCTCCTCTGAGGAGGAATGCTTTCATTCTTCCTTAAAACCAGATACAATTTACATATTAAAAAAGGAAACCACTGCCAGCCTGTGCTATACACTGTTGAAGTAGTTCTGCCATATTTCAGAAGGAGACTCCTCTTTCCTACAAAACCTCCAGTTTTACTTAAGATCAAAACAAAGAGGTGATTGGAAATTGCAAATAAAAATCCCCAAACAATGTAAGCTACATTCCAAGTTCTAAGTCGTATTTAACTACAAATTTAGTATTTTCTGCCATGTTGACACCTCCTTAGTGTCAGTCTGCAGAGCCAATTTACCTCTCCCACTAGGCAACCTCGAAGTGGTCTATCCAAGTGTTACATCTTACTTTGGAAATTGGTGCCTTGTTCTAACTTTAAAAATTCCTTACTTTCTGGACCAAACACAAATACTTGAGCTTCCTTTCTCATAGTCTCTTCCCTTTTACGTACTATCTTTAGCTTCCCACACTGCCAGCTCCCCAGGACTTACTGCTTTTTACATTTCCCAGTCCTCACTTTCTCTGTGTCACTAGTTCCAAATGCTACCATCATAAAATAGTTGATGAACAAGTTAAAAATGAACAAACAAAAATACCCTACAAAAAACCAAAAGCACTTTAGTCCAAGGCCAAAATATCAACACTGAAGTGCCATTCATTTTCTAAAGAAAAAAATCTTAACTGCCTATTTACCAACTAGTAGGAAAAAAAAGTAGTAAAAGAAAAGAATGCTTATGTGTTTGGTTTTTTTTCCAAAAGTGACATCTTTGTCATCTAGTGATTCTAAGCTGTATAAGGACATCCTGATAACTTTGCACTAGTTCAGACAATTCATGCAGAGGATCTTTCTTTGCAACTATGAGCCTTTACATTTCTTCTAAATAAAAATACTTGCATTATGGTTTTGTGCTCAGTAATTTTTTTGGTTTATAATGGATTTCCTAGTACTATTGTATTCGTAAAAAGTTTACCACCTTAGGTTTCCTGAGATGAATACTTGCAATTTAGAAACTCCGAAGTTATCCTCAGAAGTCTAGAACGCATTCATTCTCTGTATTTCAAATACATGAACCTCAGTCACTGGGTTATAATCCTTCTAAGCAACAGGTATATTCTTGTCTATACTTCTTTCTATGACTGATACTTGTTTGTTGCAACCGGATTCAATCCTTTAAGCCTTTGGATTCTGTGTCACTATTACCCAAACTAACACCTAAACCTAAAATATGTTGCCCAGATGCTCTATTCCATAAACTCTGGCTCCTAACTCAATTCCTCCAGGAACAATGCAAAAATAAAGCTATGAAAATAAACTTAAATGAATTTCTTACTCACACAGGTATACACTAATATTTGGAAAACAAAACAGGTGAAATTGGACTGGGTACCACATTCTTTTCTACTTGTGTATAATAGTCTGGCCAACATCTTCACCTACAGCACAGCATCTCCTGTCTTCATTCTCTCCTACAAATTCTGCATCCATTTTTTTGCCTTTTGAAGCTTGCTCTGTCACATGTCTAGCTAAGCTCTTTCCTCCCTCCCCTTGTTCCCAATGTGCATACAAAACACTGTTGCAGCAGAGAAGTTACTCAGCAAAGTCCTTGAGGGGAATGAAGTCCTCAACTTTGGAGGACTTTGTTAATCCTCCAATAGGCCCCGTTGCCTCACTCAGATATCCAGAGTCTACAAGATTATAGCCCTGTCAAGACTAGACTGGTTTGCAGTACTGTATAGATGTCATAAGCCAAGACAAAGTTTGCATAAGAAAATCAAACTGGAGTCTGCAAACAAAACAGTCCGGATACTCAATGTTATTCATAATTACTGAATTAAGAGACAGATACATCAAACTGTAGAAAAAGATTAGAATAGGTAACTGTTTTCATTGTTTCCTACTGAACTATTATTTCACTTTCTCTATAGTGCTGTTAAGGAGAAAAAAGGAAAAAAAAAAGGATAGTCAAGGCACAAGCCTTCAAAGATAAATCCATAAAAAGGTTATGCTATTGGATTCTGAATAGCAAAGATACATTTACTAGGGAATGATCCAATTTTAATTTCTTTGTGTTCTAGACAGAAAGTGATATAAGATGACCTATGAAACCTGGTGTTAACACCAACAATTGCAGGCTACGAGCCAGATTCCTCGCTAAAACACTGAGAGGATTGATTCTTAAGCATTGTTTAATCTAACATTACTGACTTTGAGTACTGCAAAGCTTTTTTTTATTTATTAAGATATACACAACAGTTTAGCAACACTGCTGATGTGAGAAGGCACACTCATCGGCTGCATTACAGACTCAAATGACAGCAGAACTTTATACAGTGGAAAAAAGAGTAGTTTCTCACACAAGATACAATATGGTATTTTCACTATCGTAAAAACAAGATTCAAAGCAACCCATTGTCACGCATGAAGTTCTCAACACAAAGGCAAATCGTTATGAAGCAATGAGAACACAGCTCAAACGGCCTCATTTTTAAACAATCACTACCTCATTCTTCTCTTGTTTGGCTGATCCCTGACTCTGTGCTCCATTAAGTGATTCATTTTCTGGGACTGAACTCTGGCACAAAGTCTCACTGCTGATGGGATGCTGTGGCTCCACAGGCGTATCACTTCTTGCAGCAACATGGAAAGGAAGAAAAGCTTAATTAAGAAAAAATAAGAGTAGAAAATCCCCTGGTAAGTAGAGAAAGATAACATTCTAGAGTAAAATCTGATAACACAAGGTGCAAACTACTTAAGTCACATAAAACTAAAGATACTGCTTAGGAAAAAAGTGCCACTTGCACTGGGTTACATTAAACCAAATAAAACCCCTAACAAATAAGAAGCACAGGCAGTCAGTGTGCTTTGTTCCCACATTTTCCAAAAAGCCTTACCACCACAGGATATCCAAATTTCATGTCTTCTACCCTTACACTTGAATTATACACCCTTTAACTAACAAGTTACTCAAAATCTCCTATCTTCAAAGCAATTATGTGCATGGAATGTATCAGACATTCTATGTGACTAATGTCTTCTATAAGCTATTAGTTTAAACTACGTTTAACACCCATCAGCTTGAACATTCCTGAAAGTGTTACCTAGGAAAACATTTATATCAGTTTTGCTATTCTTGTATTATATAAGTATTTCTGCATGGAATTCTTTCCAGAATGCTTTAGCAATCAGTAAGTGTGCAGAACACATTAAAAGCCTTGGATTCCCATCTTCAGTTTTGTCAACTTAAAGTCCTCCTGTCCTGGTTTCAGCTGAGATAAGAGTTAATTTTCTTCCTAGTAAGTGGTACAGTGTGTTGTAGATCTAGTGCGAGAACAACATTGATAACACACTGTTTTAGTTGTTGCTAAGTAGCTCTTATCCCAAGTTAAGGATTTTTCAGTTTCCCATGCTCTGCCAGCAAGCAGGTGCAGAAGAAGCTGGGAGGGAGCACAGCCAGGACAGCTGACCCAAACTAACCGAAGGGATATTCCATACCATAGGATGTCATGCTCAGTATATAAACTGGGGGGAGTTGGCCAGGAGACGCCGATCGCTGCTCAGGCATTGGTCAGCAGGTGGTGAGCAACTGCATTGTGCATCACTTGTCTTTTCTTGGGTCTAATTTCTCTCTCTTTGTTATATTCATTTTCATTGCAATCATTATTATTGCTATTGGGTTTTTTTTTTTAAATTTTAGTTATTAAACTGTTCTTATCTCAGTCCCCGAGTTTTACTTTTTCCTCCGATTCTCCTCCCCATGCCACTGGGGGGAGCGTGGGGTGGTCAGGAAGTAGCTGCGTGGTGCTTAGTTGCTGGCTGGGGTTAAACCACGACACCTCTTTACTCAATGACTTGAAGCAAAGCTCTTCAAGAAGTTGTTTTAAACTTTCTGGGTATCTCTGTATAATAATAAAAGTAACTTAGCTGACTAAAAGCCAAGTAATTGTTTGCTGAACACAACTTATAAAAGAAATACCGTATTTGTCATGTGCAAAAGGAAACAAGGGCCAGATTTACATAAAGCTCAGCTTCCCAGGTTCCACCCTTGCAAATATTGCCATTTAAATTGGACACTTAACCCGAAGTTGGATTTTCTTCTGAAAAATGTAATGCCTTCTTGAAAACTATGGGTCTAGCCCCTTAACCTCATTCTAACCTCCAAGAGATGTTTTGATTAATGAAAAAACATAAGGACGATAAACTTCACATCATATGAAAATGCCTGCATAAAGAACTGCAGCAATTTACTGTTTTTAGCCCACAAGGTAACTTTATTTGTGCAGAATTATTCTAGTACACTAATATTGAAAAGGGAAACCAAAAGCTTTCAATAATCAGTTTTAAAAGCAGACCCTGGGCTACACACACAAACATTGAAGTTTGTGCATACAGACCAGTAAAATTAGAGGATTTGCAATTCATTAGTATCTTCAGGAGGCACACTTTTAAAACATGTAACACAAGGAAACTTCCATAAGACTTATACTACCCACAAAAACTCCAGCTGTTAAGAGGCTGGTGAAACCAGAGATTTAAAGTGGATCATTTAGAACCAAACAAAGTAGCTCCTTTAAAGATAAGCATTAAGATAATGTATTAAAACATACATTACTGTAAAAATTTCCATTATCATTGGTGAACCGACACCAGTATGATGGTGTTTGTTTCCTTTTTAATGAGTTTAGTTAAAGCTGTTCTTTATTTTAACACAAGGTACAGAATATTGCTGTAAGGCAAAACTAATAGATCATGTCAGCAACTGCGGCCAAGATTGACCACCACATCTCTAAAAGTGTCCTGATAGCCAGTGCATCCAAGTGCAGTGCTAGTTACCCACCTGGTTCTCTAAGACCCCAAAAAACTGGCAGCTGCTTTCTAGAGAAGCATGTATATAACATTCAGAAAGAGGCAGAACTGCTGTTCAAAATAAAGGTCAAGCAAAAACATGATGATAAGCTCTTAACTGACGAGTACCATTTCTCCTAATTACCGGGACTCTTCTCTCAGAAGGTAAAAAGCACAAAGTTTTGATACAGGCTTTAGTTCTTAAGGAAGGAAAGAAGTCAGTTTTGCAGTCTACATCGCATTAAAAGAGGTTATTAATAGCATTCACCGCTATCATAACCCAAGTATCTCCAAGTCCAATATAAAAAACATAATACATTCGGCTGCCTTATTCAGATTCGGTTTGGAAAATGGAAAGTCAATACTTAAGCTGAACTACTATTGTAACAATTCAATTAATAGAGGAATGCTACAATGGCAGCACACAGTCATTTCCACTGACTTCGTTGGGACTATTTCTACATGCAAATTTTCAATGTACACTTAATCATTTACACGACCAAAATTTACAGACACTTGAGGACATAATGGGACGGGGAAAGAAGATGGAGTTACAGTTATTCCACCATCTGCATTTATTTATCTGGAATGAAACAATTCAGTAATACTGAACATAAATCTTAGCTAGACTCTATTAGAGCATACTTGTGCTCTGCGCCAGGATTTCAACTTTAAGAAAGTCCAGATTGAATCCATAAGGCTCAAGACTAAATACTCTGATCATAAAAGCATGAGGAAGAAAACACCTTGTATATAGTTTTTATTACAACAGAATTTAAACAATCAAATTATGTTTCAATGTCACAATTATGTTCAAAGTTACAATGCAGATAAGAACCCAGTAATATAAAGTGCAACATAAGCAAAGGTAAAAATAAAGCGACAGTTGTGCTTACCGCTCAGGTGACTCTTCAAAAATGCTGTGACACTCAGTATTCTCAAGCATGAGACTTCGGCTGAGATTCTGTACTCCTGGGTAATGGAAATTAGCAAAGGAGTGCGACATTGGAGAAGTTTTAGTCCCAAGGTCTGTGACTCGCTTATCATGATTTGTTAATCCACATGACAGCCCATCTAATGCAGGATTTAAGGAGCGGGTCATGTAAGCATCTGCTGACTGAGGCCGTCTCATTGGGGATGATGGATAAGGAGAAAGTTTGCTGATAAGAGGTGTCAAAAGATCAGCATATGCAGCTTTTGTAGGCTTGAGGAGTTTATCAACATGAATATTAAGCATCTTTTGCTCAAAAGCACAAGAAAAAACAGTAGCTGGCAGATTCTGCAGCCATGATAATAAGCTAAGGTCCAAGTCATCACACCCATTACCACACAAGAGATCAATGCCCAGCAATACTTCACTTTCTGTAATTTCTTCTCCTGTTGCTTTACTCTGACAGAATTCCACACAACATTCATAAAGTAATCCCTTCATTACAAGCTGAAATAAACGATTGTTACTTGCTTTGAAGCCAGCCTCACTCAGTTTCCTATCCGCAGGAATAAACTCTGCCACCATGACACAGGCTTCTTCAAAGCAGTGAACCCGTGCAGTGCTGGGATTCCAGTCCTTGAATTCTGCATGGTTGGTCAAGCGAGGCAGCGTCAGTAGCAAGCAGAGTTTACTATAGTCTTCCTTAGAGGGACAATATTCTTCCAACGCATGTAGGCACTGTACAGCCTCTCGCATTGTAAATTCCAGCTACAGAAATATTAACAGAGTAGTTTGTAGTACGTATGTTTCCACAATAAACCAGTTAGTTGAAGAAGAACAGGCAGTAGCAGAATTTCTCCACTATCATTCCTTTACTACTGTTTATATTTTAATTAAAACAGCACACTATATAGAGTCAGTTGTAGTTGCAACAGAGCCAAATTCCTGGACACTTTGACTTCCTAAAATCCCCTGCCCAGTCCCATTTTCTACATATCTGTGGAACTTTTTCATGTCACTGTAGGTTCGATGGGCTTAAAATTTTAATTCTGCAGCTAAACAGCTTCAATTTTACTGTAGCACAGGAGGTTACTTCCATTCTCAAAGCCAACTGACTGACTTTGCTTTTTTTTTTATTTCTATGAAAAGCTATTGGCATAATTTATAAAAGACTTGTAGATTTCTCTAGTTTCCAGTGACTAGCAACTCTGAGTTGGCTTTTATATTAAGATTTTCTGTTCTTCAATCAAAAATGTTAAAAAAGTTCTCAGAAGACCTCCAAATGAATAGAGGGCTTGAGCACAAAGCTTGTTGATAGCTAAAAGCCAAGAACCATGTTAAATACATGTAACTTGGCATTTTTTGTTTCAAAGGTTTAAAAAATAGTCAAAACCGCTACTTAATCATGTTACCTAGCATCTGCTTAATACAGCAGCCTTTCATCCACAACTTGCCAACATATTTGGTAACATTCAAAATAAAAAGACATAAATCTGATTTTTTTTTTTCTCTACAGCTATCTAGTAGCAGTATACATGTTGAGTGATTAGAGGAACAGTAGTACATCTTCCCTTTACAACTATAAAGACATTTACTTTTAGCTTTTTCTACACTGTCAAGAAAAGACCCTGCAGTACAATGTATGGGTAATAAGACAGAGAATTAAAATCAATTCAGTTTGGAAAATAAAATCAGTTGTCTTAACTACTGGCATTCTTCATTTTTAATTTCATAACATTTTCATGTAAGAAATTTGATATTCCTGTATTATCAACATAAATGAAAAACTCTAATTTCACAATCTGTACACCTTCTTTGCCAGTCTGAGTTTCTGCCTCTTTCAATATTGAAAACCTAAGTTCACAACTCCTACTGTTTGCACATTTAACTGAATCAGTCCTCTGAACACACCTGTTGCTTCCAAATAAACAACTGTGTCCCTTCTCTCTAAAAGCAACAGAAATTAAGTTTAAGATCAAGTCAAATTGGAATCTTTCACCTGGTCCCAATTATGACAATAAATTTCTGTGATTCTGAGGCTTGCTTCACAATGCTTTTGAAAAAAAGAGCCCCATGCTTTAGCATAATGGCCTAAAATAAATCTCAGGATCAGGACCACAAACATGGCATATGGTCACTGATCTATGCTGCTAAGTTTCAAGCAACCCTTGTACATACAATTCTATTTGAGACCTGGGAGCCACACTAATTTCCAAAGGATACCAATTATTTTTTCCTTTGTTTATGAAACCATTTGGTAATAGCTAAAATTTGTGTATTCATTGCTGAGAGCTTCCACTCTGCCTTTAATCAGAGTACCTCAAGAGGCTTCCTGAAAACAAAAAAATTCCCAAACCAGAGACAATTCTTACATGCTGAGGCTCATCTTCTGCTGACATCGCATTGTTTACACATAAGGCTTCCAAGAACTTCTGCTTCATTATAATGTAACGAAATCTGCAGGTGAGAAGTGAAATACTATACATCTTGACCCAGTAGCTAAAAATTCTTTTAGAGACAAGCAGGGTATTTAACAGCCAATTTTTGATTTAGGCAAGGAAATTGCAATAACAAGGAACTCAGATCTAAAGTTTTAACAAATTGGTAACCACAAAATCATTTTTTGACAGGAAATGTCTTTTTCAATTATTGCTTTCAGAAATATTGCATGAAAAATATTAGAAGGCTAGTAAGAAAAAAAAAGTGTCACAAACACTTATTTCTTGAACAGAAATATGACAGAGCAGCCAACCATAAAAAGATAGTACAACATGCACCATATTCCTAAAGTGTACAGCAAATAAAAACTCATTACAGATTGTGTGCACATATTTTTCATAGTTTAAGTTAAAAAACACATGCACGCACTTTAGGAACTGTATACAGGTTAGAAGAACACCCCAAAATTAAGGTGAAAAACTTAGCACTACTGCTTTCATACACAGTACTTGTGTATTTTCCACAACTCAAAAAAATTGAGCTCTGACATACATTCTATTTTACCTTTTCTTGTCGAATTTTTCCATACATTCAAGAGGCTGAATAAATTGAAGAACCTCATCCCACTGACCATCAAGAATCAATTGCCTAGGGAAAGAAAGAGTCACTCCTTTAATTTCACTAGACAAGAACATCCTTCTTTTTAAGCAGCTAATTTAAATACACAAGTCATTTAAATACACCACAGGTGATCAACCTGCTTTGAAAAGTTAATGCTTTGCACAGATGCCAAGATGAGTGACTGATGTGACTAGTAATAAGAGCAAAGTCCAAGTCCTTCTCAATATTTTGTAAAATAACTGCATACTGGAAGGACAAATATTAATTACTTTTAAAAGCACATCAAAAAGGACAAAATGGTCCTGTATCTTCTGCTTTACCTGTTATACTTATTTAAAAAAAATCTTACTTGAAGAGTACAAATAAATATATTGATTCAATGAATACATCCTGAAGAATGAAAGCAAACTTAAAAATGAGTTAATTTTAATTGTATCAAAACTGCTGGGCCTATTTTATAAGGGGTGGGGTGGGGGGAAACACACAACTCCCATGTTAAGAGCATAAGGGGAACAGCTACGGCTTGCCAGGAACTATGCCAGCGCAAGAGCTCCACCTCCAAGACCAGCGGGCTAGACTGCACAGGTGGATTAGTTCAATTCCTTCAGACCCTCATATCACACACAGAGTACTCTATAAAAGGCCCAGATCTACAAGGAACAGGTGAGTTTCTCATTAGAGGTATGCTCCAACTAAGCCAAGAATTAAACAAACAAATAGGATTAATAACTTTAATCTTTATCTAATTCTTCTTTCATTTCATTCCAATATCCATAATTTTAATCAAAAGGGAAGCCAGGTGAGAAAGCTTGTTCAGTGATAAAGTATATTTTTTAATGTTTTAAAAACAGCTAGATAAATTATTTCTCATGCTTCTACAAAGTTAAGTAGCTTTGGCATGAAATAGAAAACAGCAATGCTAAAGAACTAGTGTGCATCTACAGTGACTCCTTTTAATAATTTTGAAGGCAATATCCTGAATGCTAAATCACACCAACTCTCATGCCTTGATGACAGCAGAGACCCCTTTCATATTATTAAATTTAAGAGAAATCTAGGTATTATTTTGAAACACAGACAACATTTTTGGGGAAAAAGCTTTGGAAACCACTCCACTCATCCTAGATCATAACACTAAAATACTGTCAAAACATTTTATTTATTTTAGAAGTCAATAAACTACACATTCAGTTCCATGTGACACAGTAAGCTGATGATAACTGATCACTGATGCCAACAGATATTGCTTTCCCTGACTTACCCTGCACTGACACTGGCATTTGTTAAGACTCCTTCCAACTTTAATTCATTAGTGTGCCAGAAAAATAACCAAGTTAAAAATGAATGAACAAGCAAACAAAAAACCTAATTCAACTGATGTTGATGATGCCTAGTGAGTTACTTGGAAGTGGCTTAGAGAAGGATGTCATTAACTTCAGAGCTGGAACACAATGCAGGGCTGGACCACAGAATTGGGATCAGGAAGAGGCAGAGTAAGATGAGGGCATAAGACCTCCTGTTTAGTGGTGTGGGGCTGCCCACTGAATCACAGTCCAACTCTATGTTTTCATATATGTGGTATTTCAGCACCAGAGAACCAAGTCCTACCTTAGAAAAAGCATGTCATCTGAAAACAAGCCATTAATGACCCCACTTTCTTTCTCAAGTGCCAGCATACTGATATGAAGTTTCCTTGAGTTCAGAAAATCTAGTATTAGTTTAATTATTTCAGCCTCTTTAACATTCACTGTTTCTTCAGCCGTCATGATGGCAGCCTAAAAGGGAAGAGAGAATTTTAGCTATGATTAATATCTTATTTTATGCTTGGTTAACAAATGTTTGCTACTAAAAAAAAATATACAGTTTTATAGGACAGAATATTGTAGCATTACAAAAATTAAATTAAATAGACAAGATTAGGAAATTGATTTTAAGAGGTTGATTATGAAACCACAATTAAGACCTAACAAATACATCTTAATCTTTTTTTATTTCTGTCCTATGCATATATAGGGGCCCAGATAAACAAATCTACCAAGAAAATCCTCCCACAGTATGAAAATATTGTGCTTACCAAGTCTGCAACAGTACAATTTTCCTTTCTGAAAGGCAAGCAGTGAAGTTCGAAGAGCATAAAAATGAGCCAGTTACTATATCCGAGAGATCTTACATATAAACTTAAATGTTTCTAACACATAAAAAAAGCACAGCACACTAAAAATGCAATCTCCCTCTACCCCATTTTTGAGGTAGCGTATGACAATTAAGCCAGGGGTTTTCATTCTTCCTTCATAAGGACACCTATTTCTGCCTACATGCTTTATGAAGAATCTCAAGTTGCAAACCCAAGGAGGCCTAAGCCAGTTTGACCACTGACTGCCAGAGTCACATTCGCTCACCTGTCTCCAGCTGCATGTTCCTGGCCCTTCCTTAGCACTCCTCACTTTTGTCATCAGGTTAGCTTTTCCACCAACTCGTGTTGAAGTGGCTCAACAGTCTAATGAGCTCTCCAGCCAGCAGGAAGAAAAAGTGGGAAGATGCAGCTGGGGCAGTGACAAGCCAAGGCCCTGACTGCCAGCAGTCAGCTTGTTTAAAGCTCCCATGGATACAACGTCCAAGCTCCTCTGCAACACAACTCCTCAAGGATGTGAGAGTTGTAGCATGTACTTCTCTTGAAACCTAAAACAAATCCTGCTTCTGGCTAAGTCTTCCTTAAGTCTGACTTAAAGTAGAAACTGTTTAACTTATTTTTTTTTAAACTTAAAAAGACTTTACAGCTGTAGCTCCCAAGTTGATCTGCTGAAAACTATCGGGGGATGTGGGGAGAAACCCTGTAACACAGCCAAGGCATGTAGCACTGCCTCACCAGGAGCTCTTCAAAAAAAGCTAGTGGCCACAAGAGTGCCATTTCACATCAGAAAAAATTAAATTTAAGCCTGTGTTACTGCAGAAAGGGGCAGTCTCTCTTCTCACCTCTGCGCTCAGCCACACGTCCCCAGCCACTTCATGGCACCCACAGTGGAGCTATATGGTTAGCCAGACCACTCCTGATCCAGGCACAAGTTCACAAGTTAAAAATTTTCTCACTCCACAGACACAAGGGCACTAATGCTGACCCAAGGAACTGGCAGAGCTTTGCTTGCTGGCAGTAGCAAAGTCTTAACCTGACTTAAATGCATTATGAGAGTGCACTGAAAAACAGAGAATAATCCAGTACCAGTGATGAACTATCAGCAGGAGGCAATACCACCAGGAAGATGGAGAGACAGTGGAATAACAGTGATCGGAAAAATTAATGAAGGGAGATGACCATACAGAGCAAGATGTCCACAGCAGTAGGTTATAGATACCCCAGCTGATCCTCCTGAATTAAAAGGGGAAATAAAAATACTTCTTAATTCCCTCACACAACCATTTACTTATGTGGAAATCTAGCAACTACGATGTTGAAAGACTACCAACTGCAGCTAATGCAGCTCCCAAGACAAGCTGAAGAGATGATGCAGCCTCCAGATACCTTGGCCTTGCAAAACTGGAGTCTGTAAGCTAGTTATCCATCTTGTATTAAGAAAGATGCACAGAAACTGGTAATAAGAAATCAAAGAGCAGATATAGTAACTTTGAATAATCCAAACAACACACTCAAAGCATTAACAAGAAATTAATAATTTATCAGAGAAGAGGGGAAGAGACAAATACTCCAGTGAAACTTTTCACTGATCATCATAAACCAATGCTAATGAACTTGGATACAAAAAATTAGGCATTAATAAGTGGGGTTTTTGTACTATATCATCTAAATCCCCAACTTTTCCACCTTCCTCACAGCTGTACGCCAACTTCTTTCCAAGTAAGTTTTTGCCAGAGCACTTGACTAGGCATTCAATTATAGCAGCGTAGTTTATTCTGGAACAGCAAAGACCTCATTGTGCCAGATTAAATGGCCTAACTTCTTTTTAAAAATGGCTGGGTTTAGTTCTCATTATAGTCACAGAAGACTCCAATCACCAAGTATTTTGATGGGTCTCATGAAAGACACACCCAGAGACCATGCGCCCACTCTCAGCTAGTAAAGTCAAAGGAAAAAAATTAAAATCTGGCTTACAGGAAGCTTTGCTGCAGGAAAGAAAGCAGATAGACACACAAATCCAAAGCCAGAACTTGTAGAAAGATGCTTTCTCCTCACATTTTAGCACTGTTTCAGCTTCCCCTTTTGGCAACTGGATATGGATTTTGGTCCCAGAGAAAATTCAATCCTACCCTTATAGATCAAAGGAAAAAAAAAAATCAACACAAATTTAAACAGCAGTTTAGTATTAACATCTTAATTCCCAACCTCAACTAACACATTTGCATTTCTCCTTTATTACGTTTTATGGCACTTGTGGTTTTTATATATATATATATATATTAAATTCACTTCCTTGCCAAAAGACAAAGTATAATTTAGGCAAAGTTGTATAAAGACTCCCTGTCAGAAAACTACTAGAAAAAAATCAGACTAAGACTCCCTTTGAAGAAAGGAACACCAAGCCCAGCTTTCTTTTCAGCTGGATCTACTGGACTCAAGTCTAAACAGCAAGCCACACTACATAGCTTCAAGATTGTCTTAAAATTAATTATTTATATATTCTATTGATCGAAAAAGGAGCATAATACTCAATACTTTGCTTAAGAGTACAACAACATTAAGTGAAATCTAGCATCTGCAAGAAGTTGTTTTCCATTTTCCACTGCAGTTTTAAAAGCACAGGTTTGTCCTGAACATAAAGCCTTTGCCAATTCTAACACTTAACTTCATAGAATCATTTAGGTTGGAAAAGACCTTCAAGATCGAGTCCAACCATCATCCATGCCCGTAAAACCACGTTATGGAGTAAAACCACGTTATGGAGTAAATCCTCATTTACTTCATTTATATTGCCAATATAAATCAGGAAAAGGGATGATTGGCACCCTCCATATTTGGTATGGGACTACTAATAGCACTTCGGGGTCTTGTTAAGAAAAATATAATATCCAAACATAGTTTGGATACTGAACTTCTGAAAAAGAGCTGAAGTACACTGATAAGCTCATACATTAACCATATTATGAAAATATTTACTGTGCATTTGCTGTCAGAGCAACACAAACAGCTAGAAAAGAACAGTAAACCTACTGGAGAAGATTTTCATGTAACTGATTTCTCTTAGGCAGATGAGCTCAGACTCCTCTTACAAGCATTATGCTGTCAAAATAATAAGCAGCATTGTAACACTATGATGAAATTATAAATATACATAGGCTTACACATCACCCCCTGTGAAATATATCAGTTTTTTTGACATTCAGTGCTATATGTGTGTGTATAAATGAAAATAATAATAATAATTAAAAAGCAAAGAACACCAGGGAAACTCAAGATTAGAGCTCAAGCTGCATCTTTGGTCCATCCCACTGTATTGCTTTCTGCCAGCACATATGGCACATAACGTCACAATCTGATCAGCTCAAGCACTAATACTCAAGAATGACTAAAGCACAGCATTAGCTTGAGGTATAAATGAAAGTAAATGAGTATTAGAGCTTAACATTTCATGTGCCTTCTATCAACCAGGTTTTTGCCACAACCTTTTTGTCTTACCCAGTCTTTTCAGAACACTCTTCTACGCCTGTCCTCCTTCCTTCTTTCTCCTGTCCACTCCCCCTTACCATCTTCCCCTAGTTCTGTATTTAAATTTGTTCTCCTCCTAATAAATCTACATCAAGGAAAAAAAAACCAACTTCTTGCCACAAACGTGGCACATCTTTTCTCTGTACGTTCAATGGACAAGATGCCCTTTAAACAAGCTGTTTGGAACATAAACTACCTACTCCTAAGTTTTCCAAAGGTTTCACCCTTGTTCTGTTCTTACTCATTTTCTAAGAACATGCCAACAGCAAGAATCCTCTCATGGTGTTATAAGCATATCAAACAATTCTTTAAAAAAATATATATATACATATTTATGCATAAGTACACAATTTCAGGAAAATGTTTATAAACTAGAAGTGTCTAAAAGTAGTGTCTAAATAGTCTTTCTCTTTAAGTTACCTCCCTTAGAAGAAATTTAAAATGCATATGCACTCACACAACAGAAAATTAAAATAAGGTTTAATATTCTGGAAAAACGAGTAAGCAATATTCTGGAAAAACGAGTAAGCAGTAAAATTCTAAAATAAGCATTATTCCTATGTTATTTATCATCTGAAATAGATCACTCACCAATAGTATACAATATGCATTCACAAAAATGGGTGAGGAATATAAAATCTCTAACTGCTTAACACAAGAAAGAAATATTATTATAATTCAAATCTTAAGTGTCATACTGAGAGAACAGTGATACATTTAAAGGGAGAAGCGATGCCTAACTGGAAGTCTTGGCTCCCTGACTTCAATGACAGCTGCAATGCATATCCATAACTTGAGCATCTTGGTGAGCTATGTCACAGAAAAAATGAATGTGAAGAAATAATACATATTGTAAAAGCTGGCTGTTTTGCATAAAGTTATTTCACCTTTTAATCCATTCCACAGTCACTTACATATGACTCTTGGGCCTGCCCAAGAGGCCACTCCAGAGTTCCACCTACACAGACCCCATGGGGGACTTGGGGCCCGGTCAGTACCTAGTGGCTCCATTTCTGATGTGCCCTCAATCATCTTCCAGTTATTCTACATCAAAAGAATTTACAGAAAAAGTCTATAGGCCAAATTTTTTTTTCTTACAATTGATTCCCACAACAGTCAGTGCAACTCACTGACACCCATTTTACCCTAAGAGATTGCACAATTCATTTTGAATGAACTATATTGAACACACTAAGCCCTTCATAGAAAACCTTCACCAAACTTTGTACAGCTGAACTCTACGATTGAAACCTTTTTCTACTCCAATACCCAGCAAATAAGTGCGCTCTTTACATACTAGCCTCTTCTTTCTCACACAGATTTTTTCGCTGGCTTGCCCTCTAGTAATCCCCCCCCCTTTTTTTTTTTACCCTGCTTAGATCAGCTGTTGCTTTAGAGACACCACAGTAATCCTTATCTCGCCATGCTTCAGAGGTGACCGGCAGAGCTCTTTGCATTCATCAACCTCTGTTAGAACATGCACACCCTTTACCCAGAGCATTCTGCATCATGAATGCCAAAAAGGTGACATTAAGTTATGCAATAATTCCATATGAGAGTGAAAACCGAATGTAGAAAAATAAAAAACCCAAACAAGTTACAGAGACTAGAAATGAACGCATTTTGACTAGAAAAACCTCACCTGCTCCAGATTCCTCCTCCTCCCCCCCCTTCACGTGCGGTTCCACACGACACCCACCTCCGCCGCTAAAAGGGTTCAAAACAACCGCACCGTTTAATCGCACAGCGCCGAGCCCGAATTAGCCTTTCGAGCGTCAACGCGGCACCAGCAGCAGACAGGGCCGCAGAGAAGCCGACGCTCCTTTGAAGCGGCCCCGGAGACCGGGCACACCCCGCGCCCGCCGCCTCGCCCGCCTCAGGGCCGGGGCCCGGGCACGCACCGCGCCGGCCACCGCGGCCAGACTGCCCCGGCCCGCCCGCGGACGCCACAACAAAGGGACGGCGGCGGTCCGGCGTCGTCGCCGCGCCGGCAGCCGGGCCGATGCTCCTCGCCGGCGGGGGAAGCGCCGGCGGGCCCCGCGCAGCACGGCCGTGCCCGCACGCCAGCGACGGGACGCGGAGGTGGGGCGGCCTCTCGCCAAGGCGGCCCCGGAGTGGGCGGCGAGGCCGCCGGGCGGCGCCCACCCCAGGGCGCAGGGGCCGCAGCCCCTGCCCCGCCGCCCCGCGTCATCATCCCACCCCGGCCCCTCCCCGCCGGGCCGCTCCCGGCCCCTCCGCGGCGCGGCCCCCCGCCCGCCGACACTCACCTGAGGGGGCTCGGCGGCCCGTCCGCGCCGTCACCAGCGGGGCGTGAGAGGAAGATGGCGGCAGGCCTCGCGGCGGGGCGGGGCGGGGCGGGCCCGGTGCCGGGGGTCTCGGTGTCGCTCCCGCTCCTCTCCTGTCCGCGCTGCGGCTGCCACCCGCCCTCACCGCCGACTGCCCGGCGCGCGACGCGGCGCCCCCGGACCCTCCCCGCGCCAGGGCGGGGTGCCCGCGCCGCGGCCTGAGTGGAAAGCGGAAGGGGGCGGGGCGGGGCCGGCCCGGCTGGGCGTCGCCCGCGCCGCGGGGGCGGGAGGGGCAGATGGCGCCGCGCTGGGGTGGGGCCCGCTTTGTTAGCGGCGGGGCGAGCCCCCGCCCGCCGGGGCCGGCAGCGGCGGCGGCGACTGGCCGCGCCCCGCGACTGAGGTACCCGCGGGAGGGGGGCGCGGCCGCAGCTGCCGGCGCCGGCGAGCGCGGGCTCACCGGCGTCTTCCCGCGAAACTCCGCGGCGGCTTCGGGCCTGTCGCGGGGGAGCGGCGCAGCGCGCCTCCGCCCGCCCGCCCGCCCCTTTCCTAGGCACCCGGCGCCTCCCCCGCGGGCGGGGCCGGTCCCTGCCTCGGCGGGCTCCCTGACGGTGGGCGAGGAACGGTTTTGTAACGGGGGTGGGGGGGGGTGCGCGCGCGCTGCGGGAAGCACTTCCAGGTAGTTCGGTGTCCCCAGACAAAGGGCTGTCCCCGCGGGGCAGCCGGGCCGTGTGCGGCGGGCTGCTCGCCCGGCCCCGGCCCCGGCCCCGGCCCCGGCCCCTCGGGGGCCTGTGACCCCCCTCCTGCCCCTCGGCTCTCCCAGCGCTGCCTGCCAGGTGCTGGCGTGACGCGGGCCGTTGTCTTACCGCTCCAGCGCTTCCCGAGGTGCCCCCCAAAGTCACACAATACAGAGCAGATGCGCTTTCTTCCCCGGTGGATTAGGATTGCCAGCCTGCCATCGCGCTCTGCCACAACCGTATTTCCTTTGCTCATGCGGCGGAGGCTTCTGGCTTGGTAGCAACACCTTTAATTACCGCATGAGGTGCTGCCACGTTTCAGGCCAGCCGCGGATTTTTTTAGTGTGTTTTTGCTGTCTTCCACTTCTCGAGACTGTTGAAAAATGAACGCATTCTTTACAGAAATGTATGTATGCATATGTTACACATATTTTATGAAGAGGTGTTTATAGATTGTTTGACATTTCGTTACATTTAATGCATTCTTGTAACTGTCAGGAGATCATGCCATCTAAGAATTATCACGGTGAGCAGTTAATAAGCTTTCTCTGCGTTTAAATATAGCTGTGAGATGAGATACAGAAAATCATGTTAAAATGCTAGTATAGCACTTGGACAAAACCCTAATGTGTATGCAGCAGCACATTGGCAGTCAAAATGGAGACGGTGACAATTTTCTGACAAAGGACATAGCAGAGACCTAGGGGTTTTTTTTATGCATGTGTGACATGTATCAGAGGTCCAGGGAAGGTTGTCAGGGATTTTACTGAAGCTGAACCAGATTCTGTGTCACACTGATGGTTAAAAATGTTAAAAAACACAGGGAGTTCAAGTCTGCTTGCAAACTGTTTTGATGAGGATCAGCTGAACGGCAGAGGGGAATCATAATGTTATTATCTCTCTCTCTCTTTCTGAAAAGGAATACAGAGAAATGTCCCGGAGGCTGTCCAGCGAGGAGTGCCACCTGCCTGCACAGCAGTGACTCTGCCAGGGATGAGCAAGGAATGTGGAACTTGAGGGTTCGTCCTGCGACGCTCAAGTCCCAGCATTGCATCCCGGGAAGCTCAATTCGCTAGTAAAACACCGAATCCTTCCACTGACTTATAAAGCTATCACTTGTTGCTTAGTTGCCTTTGGAGTCACTGATTAATAGAAAACATAATTATAGAAATGAAACTCTTTCCCAATACATATAATAGAGATGATAAATCAGAGGGAGTGAGAAAAACAAGACTTTATTTTGTCTAAACAAAGCTGCATGCATAACTTTGCTGAACATACACTTGGATAAGAAAAGTCCATTTTAAACTTTGTTTCGTCTACAGAACGCTAAGTAAACACACATATGCTTTTAAATTTAATCTTGATTTCACAATGGTGTTACTGTGGTTTACCTATCTTTTGTGCAATAGCTTTGTTTTCAGTGGAGGTCCTGAGATCAAATCTGTGAGACTATCTCTGGAGGGCAAGAGTTTCAGAATGAAAGTTAAAGCTTCTCCCCAGTTATAGGCCCAAAAGGAAGAGTTAAATTCTGAATTTAAAAGTATTGTTTCCTGCTCAGTGTCGGGCCTTTCACAAGGAAGGAGCAAATTCCTGTAGTCTGGAAAGAGATTTCAAGAACCATCTGTCCTCAGGCAGATGTACAGAAGAATAGGTAACTTTCCTTGATGCCCCTGCTTTGGAGGGCAATCATACCAGTCATAAATATTTGGAGAGAATACACAGTAGAATCTTATCAGAAAACGGCAGATGGAAAGACCCTGTTCTCTGGTTGTTCATAGCTTTTTACTCAGGCATAGAAAGATGTCTTTGGGATGGTCTTGGCTTGGTTTGTACTCCCTAGGCATTATTGCGAAGAAGGTAACTCCCATGAATAACAAAGCTGTTGGGTGTGGGTTGTAAAGAGCTTGAAAATCAGGATTAGTAGAGGAGGAGTTCTGCATTGCCTAGTGACAAGACAGGGCACTGCAGTCTGTTCCTGGAACCCTTCAGAAAAGAAAACAGTAATTGTGTGACTATTTTACAGATGTTGCAGGTGGCCGCAGACAATGTTAGCAGGGCTTGACACATTTTAGAATTATTCCCCAGTGCTAACCTTGTACAAAATCTGCCAGTGGAGTCCAAGCATCGTGTTGTCATCATAAAAATGGGCCAATCGCCTGATTTTTAGTCATTATAATAGAGCCTTTCAACTCTCTACATCTTATATTATGTTTACATGATCTTGTAAAAAGTTGCAAAAAAATTTTCTATTTAAAACTTTACTTCTGGAAGCCGTTTTCACTCATTTCAAGAAAGGGTTTCCAGAACTTTGGGGTGACAATTCAGCAACATTCTTGCATAATCTATAGAATTGTTTATGTCAGCATCCTAGCTCCAGTTTCAGGTAGCTTAAACAAGAAAAATACTGAGCCAAAGTATAATCTGGCTTCAGGTAATTTAAATAATTGCAGGCTTGTGGGGCCTTGCCAGGTCTTGTAATGCAGACATTTAGATCAGTGATGATACAGAAAGGATAAGACAAAACTGCATTGATGGAAAGCTTCATATTAGCTTTTAGTCTTTCTGCAAAGCTCCATTAACAGATTAACAGTGACATAAAAATGCCTATAGATGTTACTTTGCATGTGTCCATAAAGTTCACATACCATTAACTGAAGACCTAAACACGTTACGTGAAGAAAGTTTTTTCAGTATCTTAACACATTTGTCAATGGATAGTGAATTACTTAGGAGCATTTTATACATCCAGTTGTTCGTAATGTTGAATAAGAGTCTGAAGAAAGTTTTAAATAACATTTTTCAGTGGAATGCTTAACTCTTATACTGTTTTCTGTCTTTTCTTGAAATCCTAGTTGTTATTAGCTTTTCTGATCAGAGGCAGTTCTGTCTAGCATCCATCAGCATTACCCTTGAATTCAAAAATTTGATAAAAAGCCTGGTGTTACAAACTCCATCTCCCAAAGAGTTTGTACTGAGCTCTTAAATGTTTATATTGCATATTGCTTCCCTGCCTCCTAGGAAGACCAGTAGTTCAAATGTAAAATAGACAAGGTAGCTGCTTTTCTTTCTTGATAGAAGGAAATAAGCTAGAGTAACTTCACTACCATATTTAACTCTTTGCTGTGGTTGTCTAAAGTGTATTTCTTTTAACACCTGTGTGTAAGCAAGTAAGTCTGAAAGTATATGTGCATTTTATATGTATGCATACACGAACACACTTCATATCTTTTTTCCTAAATGGAATAGTTTGCTTTTAAAAACAAATTGCTTATAAATGAACAAAGATGCTGTGCATGTTCAAAATACTGACTTTTTTTTTTGCCATCTAGACCTGGAGTCTAATTTGTATAGGTTTTTTTTGTTGTTGGTTTTAATTTTTTAAATTATTTAGAGTATGTAAAAGCAGATGTAAAGGGCTGTGGCTGTTAAGATAGATCTTTATAGCCACAATTCTTCAAACGGCTTATTCAGTTCATTAAATTAGTAACAAGGCAGCAAAGAAATGCTAATTTGCTATTTGAAAAAGGTATAAGTAGTTAAAAGTTTAGCCCTTACAGAGCTGTGTCTTTACTTATTTATTAAGTTGTTGGAAAAAAGACATCTGACAAGTACAGCTGTATTTGAGAAACAGAGCCAGTTTTTCTATCACTTTGTGTGGCGATTGATCCAAAAGCTTAGGTTCCAAGTGTGAGATGATTATGCTGCAGTTGGTGATACCAGATCTCTGCACTGGATCCCACAGCAGTACAAATTTTGATTCACAAATTCAGTATGAATTCAGACACACAGTACAGTCATATTCTGTCAAATTAACCAGGGCATGATGTAAAATTTCTCAAGTATAATGTTACTTGCTGAAGGACAGAGAAAATTAAGTCTGTTCTAAAGCCTGTCTGTACAAAGGCTGTTTTTAGATGAAAACTTTGAGCTGGGCTCACCACTGAAAAAATAGCTTAACTGGGTGTTCGTGTTCCCAGATAATTCCTTGCTTGTGTCAGCCTGTTTGCGATGCCATACAGGGAACCGATTGAGCTGGCTGAAAAATAACCAGTTTTACCAGGAGGAGGGAAGGCCATTCATTCTTATCCACATTAGTTTTCAATTCAGTACTAAAAGCCTGACTATCAGTTTTCCTGTAATCTTGAGGGTGCCCTTTGAATAGCTCTGAAATTCAGATTCTTTATCTGTGTAAATTAGCCTAACAATTCAGTCTGCCTGTTGACAGTGTAGTGATGTCATGTCCCCTTTCAGCAAGTCCTTGCTCTTGCTCCGCAACCCAGCAGGACAACACAAAACCCCCCAAAAGGCATAATTTGGACTGGAAAAAATTGCTAAATTACAAATCTGGAAGAGACACCTTATTTTTTGGATACTATTTCTGTTTAAGATTGCACCACTAACAAGTACAAGTTACTTCACTAGAAGTCATGTTCTTTATTAGTTGTCTTGATGAAGATAAGACTTCAGTTCATCTTGAAAACCTTTCCATATGAAGCAATCCAATTACACTGATCAGTAAGTTTCTGTGGTTTTGGAACAATGGAAGCTAACCAGAGTACAGGAGTTTATCAGTTGACCTGCAATTGTGAAACTCACTTCTAAGGAGAGCACAAACACCATGTTGCCCTCAAGAATGAAATGAGAAGCTAATTCTTCAACAGCCTCGCTCTGATAACATCAGTAAGTTAAATTATATGTGAAATTAAGACAAACAATAGGGAACAAAAGGAGAAATAAAAATGGTGCATACTTCCTACAATTTCTACGTTGCTGAAATATGAGAAGAAACAAGATTTAAACATTAATATGAACTTTTTACAGTTTCAGTTTATATTTAGCTGTAAGCAAGAAAACAAAAAAAAAAGTACTTTTGGTGCCATGCTTTTATTTAAATGAAAGGAAAAACTACACTGTACCACGTAAGTAGCAATGACAATATTTTACAGCACAGCATTTAAAAAAAAATATGGAAGCTATGCTCCATAGAAGTGGACAAGTAAGCACACAATACACTGTACATTTTTCAACAGTGCCCATTAAATCATAATTAAATAGCTGAATTTGGCTTTAAACAGCCAAATAATAAAAACTAACAGTCATACTAACATTAAAAAAAAAAAAAAATCAGTAGCTATGATGACTGTTAGAATATGAAATTTTGCTCCAAAAAACTAAGACGAGAGTTTGGCAATTCAGTTGTAGCAACAATAATAATACCCCTGATGAAAGCACCAGTGTGTTCTGAAAAGGTCAGTGATAAATACTGGCCTTTATGGGAAGCTTCCTTTTTTTTTTTTAAATTTTCTTTTTTTTTTAAACATGATCCCAACCAAAGATCCACTGTAATTAGAAAATTTGCAGGCTTAAAAAGGAAAAGTGTATCTAGCTTTACTTTTCCTGTATTAAGTAAAACTTTATACTGCGAGCAATGAAATTTTCAACTGCATTATTCACATTCTACTTTTAGACATTGCACAAATCTGTAACCTGTTGACAAATGTAAATTTTGTAATACATTCAGATATATTTAAAATATCTCAAAGAATTCCTGTCATGTATTTAAGCTCACTTTGATTAGATTGATGCATGTGTCTTTGTGGTGTTGCAAATCTTCAGTTAAATCATAGTACAGATTTTAGAAATAAAAAGCCTCCCATGATAAAACTTCTTTTGAAGATATTCACCATATGTGTATCAGTTAATTTCAACCTCCTGGTTTCTTGAATCACTGTATATTATACACAGTTTCATATTGTTATTCAAGATGTTCCTGCAATGGTATTTGTAGGAACTGTCTAACAGGCAGAATGTGCAAACCCTCTTTCCCCCTTTTTAATATTATTTATATCCTATATACACAATATGTATATACTTGAAATATAAGAGTTACATATCCTGGTGATATACATGCAAACAGTAGGAATCAGCCAACCACAAATAGTTTTGAGCCACATACATATTAAACATGTATTTTAAAGTGTTTTTTCTTTTTTTACAGTTTTAACAAATATACATAAATATAAGAACATAAATTACAGTAAAACTGACAGCATTTTTGAGAAAATGTTTAACCCAGATGCATTGATGCCTAAGGCCTTATAATAATTTAAAAAAAGTACTGTTCTAAACTGCTTAATGACATCTCATTCCTGTGCATCTTTTATGTAAGTAAATGAGCACATCATAGTAGTGAGGCATGGTTTCTCTCAAAGCAGTTTAGTGAGAGAAATATGAACATAGTTTTAGTCTCCTCATGAAACAGAATGGACTACATACTTATAGTACAATACTGTCTTATGTTAATGTAGTTGTCACAACACTGAAACAGAACAGAATCACAAATCATTCAAGTCTTTTCCTGAGAATGAGATTTTTTTCCCCCAACAAATCCTCTGGTGTACATTATCAAAATAGCCACAGATTTAGGGGAGGTTTCAAGTTTGTAGTTTCTTTTTTTTCAGAACAGTGCTATGTTAAAAGCAAATTGTAAGCGAAACAAACACTGAAACAGAATAGTAATCTATAAAATAATCAAACACTGTTTTGAAATAAAATGCAGCCCTTTATAAATAATACTGAAATATGCCTAGAGTTTTTTTTTTAAAATGGTCATATTATGAATTTATTGAAATGTCATTTAGGCTTTTTTGCCATATGTATTTAAAATAAGTGTAAGTGTCACAAGACATCTATTAGATTGTGTCAAGAAAACGATTTATTAAGACACACTGAAAATTCTTACAGATGTCTATTCCCTAGAAATTAATGTAAGTCTGAGCTGGCAGATCTGAAGGTTGGAAGAACAGACATTGGCCTGGATCTTAAAATCAATGGGAATTAGATACACAGCTTCTGAAAGATCTATGACTTAGTGAATTCTGTGATTCTTCTGAATATTTTTAGTGTTCTGTCAGGCAAACATCAGGGATCTAGTTCTGAATGTGTCACAAGTTCCTATTCCTTCCTTGGAGAAGCAGTACCTGACTGTGTGCTCGCTCTTCATCTGGAACAATGCAAATAATGCACATTTGCTTGAACTGTTTTGAAGGTCTACCAAATCCTTTTACTTTGCATTTTAATGGTATGAACATGCACATGGTCAGTCATTACATCTCAAATAGTAACTTACTGAAACAGGAATAATTGCATTATCTAACTATACCCTGAGTTGTTAAATAATTCATTTGAAGGAATCTTCAAGCAGTTCAAAGGTTCTTCCTTTACTGTTTAGTCTATAAGCAAATCAGTATTATTTAATTGAAAAAGAACTATAAATACTCAAGGGAATGAATCTTGATTTTGTTACAGCACACAATAAGGATCTTGCAGAACAGACCCATTCAGGTGTTCTTCAGTGACGTACAACTTATCATTTAGCCTTTACTGTAAGTCAGTATGCAAAGTTCAATGGTATTGAGAATATTGAGAAGTGTTTCTTTAGTGAAAGAAAAATATTTCAGGACAAGCACAGATACAAACATATAAGGCAACAGATGTAAAAAAAAAATGTAGTTCGAGTCACTAAAGAGGAACATTCAGTGCTTCAGTGTATCTAATAAAGATACAGAGCAAATATACTCTATATATTGTATTAGCACATACAAATCTCCACACAAGTCAGACATTTTGTAATCACTCATAATTATTCCCCTAAGCGATAATCTTCTGCACTCCTAAACACTGTGTTTACATTCCAGTTGGACATGGTAATAGAACTTGGTGTCCAGTTTTAAGTTCTAAGAGTCTTGTTGGCAACTAGAAATCTATAGGCAGTAAAGATGAAGTGCAAGTTTATCATAATTCTCTGAATCAATTTTTTTCCCATCTACTATGCCTTGGTGGGTAAAAGTTTCTTAGGAGTTACTGGTCTCTTGGTTTGCCACAAATGGCTGTGAATGGTAATTGCATCGACACTGGCAGACAAAGTTTTAGCAGGTATGTGGCTAAATTGCTTCCTGTCAGAGTTGTATTTATACAGTCCCTCTATCATTTTCTTTGTGATAGATTTGGGACCTATTCCCGTTAATTTATTGATTTCTTCAGTATCAGGGCAGTATGTATACAGAGATCTGAACTGGCAGCCTGAATCCCGGAACAAGATTAAGAAATTATTGGCATCAGATTTTTCCATTTCCTTTAAAAGAAAGAAAGAAAAAGATTCACAATATGAATTTTGCATTTTAGTTAGAAAACGTTAAAAATCATTGCATTGTCATTTTGAATTTGTTTTCTACCAGAGCTGAAACGTATGTCTAAGTCTGTCCACTAAAAGACCTTATTTTCAATCTTTAGAATTTGCTAAACTTCACCTAGCTGAATTTTGATAAGGTAGCTATCCTTCTCAAGAAAAACCTTATTTATTTAGACAATTTCAGCTATACTTGTTCAGCTGTAACTCAAGAACAGATATCCTAACAGATTTTTTTGTAGACCAGATAAAAATTCTTTGAACCATTTCATCAAGCAGGTCTAATATTTGCAAGTTTTGGAACAGGAAATTTAGATATGTCTAGATGTGCCTGAAAGATCCTCCAGTGCTAAAATGGGGTTTCAGTCATCCCTAAATCCATTCAAGTTTGGTCAAACCATAAAGACAGTTAAGTGTATTAAGCAAAGGTTCTTTATTAGCTGAAATCTTCAGATTCCTATTGCACCCAACACAACTTCTAGAGGACATGTGCCCTGAACATGTACAACTTCTACTAAGTGACCTATGCTGCATCCTAGGGTTAAGCATGACCTTTTTACAGCGGTTCTTTCCTGGGATTTCTGGGGGTTATTATGTTTGCATTTACTTGAACTGAAAATGGCTGTCTTGATTTCTCAGTCATTATTTCCCAAAAGTAGCTGGGAAGACAGAGAAGACAGCATCTAAACATGAATGCAGAAGAATTATGAAGAGAAGAAAGGGCAAGAAATACTGTCATGAAATTTATTCTGGAAAAGGAATTAAATCCAGATTCCAAGTATCTGTGTTCTTTGATCTATTTAATCTGTCAAATTTGTCAGTTGGTAAAAGGAACAGTGCCGTTACTCTCAACCCTCAGGCTCAGTGTTATTCCTTTAGCATGGAGACACACCAGTCCCCAAGGTCTCACCCTTATGATTTTGTGCACCTTCAGAAAGGTGCATACTAGCATAAGAGAAAAGGCTGGAAGGCACCTTTCTGTAGTAGAAAGTCCTTAATTTGTCCTACTGCTTGGACACTGGAGAAAAGCCTAGGAGGGATATATTTCAGTTCTTTCTGTTCATGAGAGCACTGTTTTTAGTTCTAAAGGTCCTAGTCCAAAGATCTGTATGTATAAGATGGCTATTTTTCAGGTTAGGGAAAACAAATTGTGAGCAAATTATAAAATACTACACATTGAAGCTGCCACATTAAACAAGCAGTAACTATTAATTAACATGTCAATTAATTCAGCTTCCTGTGCTGTATGTACAATGTGACAGCTATTGTTTCTACAGTACTAGGGAACCTTTCTGTCTACACAGGAACCAAGTCACAGAAGTTACTCAAGCCTTTCACTAAGAGCTGGCATAACCTCAGAATAACCTCAGAAGATTCCTTTTGATATTTGCATTTATACTTGAGTGTCTTCCTAATGCCTGACTGGGGTTTGACTTAAATGTTTATGCTTTTAGGGAAAAAATACCCTTACCTCCAGTATCTTTTTCTTTTGACCTTCATTTACTTTTCCAGCCAAGCAGCAATGTGCCAGCGCATTCTGAATGATATACTTATTAGATTTAGCACTGGGTTCTTTGAAGAGCTTTGGTCCTATGGAGGAGGAATGACAAATCAGCGAAGTTAATCAATAAGCCAACAAACAGTTACTTTAAATGCTGTGAAGCACTTCTGGTATGGAACTTTTGCATGCGTAAAAGTACAAATCCAGGAGTCAAACAGAATTAGGCTAGCGACCACAAATTTCACAAGTAAAATGTCATTCTTTCATCTGTTACTGAATTTGCTTACAAATGTGTCTTTCATTATTAAATCATTATTATCAGCAGTCTTGGTAAATATATTTTTCTCTCAGAAGACCTTTTCTATGAACAGGAAAAAAAATTTGCATTTTCTAACTAAAACTTCAGTTGTTCAGGAGGGAGCAAATTCATTCTTTTTCTTCATCTACACCTGTGATTTCAAGGGTGAAAGGTGTAACAATGAAGCTGATACAGTGCTCAGAGTAACTGTAGCTTGTCCACCTTGGAAATCCAGAAATGATTTACCCAAAACCAGGGATAAAAGATCTGGCCTGACACTTGACCATTTGAAAAACCAATTCCGACTCTCAGAAAGGCACATAATATATAAGCAATTACCAATTAAATTTAAAATTAAATCTCAGTTAGCCTACACTTTTGGGGAAAAAAGCCTAAAATCAACACAGAAAAGCTGTATGAAATCTGACAAAGTGAAGATATTAAAACATGTGAAACAAATCTTCTGTTCAATTCCTAGAAACTGTATCTTCCTTCATTTAAAAATAATAATAATAATGATAATAATAATAATAATAAAAAATATAAAAAAAATATGATCTTCAGCACTATGGGTCTTCATGAGAAAACTCAGCAAGACCACCCAGGAAAAGTCTTGCCATCCCTCCTGTAATTCCATTTGACATGCATGGGGCACAAACTGACAGAAACTGACTGAAGCTTCATGATTTAAAAACAGGTAAGTATCTTCTGATTTTCAGGATGAACACTTTGCCTTTCCAGACTGTAGTAATTTCAGTGGAAAGGAGATAAGATTATTTTCAAAACAAACATTTGCCAGCACAGACAGAGCTATGCAGGCCCATCAATCAAAACTGATGTCCATAGGAGTTTACTGAAAATAACTAACATTATTTTACTCTTTACAGAACAAAGTGATACTAGGTGGGCAAAAATGGAGCTTTTATAATCCTCACAATGTAAGGTCTTTGCAATATCACGTGCTATATATTTGGAGAAAAGGGATGAAGATACCATTATTATTTGATTCATAATATAATAAAGAATTATAAGTCAGATTGTAAAGTTTTTAATAAACAACAAAGGATCTGTTTGGAAGCAAAGGGTACAGAATATTTAAATTCACATTACTAAGCAGATTTTTTCCTGTTGCAATTTGGTTTTTGCTTTTTGGAACTCTATTCTAAATTGAGCTTAGATTTCAACTCTTCTTGTCTTGCTAGAGAGACTACTGAAGTGCAGTGATCTATGAGCCCATCTGCTGTTCTGAGCCTAACTGCAGTTTATTCCAGTTATCACAAATGCTACTGAATCAGTACTTTTATTTTGGATTTGAAATTTTAACCTTGTATTATTATAATCTATTTTAAAGGAGGTGAAAGTAACATTTCTATGAAAGCGTCCTCAATCAAGTTTTAGGAAACGAAATAAAGATAATTGAAAACTTTTCATGCATAGAACCACTAATAGCCAGGTACTTTTCTGAATATTGTTGTGACTGACCTGTGTATTCTGTAGCAGAGGCGACTGAAGAAGTTGTAGATGCATTTTCCCAATCTTTTTCTCCATTACGACTACCACAGCGACTTGGAGATAAGAATCCTTCCACAGACTCAGACCTAAATATTGATTTTAAATTCTATTAAAAAAAGTTACAATGTTCAGCAGAGAAGCCTTCTAATATGAAAGGAAGGCAAACTGTATTAAGGTAGAACACAATGATTTGAATTGTAGAGTATAAACCTAAATGCACAATATTTACAGAAGAAATTAATGGATAGCTGAGTTTATGTTCTGTATAAAGTATTTTGAGTGATGCAAGAAGTTGGCATTTAGGTGAGGTGGATGTTAGTAAAATTTTGGGCTACATCTGAGGGACAGAAACCTAACAGATATTCTAGGCTGTGGAATATTATTACTAATTGAGAATTCAGGTTACTTTTACATTGGTACTAGCAAAACAATGTTATGTCATGTAGCAAACAAACCAGTTCTTGATAGAATGATGAATGTGAAGTAAGACTTTAGTTCATTTACACTTATCATTACAACAACCGGCAGCAAGAACTGCTCTATTTAAGACAGCAAAACAATTTCCTTTCTAATTTTTGTTTTCACAAGCAGTAATTCTGATGCTGTAATTCCTCAGGCTGTGTGTGCACTCAAAACATGAATAGTTTTGCATTTAAAGGTCTAAGCAAGATTGTCATGTTTTCTTAAATTATTACAAGATATTTAAACTTTTTTTGGTTGTGGCTACTGCAATTTTCAGCCTGGAATGAAAGCTTTTCTAAGTGAGAAGAAAGGCCCTGCTAGCAGAGAATAAGGAAAAAAGTGGTATTATAATAACATTTATCTGCATGCTAACTTCCAATAAAATCAGCAATAGATGAAAATTCAATTTATAATACATCCTACACCTTTTGTGATTAGCACCTGCACAAAGGAGAGCTCACAGTTATCACTGAAATTCACTCAGTGTGATCATCAAAAGACAATTCTGATGCGAGGAAAAGGTGAAAGTATGGGTCTGGAAGGATACTGAAAATTCTTTCAACTCTTATTTTCAGCAGTTTGTACTGAATTTTATATTTTAAAAGTCTCAACCCTCTAAATCAAATCCAAAGCCAGAGGAAGATGTACTGTTCGTTACAAGCATAGTACAGCATGGTACAACTAAAACTACATAGATAGGTGTCATCTCCTGCAAAGTCTGGGTAGATAAGCTGCATCAAGCCTTTTCTAATAGCTAATATAGCTGGAAGAAATCCCTCTCTCATTAAAACTGATCATTTTTAAGAGATGACAAGAGATGTTAGGATACTCGGATCATGTTATTAAAGCTTCTTATGTAATAACCAGAAAGTCAGTTCTCAAGACATCAAGAAAATTGAAAAGTCAACTGAAACCAGCTGCAGGAATGTCAGAGTTGATGAGTAATGCATAGTGGCCAAGAAAACATGACACATGATATCGTAACATGTAGTACTCCTTATCAAACCCCTTTTCCTAGTTTGCCTTTCTTCCCTATTTCTTTTCTATTAAAAAAAAAAGTATTTCTATGAATATAATTAAGTAGTTACACAGGAATAATAATTTTCCTCTGAATTAGAATATAGATTTTGTATATAAAATTAAGAATCTTCTGTTATTTTTATCTCTTTTTATTTCGTTTTCAGGTGATTTTTAATGCAAAATAAATTCTGGTGTTTGGAGAAGGCTGAAGTCCTACTGAACATTTAATACTTCCCTGTACAACTGCTAAGGGGAAAAAACCCCAGAAAATAAGCTTCTATGTTAAAAAAAAGAAAAGAAGCTACGTAGCTGCATGTAGCACACAAGTTCAATAAAATACCCACAAGCTGAGACTTAAATACAAGCAGATGAATTAAAGAGGCTGTGTGAATAGCATTTTGTTTTGACCTCATTTACAGCTGCCCAGCTGGTTTACTTGGTAAAATTTGTGAAACAAATGATCATGGCTTGGTTCCCTAATGCCTGACAGTGGAAACTATCAATGTCTCCTATCAGGAAAACTTACCCATTCTTGGAGTAAGCAATATATACATGGCCTCTTTAAAATTCATACTAGTTTACATAGCTGATTATCAATTTTTATTAAATGAAATGGTTATTTTAGCTTTACCTTGGTGTTCTCTTGCCTGACTGCACACTCTCATTGTCCCCTGTATTCAGCGATGCCAGTGAAAGACTAGATACTGAAAAAACACGATAAAGCTGTGAACCTGGATAAAAACAAAGTTAAGGCTTATAAACCTATGCAAGTAGTAGAGTCTGTTCATTAGACCCAACACCAGCATCAGAAAGTCAGTAAGAGCTTTTATATACGAGAGTCTTACACCCATACATAATATACCTGCATGCATATGTGGTGCACTTCATCTAAAAGCTTGCTGACACCTAGCCATTTGCAGCTACTTGGGATAGTCTCAGAAAGCATTAAGGTGAAGCATGGACATGGGAATATTGGCACTATGCAAATCAAAGAATGCAATCAAAGTTAATAAGTCTTCATGAAAGAGAGCTTAAGAGACTTAATTTAAAGCTTGGGATGGTTTCTTGGAAGGTGTTAAGGGAATACTTTAAATTGCACTGGAAGATGGAGGGAAGCAGCTAGAGAAAATGCTGCAGAATAACAAGGCTATATGATGCTGTAACAAAAAGGATCACTGAGCAGTCTGGTTACTTTTTTCTAATTGTAAATTGGCAATACATCTTCCAATCATTGCTGCAGTTATGTGATATCTAAAAGAATACTAAATTGTTCCACATGATTAGTGTTGCTATGTTCATAACTATACATGCAGTAGGTGAGTGAAATAGAAAAAAACATGAAATAGCAAAGTAACTTTTTAATTTTAATTTTGTCTATATTAAGCGGGAGTTTAACTACTCCTACCTTACAATCACCATTTTATTTATCAATCTCTTATCTCCCAACTTATTCATTCTTAGCTCTACAGATGCAAGAAGAGATTAGTGAAGAATACACGGGCATGTATGAAACCTGCAACACACGTTGGTGCTTCCACTGGGTTTTCATACAGTTAACCTTTTTGTTTGTTGATATATGCATGCACGCATAGCAGGTAAGTCACATTCATCTTTTCATTTCTATTGGCAAATTTTGCTTTCCAGTTTGGTCACAGGCAGCTTTAATTTAGCACAAGACACTAATGTGCTGTTAGTACCAAAAAACAAGCTGGTGTTTTAGCATGAACAGACTCTTTTTTCCACAAGAACATCTGTTACCTGGTGGACCTTTGATTGGTGTCTTAGGTGATTCAATATGATCTCTATGAATAGATTTTGGACGTGGCTTTTTTTGTTTGATTGAGAGGGAACGTGGCTTTATGACAGTATCCATTTCTTCCATAAGCTTTAGCTGTTTCCTTCTCATATATTCCTGCTTAATAAATTCTCGCCGTGCTCGTTCATCCTCCTTCTTCTGACGTTCTTCTTCTGTTTTGCGTCTAAAAAAAAAAAAAAAAAAAATCAAATAAATTCAGCAGCAGAAACTTTCCAAATTAACGGTTTTAGCTAGCACAGTGAGGACAACACAGGCATCAGATCTTTGGAACTTTAAAGTTCTCAGACATCAGTAAGAGGAACTTGATTTTTTTACAATTTTCAGACAGTTTAAACTTTTTGGGATACTGTTACTAGTAAATCAAAACCATGATTATTAGCTTGACTGCTGTAACTGAGCGACCATTGTGTCTTTGTGCAGAAAGAAGCCCAAAGTGATACCCTCTCCGTCAGAATATAAAGTGCAGGGTGGGCTAGTGCTCTGAGGAGCTTCACTCAAGCGAGCAGGGCTCGTATGTTGAGTCTGAGCTACAGACTGATGACACCTGCTTATTTTGCAGGACCAGCTGGCATGTGTCTTCAGCTGGGCTCCTCAGCACATCTGGCTCTAGGATTAAATATCTTAGATATTAAAATGCAGCTTTTTGACATGGAAGTTACGCTTTTAACTAAACCAGACATTTTTACGTTCACTGTTACTGATCATTTGGATCGGGACATGTAGTTTTACCTTGTCTCTTCTTTCTTATGTTCTAGTTCTGCTTCCAGCTGCTGCTTTCGAAGCAGAGTCTCTCTTTCCCTTCTCAAACGCTTCTCCAATAATGCTGCTCGTTTCATTGCCATATCATTTTCTGCCTTTTGATCATCCTAGCAGCAACAGCATTTGAAGGAAAAGGACCCAAAAATATTAAGATCTCTAAATTCAGCAACTGATTTTGCCAAGTCATTAGACAATTAATTCTGTACACTGGGTTGCAATATCCTAACATGCTTTTACAGTATTTGAAATAAGTTTATTTTGAAAGGTTTTTCTTAAGACTACTAAAAAACTTCATAATGGAATTTTTCCTTCTTAAGTCAAACATAAAATTCAAAACTGATATAAGTAAACTTGCGAAGTGAAATATTTTAGTTTAGAGTCAGATCCCACACTGCATAAACTTCTGTATTCAGCTTTGGAAGACTCCATGTGTATGGAGATAATGGTAATTTAGCACAAAAAGCAATAACTATGCAGCATAACTTCTGATCAAGCCAGATGTTTTGTTAGAACTGAGGAATGCTTCCAGACAAGCAAGGTATGTTTCAGATATGTGATACAAGATTTTGGGGTATTCTTAGATGGAAATTCAAAATCTTGATGGCTTTCAGTGTCTAGATTGCTCTCTTACAATGCACATTATAGTTAAAAGCCTCTCTGAATATAACTCATTAATAAGACAACAGGGAGTGCTCTGAAATACCAACTTCAAAAGGGAGTCTTGGAAGACTATAATTCCTTAGCACCTTCTCCAAAGTGCAACTCAGAGACATTCAACATTTTAAAAAATGCAGGCTCTTAAGTACTTCAAAAACTTTTTGTTAGATTTGGAGGTGGGATGGGGAAGTAAGGGTGAGATGTGAGCATGTTTAATTAAGGTCACCACAGCTTATGTTAAAAATAAATCTACTTTCAGCATGCATCTTCCTCACCCAAAACTCCAAGCACTCTCCCACACCTATGAATGGAAAGGGATCCTCTGGCATGCTCAGAACCACAGTATGGTTCAATCTCACCACTCTTACGATGCCAAATTAATCATCAAATGTAAAAGATATGCTTGTACACTTAGAGTTGCAGGACCATCTGTTTTGACTTCAATGGAAAGTCATCAATGAAATCCATATCTGAAGTAAGAAGTTCCCTTTCAAAGGAAGCTTAATAGCAGACTTACACATCCACTAGTTCTCTTACCTTAAAAAAGAATCCACAACACACTTTCTGGTCATCCTCAAATTGTTCTCTATCACTCTCACCTTCATATTTCTCAACAGATACTTCATTTTTTTCTGGTGGCTTCAAATCTGATAAGGAAACTTCAATTAGGTTAGCTGTTTTGGGAGCTGGTGTTGGCAAAATCGGTTGGCTTAGCTGATCTTCATTTGGGGTGACGCAGACAGTTTCTGTAATAGGCTGAGCTAATACTTCAGAAACATTAGATTCAATAGGCTTAATCTCCTTTTCCTCCAACTTCTGTTCACACTGTTTCAGCAGTTTTGGTCCTTCTTCTTTTGCTACCTCTTCTGTGGGCTTGACTTCCTTCAAAAGATTTCCCCTTAACTGAGGTTCACCTATGTGTTCACCATCATCTCCAAAGCAAACAAATGATCTAGTCTGAATGGGAACCTGACTTGGAGAAAACCTCCTCAAACGGGGAAGACTATCCACAGACCGTGGGGCAGTCAAGGTACGATTTAGAGGTGTTATTTTCAGTTCATTTGGCCTAGGAGTCCTTTGCATTTTAATGTGAAAAGAGGCATTCTTCCTGTTGGAAGACTGTGGAGATTGATGTGTAGAGCGAGGAGATTCCTGTGAGAAAGGTGCAACAGGAGATGGAGTTCCCATTTGCCTTGATGAAGACTTAAAGTCCCGAATCTGCTTCTGAGGAGAAGGCTGAGGAGGAGAAATAACCCAAGCCTGGTGCTCTCTCATCTGCATCAACATCTCCTGTTGAAGGGATAGACGTTGCATTTCTTGTTGTAGAAAGTGTAGGGAAGAGTTTAGTTTTTCAATAGATTTTGTATATTCTAAGATATCTCCTTCATTAAAATTTTCTTCTGAGGGGCTTGTTAAATTCCATTGCTTTTCAGCATCCATAGGAGTAGCAGGAGATTTTAACCATTTGCTATGAGAATTTTCAGGGTTTTCTTTTATTAATTCTGAAGTCTTACTAGTTTGTTCATCTGATTTTTGAGTTTCTTTTTCTTTCAACTGATTACTGTCAGTGAATACCTTCTCATCTTCAGCCCCTGCTGCTTCTTCTCGGAGAGGTGATACTCCATCACCTTTCTTTTTCACAACATTAAGAAATGCTGTTCTTCCCATTTTCTGCCGCTGCTTTGTGAATGCAGCTTCAACTTTCTTCTTCTGTGCTTCAATGGCTCGCCTCTTTTCCTCTAGTTTCATCCTAAGATGTACCATTTCAGAAGCCAGTAACTGTGTAGTGTCTCTTCCTTGAGGAACAGATGCTTCCTCAGGAATATGAGTCCAAGCAACCACATGAGGGATGTTCAACTCAGAACCTTCTGGTGTGGTTTTCTGAGAACTGCTCCCACTGCTTCTACTATCCGTGTGATTTAACTTCCTGAATTTCTGCTCTGCAAAGCTAGTCATTTTAACCCCTGAACTTGAAGAAGCACTGCTGCCTGCCTGTGATTTAGTACTTACTGAGCTGGGACAGGGACTTAATTGATCTCTGTGATTGCTAGCTCGCACGTCATAATCCTGGAGAAATTTAGATGGTTCTTCCATGTCAGAGTCCATGCTTACAGTATAATCTCTCAAAGAAGAATCCTCATCCATCGTCTCTGGAATATCTTCTGAAGGGACATGTATTCCAGTATCTACTTCTGTATTGTCAGTCACAGGACTCAGAGCACCTTTTGTGTCTGTAATTATATCAGGGGTAGACTGATTTGGTTTAATGTTTGAATTCAAGATGCTCATTTCCTGATTGTGAAGAAAGAACCCATTTGTAATTTGGTCTGGTTGGATAACTCTGGGAGATTTTTCAGTGTCATGAATTATCTGCAAAGCCTCTTCAATGCTTGGTGTCTCAATCTGATTGCCAAAATCATCCAGAACTGCCCTGTTTTGCAAAGCTCCATTTGGAAACCTGTGGCAGCTGCTCCCATTGGCATTTTTTTTATTTGTGTTGAGAGGCTGATTGGCCTTTGTGTCTTTATGAGCTATCATGTCCTTTTCCTCTTCAATATCTTGATTTTCCTCTTCTCCATTTACTGGTTTGAAGGACAGATTTTTTCTAATATGTTTCGGCATGCGGTTGATGTTTAGTGTAAGGCCTTCATTGCTCACAGATCTAGTCATTCCTCTGTTTGGAGTAGTTACTGGAATACTTTTTTCTTTGTCAAAAGAAATGTCAAATGAAACTCCATGTAATGATGACCTAATAGAAATGAGAATAAAGGAAGTAACAACTCATGATTAATAGAAATGAAGTATCCACATTCCGTTTTAAAATTATTTTAAGACTGTAGTATTAAAGGCACTGTTAGGTGTACTGCATTTTGCCTAGCTTCAAATACAATATAATACAATACAATATAATATAATACAAATACATATATTTATATATTTAATAAACAGATATAAATGTAATAAATAGAAATGCACAATAAAATATAATGTAACAACATTTTCTTCACAGATAGCCAATGCTTTTTATTACTTTGGAATAAATTATAGGCATTTTAGGAACATAGCAATTGCCATAATAGATCAGAAGGAAGGTGTGAAGAGAGACAAAATTTTTACTTACTGAATAACCCACCACTATAACTCTTACCATTTTAACTTTAGTTTACACCTTACAGATTAAAAGTTTATGACCAGTCTAACTGCAAAACAAAACATTCAGCCTGATTGTCCTTACTATCCACAAAGTAATACAAGTTTAAATACTACTGAGCTCATTAGCTATGTTACTCTTACCACTTTTAGTTGACTGTGATGAGTAAATGTGAACATATTTAATACCAGCAATTCAAATCTCTCACATATACCTCATTTCAATGTAAAGAATAGATGATTTATTTCTGAAGTTTGTTTCCTATTACTGAGTTCTTAATCCATGATACAGTTTTCTCTTTCTACTCTTACAAGTTGCTTACAAGAACTCTTATTACAGGATTCTGAAAATCCAAACTACAATGGAGCATTTATTACTATTTATGACCGATAAATAATAATTTTTTTAACCAATTCATACGGTAAGCCTACTTACCTTTTTTCTTTGGGCCATGTCCCTACATACCCATCTACATAAGACATTGATGTGGACCGCCTGATGACTCCTAAGTGAAATTAAAATATAACCCAAGGTAACTGTTATGAGAAATGATTTTTGAAATCACTTTCTGTTGCTTTAACAAATTATTTTGCTTCACTACTTATAACACTGCAATGGCAAAAAAAAAGTGGTTTTATATTGAGAATACAAGTAGGGCAACTGAGTCAATTGAATCCTGAATATGTATTATACCCCTCATCCCTTGAAGAATTTACTACTCAGTAAAATATACTACAAATACTACTAAAATATACTACATACAAATACTTGTTGTAAGCCATATTCCACATAATCAAAACAGAAGTAAAATTAAAAAAATAGACACAAAAGGTACAAACACAAACTTCCCATTTGTACATTTTATAGATCATAGAACTCATTCATTAGCCTTTCATGAAAGCTCTCCCAGTAATTTCTGCATAAATAGTCTTTGAATAAATACAAGCAAGATAGCAATTTACTCAGAAGATGACACCTTGTCTCATTGCCTCTTGCACTCATTCATAAATTGTTACCTGGAACAGATGAATAAGACTGCTGGGGTGTATGGAGTTGGTGAGATGGTGTATAAGTTGGACTTTCCAATCTATAAAGCAAGAGACATTAACTTAAAAGTAATACATCAAAAGCCACATTACAAAAGGGCAACCAGACTTCATGTCCTGGGCCAACAAAAAAACAGGTTTATTTTTTGTGCCAGGGAAGAAAATGAGGTGTAATTCTCTCATTGAAATATTAATTTATTAACTAAAAAGAGAACAGTGTTATTGTCTTTAACTGGACCTAATTCAATAGACCAAAATGTCAAAAAGGTATTTCTCCTACACAAAAGGCCACAGAGTGGCATTAGTTTTGTTAACATACTTGTCTCCCAATTTAGTTCATGTAAATACCATTATTAGAAGGTTCTCATTTTTAAGTTTGATTTTAGCAAAAAACCCAAACATAAACATGAACAAAATGAGGCAGTTCCTACTGGCCTCAAAACTGAGTGACTACAGCTACTATCACATACTTCTCATGCATCTCTCTTTTCAGTTGCTTAGTCTGAAACTCCTACTTTGTGTCTGGACTGCAATATGCACTAGAAGTGGATAAAGGAGATTTTGATAGACATGACTTTATAAATACAAAAAAATATATTCACTACTGAAACAGTAATGACAAAGATTTCCTCTGTTTCTACTTACAACAGATACTTTTTTTGGTTCATAGAGAAGGTCTGTAATAGACTAGCTGCGTTAATCCAGAATAGGATTAACATAATACAGTGTTTTGATCAAGGTGCTTCTTCAGGATCAGAACAAAGACACATGCACATTTATGTAAAACACTTATAAAGAAGCCAGACTTAAAAAACACATTGGATTAAATCTTTTCATGCTTTGAATTTTGTTCACTGAGTTGAAGAGGACACTCCCAAACTCTCTTTTTTTTTACTCAGTAATTTTCAAAATATTTGTTTAGTGCTATTATAGTTTATATACAGTATGCTTTAGAAATGTTTCTAAATTATATTTGTGGGTAGGATATTCACATCAATTTAAGAAAAATATTGTTGTTTTACAATCTACAAAAACGTCTTTCATAAATATATACTATTCAAAATAGGTTCTCATAAATTCCTGATTTTTTGTGTTAATAACACTACACACTAGCTACATACCTGTTTTAAGTAGCATTTGAGATTTCTATGAAAGTTTAAAAATCATAGATATAATGTCTATAAGTTATCTTAAAAGAAAAGCATGCTTTCAAAATTTCATCCAGCAGCCTGTGAAAATTTGCGACCACAAAGAAAATCCATACATTTCATTTTCCCTCAAGAAAAGACTGATTTTGGCACTGTGACTGTGTTTCCATGGCAACCACAGACATCATAAGTGCTTGTCGCCACAGTCCCACTCCCTCCTCTGTGCTGGATCTGGCTCTCCATCCGATCCTCTGAGTCATTGCAACAAGCTAAGCCAACAGAAAAACATTCATTTTTTCCAACTGGGTTAGTTTTTTCTGTCTTTGTGCACTAAAATGACAATGTCAAACACTCAATGGGCAGGCACGTGCAGTTGGGACAAGGAGGAAGGCCAGGACCACAACATCCTGCAGTCAGGTCTGCTCTGCCAGAGAACCTGCAGCCTGGGCGTTAGATTCCTACCATCTGAAATACCTTCTTAGGTCCCTCCTCTGTCCTACAATGAGTGAAGTATCATCAAGTCAGATGAAGTACACTGGCTTATGAGGAAAGATGTGGCTCTTTCTATTACTCAACACAAAACCATATCCACCACTTGTAGAGACACTAAAACAGTGTTGTGATGAGCTAGTACAATATGCAACTCACCACCCATAAGGGCTTCACAATGATCTTTACTGTATATCTGAACATGTCTCAGGAAACATTAGCAGTATTATAAAACACAGTGGTGGCAACTTACAGACTTGACGGTTAAATCTGGAATGGTAATAGCACTAAGAAACATAAAGGCTTTTGTAAGTGTTTATTAAGTTGATTCAGATGCTTATTGTAAAACTTCCAGTCAGTCCTCTCCAGTTTAGAGGCCAAAACCATCTGCACAGACAGAATGTAAACATTTAGAGAAAACATAGATTTATTTGGATGAAAAAGATGCTATGTTACTGACAGAATTTGTCAGAGCAGGGATAAATGCATGGTTAATGGCTTCAGCTGTGGGGATTTTTTTTTTCCCACACAGTCAAGGCTACAGATAGACTTCTCTGGTCTTGCTGTCTAGTATTCATCTACTAACTTTATTTACATTTAAAGAAAGTCTTCTCCACAATGAACACTACAGCACAAGAATAAGTATGGCACAGAACTGTTTCTTTAGTTTCGTTTGTTTTTAAGTGTAACTGACATGATTTACTATCTTCGTAGAACTACTAAAACATAAGTCACTGAAGTTTTGTTCATGAAGGGCTCTAAAAGGGGGACATCAGGTTGGAAGCCACGTACAAATAGCGATTTTTATTGCAAACCTTTCTTTGTTCTGTAGGACAGTCATAGTTACAAGCCCTTTGTTGGACTGCTTGCAGTGGCTTTGCAAGGTGCAAATGGTCTTGGGAAGCCCTGTTCCAAAAGCTACGTTCAAAACTACTGTTTCTTGTTCTCCTGGCTTATATGCTCAGTTTACACTAAAATAACTTCATTGTCTACACGGGAAGCACTTCTGATACACACAGGAAAAAGAGATTTGGAATCACAGCATTTAATGACACTAAGAAATATTGCTCCCTGATTAAAGTCAGCATAGATTTCCAAACAGTAAAAAAAAACCAAAACCCACAACAAACAACAAACCCTGAAACTAACCAAACACTCCTCTATCCCCCCCCCCAAACCCCATCTAAAAACAACAGAAAAGGATTAGCTAGGTTGGCAACCAACAATTTGCCGAACATCTGATTAAAATGCTAATTTTATCCTTCTCCTTTGTGTCAGTTCAGACACAATCAATAAACCTTTGCCCCCAAATTATATGCAATGCTACCCCTCATCCACTATGTTCAGATCAGATCACTGGAAGGCTTTCTTCACCCTGTGAAAAGAAAGGTTAAAAAGAAGGCCTAACATGCAATTTCTGCCTCTTACCATAGAATTGTTCAAGTTGGAAAAGACCTTTAAGATCATCAAGCTCAACCATTAACCTAGCACTGCCAAGTCCACCACCAAACCACATCCCTAAGTGGCACATCTACAGGTCTTTTAAATACCTCCAGGGATGGTGACTCTACCACTTCCCTGGGCAGCCTGTTCCAATGCTTGACAACCCTTTTGGTAAAGGAATTTTTCCTAATATCCAATCTAAACCTCCCCTGGTGCAACTTGAGGTGGTTTCCTCTTGTCCTATCACTTGTTATTTGTGAGAAGAGACCAGCCCCCACCTTGCTACAACCTCCTTTCAGGTAGCTGTAGAGAGTGATAAGGTCTGCCCTGAGAATTGAATCAAATGTATCATCAGCTACGTCATTGGAGAACACAAGGGAAACAGGATGTTTTTATATTGCTCCCAAATCTGTAACAGTAATACCAATGTTTCACATCATTTACAAAAAATAGAAATAATGCAAAACATATTTAATAAAGCAGTTAGCTTTCCATTCTTGATGCTCACAAGACTTGGGAAGTTCATCATAGTGCAAGTATTTATTTTTACATATTTGACCTTCATGGTACTTAAGTAACAGATAATACTAAAACCATCACTCAGTGGTTTTCTTGCTGTTATCTTAGTTTACTTTTCTTACCATTTTTTGGAAAATTTGTTGTGATTTCCAGAAAAATAGCTCTTTCAGAGCAGACTTGGCCAGCAGCCCCACATGAAACTGAAGAGGACAAGGAGGCCATATAACATACTTCTGCTCAATGGTAAGGGTTGTTTTGGAAACTGCTAAGACAACAGTACACTGTCCAAGTGGCAAACATGAACACATTGCCTGCTACGCAATGGGGCAGTGAGGGAAATAGCTGAACTATGGGATCTTCCACAAAATTCTACAGATTATATTTGGTAACTCATTCCTTGTGCATTGCAAAAAGGCAACAAAACTAAATAAAAAACTGTGTTTAATTTTGAATAGAAAGGAGAAAATTGTGAAACAGTACTTATGATTCCCTGACATTACCTGGCTATGAAGTCAGAACCAGATGGGCCATCCACATAATTTCTTCTGTTAGCATTCAAGCTGTGAGCAGAAGGTAAATCTTTTGCAGGTTCAACTGCCAGGAAGAACAAAGCTCAAGTTATGATAGTTTAATATTCAGTTAAAACCCATAGTAGAAAAGCATCTGAAATAATGTGAAGTAATGATTTCCAAAGATTTAAAGAATTTTCATTGGTTCCATTATTTAGATTAAAACCCAGTCACTTTCAGCTTTACCTCCTCCAAAGCTCCCATACTGACACTAATTAAGGGAATGGAGAATGACAAATATTACTAGAAAAGGCAAGAGAAGAAATAATAAAGAAAAAAAACTGAAAAAGAGCCACAAAATTAAAAGCAAGCAATCTTTTTAGCAAAAATAAATATTATTCTTCTGGAAGACATTTTTCTGATAAAGACTTTTTTCCCCAAATCCCCAAACTGACATTTTAGCTAGAAAATAGTATTTTGGTCATATCCTAAATTGGTTAGCAATATTCAAAAGATTTAAATCAGATTTATATGTGCTATAAAGCATACAAGTGGAAAAAAAAAAAAAGTATAAAAGCCACATAATGAAAATCTCTTCCCAGCTCTTGGAGAGACAATCACAGCACTACTGTACGAATCTTTAAGTTACCATGACTCTGTACTCATTAACAGATCTCAAGATCTACCCAAGAGGTGGATTTTTAAATTTGAGAATTTACTGATGGAGGACTGTGCCTTTGCACCCAGGTACAAAATGCAATTTTACAATTAACTATCTGTCCCCTTTCCCCAGATTTATGTTCCTTTCTCTTGGTATCTTCTCCTCAGCAATACAAACTCTTCAGGCTAAAATCTCTTCTTGGCTCCTTATTACGTTTGTTATCCCTACATGGGCATAAATGGATTCTAGGCTTGCTTAGGTGAGGAAAATTTGCAAGTGATTGTACCACAACAATTTAAATGATTTTTTGGTAATAGACAACAAAATCTAATTATCATTTATGAGATGAGATGAAGATTAACACGAGGAAGGAGTACTTTGCTCCTTCTTTAAGGGGGCTGTACACCACCAAATCTTGTTAACTAAAATATTCACTGTGTTTGTGAACACAATGGCAATCTGTACACATACATACTAAACCAAATCCTTAATATAATTAAATTACCTTGGGGATGCACAACAACTCGAGGTTGTACAAATGATGGCTTCACCACTTCAAACCACCAGAACAATTCTGCCATGAACACCATGTAGTTACTCTACAAAAAAGAAACAAAAAAACCAAAAAAACCAAAACAAAAAAACCAAACCAACCAAAACCAAAAGAAGAAATTTATATTAAAACACAAGCCTGCAAATAAAATAGATTAAGCGGCATTTGGGATATGCCTCTCCATTTCATCAAGTTTACAATCTCTTCTCTACTAATTTCTTAGAAAAAGAGATCAGTAAGACTGATCTGTAGCACCAACTATCCAATACACATAACTTCACCAGATTGTAACCGTTCAGGTTGAAATGTTTCATAATAAGCATATGCTCAGGCCTGATGCCTTGCAGGCAGGGCAGAGAGGTACAGGACAGGTAGAAAAAGATGCCTGTCAAACAGATTAGCCATTTGCATAAAAGTAGCGAAGTTTTGCAAGGCTAGGCAATAAAATTTTCAGAGCTTAACATGAAAAACTCTGGTAGCCCTTAGTTTTAGTGTAGGAATTTTGAATCTGATTTAGGCTTTTGTGTCAAGTATGTGCTTTTTGCCACAATTGTGAAGATGTACCCAAATTTACTAGTCCTTAATGCAAAACAAAAACCAGCAGCAGCATTTGTTTGATGCAGGTTAGAACACGGTTTTAGCTCCAAAGATTTATGCACACTTAATACATTGCTGATATACCTCCCTACTGTATTTTTCCATTACACAGCTATGAAACAGAAGTGTGGGAGCCATCAGATTTAACACAAGGGGGAAAGACTGGTGAAAAGGAAGAAACAACTGATGACATGAACTGCAACAAAAAAGATCAATAGAGGTGAAAAACAGGCAGAAGCAGCAGCAGCAGTTTCTGCTGCAAGAGTATATAATAAAGAGTGCAAAAAGGTGACGTTTACTGAGTGTAGAGGCTGAAGAGTTCAGAGGCCAAATGATCAGGGTCCTAAGCTGCTACAGCCACATGGGTCAGTGCTACTTCGCATCTAGAAATATCACCTGGATGAGATCAACAAGCACCCAGGCCTGGGCTGGCTCAACCATGTGCCCAGACTTGTGTCTTACAAAGTCTGAAAATGTAAACAATACAAACCTCTACTTATGCATTAAATTGGGAAACTGTAATTAAACAACTTTTTAAAACAGTTTGTTTAAAAAGTCTTTCTGCAAGCAAACCCAAAAATGTCTAGCTAACAATACTTACAAAAGTGTCCTTAGTCACTTTTTTCATGTCATTAACCCTGAATAATTTCAAATATCTGGTTTATTTTCTCCACTTTATGCTATTTTCATTTAACATTTTACACAGTTTAAACGGGAAAACATAAATTAACAAACTTATTGGTTTAATTTTTATAAACAAAATCAAGAGCATTTGCAACTTATAAACTAGTGTTGAAACCCAGAAATATATTTCCATGTGACCCTTTTTAAAAAATAATGGTTTCTTGATATTTGGTCCTATAAAACTTTCTGTACTTGAGAAAATTAGCATTTTTACACTAAACTATCAGGCATTATCTCTTTTTATTTTTCTTCAAGAATGAAATTACGTGAAAAAATAGTCTCTCAGGGAAAGTGGGAATTTATTTGCTTTAGAAAAGTTTCAAAAGAAAGCAATGCCTCTTCTGAGTTTTGTGGTAACACAGACAAATCAGAGGTGATTTAGGAAAAAAGCAAAAAATTACCTCATTTTGTTTGGTTTGTTTTTTTTTTTTTTCCCTTCTTTTGCACAAAGATAGGAAAAATGTCTGGTTAAAGGATATTAGTTGAGTACTTAACATTACATGGTATGGGACAGAATTCTTAAACATATTCACAGTAAAACCCACAGCTTGCCCTGGTCTTCTCTACTTGCTTTGGCTTCTGCCATTGCCAAACTGTTGTAGGAAACGGGATACGGTGCCAAGTGGACTTTTGGTTTGATCAAGGACAGCTGTTACTTTGTTTTTTAGAATGGAGTCAGCTTCTACATTTTTTATATAAGATGATCTTCAGCATAGACTTTGCTATTGTAGATATTAATAGAGCAATCTTTGTACACATGAAACATTCTCATTAGCAGAGCATGGAGCATTTTTCTAATTTCCAGCCCTTTGTTAGCAATAAGGCCTTCCTTTGTCTCCAAGAAAACCTTGCTGCAGATTAAGAATTGCATTTGGGCTCCTTAAATAAACGCACAGTCTTTAAAAATTAGTTTAAACTTACAAATAGTTTACTCATTCAATTTCACAGAACTATGTAGGAAAGAGACTTGCATATCAACATATATGCTATTCCTTTTCTGAAGGATTTTAGAAGAATGAGGGCTATTAAGTATTAGCCAACAAACTGCAGAGTTACAAGAATACAGCAAATGACATAGCTGACAGTTCTTTAACAAAAATCGGACAAATTCTGAGAAAATAAAACCAGTGGTAAATGGTTTCTATTTTAACTTTTTCTTTGTCCAATTTAAGTATTCTCTGGTTGATTAGGCACATATGGCTGCAAAGTCTGTAAGTCTTCTGTTGTCAATTCACCAGCTAGAGGAAGAAAACCTAAGCAGAAAGATGGAGCTTTTTGTAATCCAGGAGGAAAGAGAAGAAAACTACTTTGTATTCTGTGATGGACACATTAACTTTCCACTGCATAACTACATAAATAACCAAGATTGCTCACATTCAATGTTTAACTGTATGTTTGAGCACACCTGGTGTATGCCCACAGAGGACGTACTCAAATTAAAAATTGTATCCAGACTATGTAAGACTTCCATTTAAGACTTCTTTTGACAGCTTCACTATGTTTTCAGTCCCTCAAATGTCAAATTCCATTGTTGCATTAATTTTGTTGCCTTAGAAATGCATACCTCAAATCCTGGAGTGCAGGCAAACACTTGACAAAAATTCTAAACAAAACATTTGATTTCAGAAATAAACCACAGGCATTAGGGGTAAGAATATCTTTTTAAAGTAAACAAAAATTTACAACAAAAATATTTAATAAGAAATGAGATAACCTCAATTCTGTATCAGTAAACCTTAAAATACAATTTTAAATACCTGACATTTTCAATTAAGATTTATTTTTCCCCAAATATTTCTAATGTAGATAAAGCCTTTACTCCAGCAAAGGGATACTCAGACTGAAAGCTGCTCATATACTTCAGTATATAGCGAAAGGATCAGCCAGATGTTGCCATAGTTGTTACATACAAGCTATAAACAGACTAGGAAAAACCCCACCTCTGCTTATTCAGCACAACAGAACTGAATGAGGAAGAGTTCATAGCATAATCTTTTCCATTCAAAGAAAACGTTAAGCATAGCATTTTGGTATCACACACTGATTTGATTAGGAAGCAACATACATAAAGAAAAAAAATCAGATGTACTTCTCAAAATATGATTTTTAATGCCATAATTTCTAAATATTACAATTTCTACAATTTTCCTCTTAATATTTCCCCCTCCCCTTACCTCATCTCAAACATTTACATTTTTAACTATTTTTTTTACTACCAAAATGAATTGTAAAATGTTCTAATCATAGCTTTGTTCCCATCTAAAATAATATTGTATTTAAATACTCCAATTTCTTATGTTTATGTTGAAATGCAGCGTTTAATAGTGACTATTTTATGAAGGATTCAGATATTCCTTGTGAGAACATCTTCTATGCAGTCCTGAACTACTTACTGTAAGACAGATTATTTTTCCAAAATCACCAAAGCAGTATTTACTGAAGTAAAAATGAAACTCTTGGCTGCAAAGCCTGCTTAGAACTGAGGCTACTTTAGAGTTTGACAGTGAAGCATCATGATGGAAACAACATTTTATCAGAAGTTATTTTTAGTCAAAAAAGGATGTTAATAATAATGATCAAAGGGGGATACTGTTGACCAGTAACTTAATTTTTTGGAAAAACTAACTGTGGGTCTGTAGTAATCCTGCTAACCAGGGCTAGAAAGAATGTAGATATTATTTCCACAGATTTTGCCTTGATTATGCCCAAAAAAGTTCTATTACTTCATCACATGATTATCATATGCACTTATACACAGAAATATTCAGAAGCATAACCGAATTGTAATAGTACTGAAAAATAACTAAGCTCTGAGCAGCTCAGACTGGCCCAAAACCACTGAACAGCAGATGGCAGACTTACAGCTTCACAGATGCTTTTATTTGCTAATCATTCTGATTTATTTTTTTCAATTTGATATCTGCAGACTGTTCAGTAGTTGTATGTAGCCAGCTGTACTACTGGTTACATTTTATCTATTGCATCTTCTGGTACTATACAATAAAAATCCTTCTGTTTAACAGATTTTGGAAGATAATCTTTTGGAAAAAAAAAAATTCCCATATTCTGAGTATAAAATCTCAAGTCATTACTTGCTTCTGTATCAAAGGGAGACACAAGCTACCTTGTTTTATAAAATTTTATACAAAAAAGATAACCAATTTTCTTTAATATCTCTATTCTCCCTCCACAATTTCAAAATCACTATTAATTTTTAAATCAAATTAGCTAACAGAAATAGTACATCCGATCTTGCCACTTAAAATGAATTATATCTTTCCAATATTTATAGGGTTTAGATCTGCATATTTATAGAATAGTAACTACAAGGTCGTATATACAAATGATACGCATAATTTGTAATCAGGCTTGAATCCACTAAAATTGAACGCAAAAGCAGCCATAAACGCTTTTAGGAATTTTCTCAAAATGAACATAAAAATACACTGTAAAATTCATATCACAAGGCACATTAAAATCTCTGTTCAGTAGGCCAGGAAAGTAAGTTACCTCAAATGCAAATCCATAGTTTATATGTTACAAAAGTGTCAACATATATGCATAAAGATTGAATTAAAAAAATTGATTGTTTCCAACTCTCTGGAGAAGGCCAAATTACAACGCTGTGTATAATCCACGCACTACCAGTTTGCTGTATCTCCTGCCACAGGTTAATAGATGTCATGACAACTCAAACTGAAAACTCCAGTATGCCTTGTTTCAGACCAGAAGAAAGAAGTGAGAAAACTGGCCAATTAACATCAGTGAAAGCAAACCACACTGCTTCCCTTTAATGAGTCAGGAACATTTAGTCCCCCTCAGTAGAGAAATCTTCTCTTGAACTTTTCCCTGGCTGAATCTTCCTTTTCATTCCTGATCCCAAATCCTTTTAAACCAGCCAGATAGGAATCAAATCCCTGGACTGACTCTGACCATACATACCTAACTGCCACCTCAAACACAGCCAGCTGCTCTCCCAGGTCCTTAAGGAATCCATACGCATGCTTACAGGGACTTGAATTGTAAATTCACATTTGGGTTAGCAGCCTGATTGGCAGTGGTTTTTTTCATTGAGATTGGAGGGAAAGCTGTATAACACGTGTGGACATTGTGTAGCCCTTAATTTGCAGGATTTATCTATGCCACATATTTGAACACTATTTTTCACATCTCGGAGGACATGGTGCTGATTATAGCTTCTGCTTACATTGTTTGCAAAGTCACCATCAACATTATATCAGAAAGTGCGAGTATTCAAAACTGCTGAAGTGCAATAAATATTTTTAGTATAAAACAATCCTTTAGGTATTGTATTTTCCTGTTCAATTCAGCAGTGGGGAAAAAAAAAAAAAAAAAAGTAGTTCTGGAACCAGCCTCTCCATCTGGCCTACTGGGCCTTTGATAGTGCAATTGTTTGTTCTGTCTGCTCTGGTTAGTAATTAAGTGCAAAAGCAAGCTACCTATTCCATGTGCTTAGTTGTGATTCTGCACAGTTTAGAGTCTGGCCCACATTTAGGTCAGAGGAATGCCCTTCACAGACAAGAGACAGCAATCATCTCTCAGATTTGCTTCATTTCACATTCAGAAAGCTTTCATTCGGAATAAATGTGCCTTCTGCATGAGTTTGGATGAACAGACTCTATGGTTATCAGAAAACAGCAGCCAAAGAGAGGAAGCATCCATGCTGAAGGGCAGCACATTAAAGTCTCCCAAGAACCGAGAGGCTGCAGAGACTTGTGGCCCTGTTGAATCCCCAAGAACCCCCACACTCAGAATATCAGGACTCAGCCAGATCTGTACAGGGCCATCAGCACCTGCTAGCGTCAACAACAGGTTGTATAACCCTAACCGCGCCTACAAGGGCAGTAGCTATTATATGCAGACAAAAAGCACACGATTATATGTATATGCACACCTAAAGAGACAACTGAACCGCTTGAGAGACTTTCTGGACACCTTCCCAAAAGCCACCGGTGGGCCAGTATGACCCCCTACTTCTGGGAGACCACTGGGTTGGCCTGCAACCCAGTAAAAATGACTGAATGAGTGAGGGTGTGTGTGAACTGTGCGAGCAAATGAATGCATTGTGTGAATAGTTCTCTCTTATTAATAAAATGGATTCATTCTATTAATAATAGCAGTTGAATTAATAAAAGGTGTTCTAATATCAGTTGTGATCTGCATCTCACCCTGACTCAATCCTCTATCAATGAAAAAGGAACGTACAACAATACACGTAGATTAAACGAGCAGCACAAGTTTAGGATCACTATTTAAAAAAAACAAACCAAACCAAAAAATCCACAGATTTTTGAAGGCTCAGTTAAAGAAACACTTACAAGAGACAAAAATTAACTATCACTATTTAAAAAAAAACAAACCAAACCAAAAAATCCACAGATTTTTGAAGGCTCAGTTAAAGAAACATTTACAAGAGACAAAAATTAACTGTGTGTCAGTTGATTCAATGCCAAGTTCCCATGTGAGCTCTCAAATCATGGCAATCATCAAATGATTCAAGCCATCTGTCAGTACCCTCTGATAGTTAACCTCACAAATGACTTGTTCTTAGGTCTGAACCCTATGATCCTACTAGAATAAACTGGCAGAGAGTGATCTAAAAATATCAAGAATATAACCAAATACAACTGAAGATGTGGTTCTCTTTTAGAAATACTTTCAACATGTATCTCACACGAGAAATGGAACATGCGAGATGCATTTTTTCTTTCATATTCAGGGACCATACATGTCCCTTATAACATCCTTTCAGGAATTATACATTCCATAAGACTTTTATTCAAGCCACAAATGCTACATACTATTACAGTGTAGTGCTAATCAACTGTTGGGCCAAAGCAATAACAAAGTCTTTACTGTTCTGTAGGGTGGTTTGTGCTTCCTGTGATGGCAGTTCATGCAAGTCCTTCTATTTCTACAAACTTGTTCTTTAGATAGGCAGAACGCATGTGTGTCAAGACACAACAAAACAGCTCTTGCAGTTCTATAAAATTTCCCAGATACAGGTGAAGAACAAGATATTATTAAAAACCAAACCAAAACAAAACCTGTCTCAGAATAAAACTGGTTACAGCAGAAGGGAAGAAGGAGAATCAGGGCAAAAAAGCAATCCACACAAATAAAGAGAGATCCAAGATTTTCTATTCTTTCCTCTTGTTAAATATGCAGGGAGGACTAAAAAAATATTGTGTTTATTTTTATGTAATCTCTCTCTACTTGTGTTGGCCTGTCTCAAAGGAAAACAACCTGGAATCAGTATGGTCCCTTGGTGGTGCCTCAAGCATCCATGGAATGTATTCAAGTATTTTTTTCTTTAACAGCAGTAGCCCTGCCTTAGTAAACATCTTATGAAGAACTTCACAAATGTATTTTTTCTTAGAAGAGGAGAAATGGGCATGTGAGGACCAACAAAACTTACTTTCTGCTTAATTTGATTATGACACATTAAAGCTGTCTAGAAAACCAGACAAAGCCTATTTCTTCTCTGTGCTAAAACAGAACTAAGCCAACACAGTTTCATCTGCTGCAAAATCTGAGAGCCTATATCAAAGACTCTGGATGCTTGTTAAATGAAGTTTTAAATTAATCTGAACTTGTTTCTGTGCATTTTGATGGGAAAGCCAAAAGCAGGCACAATCACCTTGGTCAAGTTCTGCACTAGTTTTCTGTATCGTATACTATCTACAACCTACCTTGATTTAACATAACAGGACAGTGCAGTGTGCCTTGTAAAGAATATAAGGTATTGCACTTCGTGCTTGATCACTTTAAAAGAAAGAGACTCTGCTCCCTTCCTTCTCAAGAACTAGCACAAAGTCAGGATACTTAGCGTAATTTCTAGGACCACACAAGGCACAGTATTGTCATTCCCAAAACTCAGCCATAATTTTTTTCTTGAGGCTTTTTCCAACATATCAGCAGTTTGGTTCTTTTTATTCTTTCTGTCAGCACTATGAATGTCACAGACTTTTAATCAAAAGCATAGTGCCACCTACTGTGCAGTATGAGTCACCCTGAAAACAAATAGAAATTTTTGCTGATTAACAGACACCTGAAACAAAGACACATGCTTCTGTAAATCCTAAACCCTGATACTACATAAATTTTATAGACTGAGATAATGGTGACTGCTACTAACCAGTTTAATTCAATGTGTAATATTTAAAATATCCATTTACAATACAAGTTTTTTCAAAGTGACAATAAAATTCTTTGGAGACTATGTACATTTATTAAAACTTACTCTAATCAGATGCACTGGAAAACTAAGAAAGAGCTCCTTTAACTGTGAATTTATTTTGAAAGCAAATTAATTCTTAACACTGGAAAAACAGCGTTTATAGCACTAGCCAAAGTTTCTGTGCCAAGTTTTAGAAGAAAAACTTGGCAGCCTGTCTTTGTAGCATTTACATGTAAATAAGTAACCACACCACAGCAACTTGTAAAAACATGATCACAAAAGGGCTCAGTTCTAGAAATACTCTAAATCTTTGAAAGAACTCTAAATCCTCTCTAAAAACAGTGTTCAGAAACAGCAAAATTACTAAGTCTGTAGCATTTTAAAAGTGTAAAGTCTGATGCATTGGGATATTGACAAAATATTTAATATAGTTACTTTTTTTAAAATTGAAGCTTCACAGTGCATACTGGCTTGAGAAATAATTCAAACCATTCCTATAAAAAATGGTATTAATTGTCACAAATGAAACCGAAGAATAATAAAATCCATTTATTTATTTTTTACATATATCTGTAAGCAGAGAGAAAAAATCAAAATGCTGTGAAGGAGTCCCACTCAAGATCATTGAATATGGTTGTAGGACCGTATGTTGGGAAACTACAGACAAGAGAGACTGCAATGCAGCAGGTTTTTTACAAGTATGTAGGTACATTACTGTATCTGAAATTTAAAACCACCAAAAGCTGACTGAAAGCAGTCACTAAACAACTTTGCATACACAAAATAAAACAGCAACAGCTAAGTAGTCTAGACTTAAGTCCTACTGCCCTTACTCACCCTGGCAGCTCATTACTTATTTGAAAAGTATTGGGTTCAACCCTAAAGGAGACAACAAAGCTGTATTCAGGCTCTGGCCTCTGTGACTCAGCTTGTGAGACTGCTATAAAGATCATAAAAAACAGTGAAATGACTGAGATATTTAGAAACCAATTACATCCCATATGCAATGGATATGCTGACTCCATAAAAATAATATTTAATTCCCTAAAGGCAGGCCAACAAGAATCTTAAACAAACGAAGAGCATTTTATATAGAAGAAAGTCTTAGAGAAACACAAGAATGAAAAATTATAGTTACAGTTAGCCAAGAAATAACTTGATTACTCCTTGTCTTTCCACACCGGCTTAAAAAATGATAGAATAAGCAAAACCTTTTTTTCCTCCTTCTAAAAGAGCACAATCTTAGAATGACCGAAAACGCTTAATTGCTTATTAAAAGAACTGTATATGTTGCAATTGCGTTCCTGCTTGTGTTCCAGGCATAAACCCATTAGATTTTTTCAATGACATTAACTCAGAAGTTTGCACTTTTACAAAAGTGAAAAAGCTTTACAGTTAATACCCACAAAATTATTGCGTACACAGAAACAAGTAAGAAAGGTGAGTAATAATTCCATAAATAACTCTTCAATATTTTGTCATTTTGTTAAAGCCTTAAAAAATTTAAGCTAATGTAGATCACTATTACATTTTAACAGAACTATCACAGATTACATGCTTTAACTAATAATTAATAAGATAAAGTGTGAAATAGTTTTGCATAAAATCAAAGATTTTATAAATACTTTCACAAGTGCTTTTTAAAAAATACTTGAAATTACTAGAACAACGTAACTGCCAAAAGAAAGTGGTTTTACATGCTACTGAAATTTGTGTTGCATGCTATACCACAAGAGATGCAAACTGATTTTTCAAATAGCAGCAGACAAAAAAAAGGCTAAATATATCATTAGCAAAACAGTCCTGTGGACACTGCTTGCATTTTTATTTATTTTTACCTTTATTGAAGAAGCTGCGTAGAGCATATCCTCAAGACTGAAATGGCAACACTGGTTAAGGTATTCCTGACAAAATTCTTGAATCAATTGTAGATTATACAGACTGTCAGCCAAAGACATCGTCTCTTTCAAACAAATATCTAAAAAGGAAGAATAGAAGCAAAGATTAGATTTGGTTACAGATTTGCAAAAAAAGTGCTCTTTGCTTTGCTGGATTCTGGAGCATTTTCTGGACCAATTCAGATTTGATTCTCTGCCCCCCTCCCCAGAAGGCTTTTATTTTTCTATTTTAGAAACTTAAGCAGTGACGACTCTACATTTTCTCTTTGCAGTTTTATATCTTTAGACATTTTCCTAAACATGAATTTTGTTTTTCCACTTTTGACAAGTTTATTTTTTTCTGCTTTGCCTTTTGTGAAAATGGAAGTTACGCTCTAACTCCTGCTATTTCCATATAAAAACCCCCATTTTTAATCACTAATATACATTTTTTTCAACTAGATTTTCTATCAGCAATAGCAGCAAGAAACATATGCTTTTTCACAAAGTTCTCCACACATACTAGTTCTTTGTCTTTGCATAGGGATCTGAGAGTACATTTTAATGCTATTAACCCCAAACCTTCCAAAAAAACCAGCATCAGTTCAGTCTTATGTATTATTTTTGTAGATTTACATGTTTGATATGAGATTTTACAAGGATCTGAAGCCTCTGATATATGAATTACTACTCTCTGTTTGAAAGTGCTATTTAAAGACAAAGCAGTGGTAGCAGTGAACAGACTAGTGTAGTTGTAGAGTATTCTCTGAATACTATTTACGCCCAGCTAACCACCTGTTTTCTTTTTGTGACTGCTTCTTGGAAAATTAAGCAGCAATAACAACTTTCAAAAAAAAAAAGGGGGGGGGGGGAAGGAAGGGGGGGGAGGAAGGGGGAAAGGGGGGGTCCTTGTAAGAAGAAGGACTGCATAAAAGAAAGTTAAATATACTTCCAGAGCATGCATCAGATTTAATTTCTAAAGCAACACTGTATGACAGAGTTCCACATAAGTTTTAAATTGTTTAGGATAAGAGGTTTCTTCAAACAAGGAATCTACTTTGATGCTAGCAGGATAAGGACTCCCACCTTGAAGAAATCAGACATATTCCATCATCCCAACCCCACAGATGATGATCAATGGAAAAAAATGTTTGACTAAACTTACTGAAATGGTATTAAATTTAGTAATGCAAAATGCAAAGTCATGCATTTGGATCTAATACAATTATAATGTGATTCACTGGTTGAAAATGATATAGTGTAGGAAGGTATCGTGTATTAGCCAATGTAAAGATGTTTACGAGCTTTGAAAATAGCAAACATGATGTTAAAATGTATCAGAAAATTTATTTCCCGTAGTGGCACTGTACAAAGCAGTAACAAGATGCCAATCTGGATTCCTGTGCACAATTACAACCACCCATATTCAAGAAAGATGAACCAAAACTGGACTAGTTGCAGAGGAAGACTATCAAGGATAATAATGAGAATGGAAATCCACTTCAGAAGGGAAGACTGAAAAGGCTTGGTTCAGTAGCCTGGGCAAAACAAGAGAAAGAAAATATATCAAAAAGGTAGACATCAGATTAGGAGAAGCTATTCAAGCCAAAGGGCACTGCTGGAAGAACAACAAAGGCATGCAGAGAGGCTACAACAACATTTAGGTAGAAAAGAAGAATATGATTTAAAATGTGAAAAATGGAGCTCTGCAACAGTGGGTAAGAAGAATACGGATTTTAAAGAGCTAGACGATTTTAAGACAGAACATGATAATTCCTTTACGGGATTATATAATTTCATACAATAGCCAATTTCTTGACTCATTGACATAGGGAGTCCTTTCTAGTCCTGTATTCCTTGAAGAAAACCTAGATTTAAAAGTTAAATAAAGTCTGAACGAGAAGAAACAATCTATTTTAGACTACAGAGAACTCCAGATTAATATTTTTTTTCTTTTCTGCTAATGCATTTTTAAGCATTTTTGCATATGAATTTTTGTTACCTGCCTTCCTTAGTTCCAATACAGAACCAAATCTCAGTGAATTTAACATGCATCAAAAGTTATACTATTAAATACAGGGATCACGGGCAAAGTCTTTTTAGAGTGCTTCTAGTCGCTTCAGAGTACCTTTGAATTTGCTTCTGAGACAATGACACACACATTTATATATCTTTAGGGAAGATGATGTCAGGACACCTAACAAGAACATTAAAACTAAAGTTACAAAGACAACATGTATCTCGTCTTGTTTAAAGTCAGATGCTGGAAGGATCTGCTGGTAAGTATATATGTGGTCACAGAGGTTATAAAAGATCTTTTGGACTGTCTGTATTTTCAGCCACGCTAAAACAGTAAGAAGAAACTAGGTGTTACCCCCATTCAACACTAGTCAAGTTTTAACTCTTCCCTAATTGCATACAATAATATATGTTTGGCTGCAACATTTATGTAAATTGAAAGTTGTTATTTTTCAAAATTCACAAGCTGAAGAAGAATGGTGAATGCATGCATCAGTGTCTTTCATCTTCCAACACCTACTGTGCTGGAAGCTTCCTATAAAGTGGTTGTGTACATGAATTCCAGATTTCAGTCCTTAGCAAACTTTATACCCTTGTTTGTATTGCTGGATTTCTCAGAATGATTCTGGATAAGTGTTCCCACGACATCAAAGGTATCATGGACAGAACACAGGCAGAAAATAATGGGTGTTAGCTGCCAAGACATTTTACAACTACACAAGGCTCTTACTTGCCAAGAGGAAGATGTGACTTCAACCAGGCCACTGAGCAAAAGAACAAGATGACGCTGCTCATCAACACAGACAACTGGTATTACAGAACAGTGTGACACCAATACATTCTGGACTACATATTTTTGTCTACTCTGTAAGTGATATAGGTAACTATCAGGTGAAATAAAAGCCCAGAACACAGAGCAACTATTTGCCATGCAGTGCAGCTATACAGAGTTTGACTCACTCTAACCTCTTCCACATTTTATATCTATAACTGCTCAGATTCACAAGAAAGCAATTATGCAGCTTCAAGAATAATTGTTTTCCAGGTGGTTTCAAGTTTCATAGCACAAAGGCAAATGTGTTGCCACAGTCAGATCTGTAATACATCTTAGTATGTTTATTTTAACTGATAACATAGAAGTAAGCACAACATGGAAAAACACCTTGGTTCCTTTTATTTAAATGTAAAAATAAATAGGCACAAAGTTAATAATTAGACCCACCACACTCAAATTATGCCTCTTATATATCATATTTAAGCACCTTCCTTCACATAGTTATCAAACACAGACATTTTAACTTTTATGTACATATGTTTACAAGTTGAGAGACATGTTAGACATACCCTCCAGTTTAACGATATCTGGACAATAGAAGTGGATCAGGGCTGCTAGAGCACAACCATCTGTACCATCTTTCAGCAGATTCTCCACCAATGGAATGCAGGGCAGCTGTTTAAGCAATGTTTGCTCCTTCCTGTAACGAGCCTACAACATAAAATGAAGAAATTTAGAGAGACAAAGGTTCTGAAACAGATGAAGAAACAGATTCATACTGTAGGTTTTACACGCTATTAGTGAAATAGCAGTCTTCAATAAATAGCTGAATAATCTCAATGTTAAATTTCTTAAAACTATTCACGTCATGCCCCATTTTGAATAGCATAAATAACATCTAAGAGGAAAGGAACCTACAATGCTAATATTGAGTCTTTCCTTCAAAACTACGAATTTTTCATGATCTCTGTATAGCATGCTGAATTAAATAACATCATATACCTTAATTAACATTCAACACTCATTGTTATACAATCAGAAACAATCTGTGTGTAAACACGAGACAAATCCTTAGGTGGTTTAACTTCAGTTTACTGGCAAGTCAGATAACTCTTGTGAAGTTAACATACCTAAGAATCTAGCCCAAAATCTCATTCTTGTAACTGACTTAATGGCAAGTTCAGGAACAAGGAAATCTGCATTTGATCAACTCCATTTTTATTACTAGCATGTGTCACTATAAGCAGTCATAAACACAGAGAAACATTAATGGTCAAGTGTTATGACCACACAGTGGCTCAGTTATAAAAGGAAACATTTTGAAAAATAACTCAGTGTATAAAGAGATCATTAGTTCAGAATACCCAGATAGCATTTCTCTGCAATGAATGTATTTTTCATGAGTTTCATTTGGGGGGGGGGGGGAGGGGGCTTACTTAAAAAAAATTGGTATTCATCATTCTTAGTTTCTTTTCACTTCTTCCTGGGAAAACAAATGGAAGTGGAAGAACATGATACAGACTTTAATTTGTTACTATTATTTACTAAGACTTATTCTTATAACAGTACTGAAGGATTACTTTTCCATTTGTATCACAGAACTACTTATGAGGCCAAGAGTGTTTCTGAGTTAATTTTACACTATTTTCATTCATCTATACACACTAAACTGGAAGTTTCCATATAGGGACTCTGAGAAGTCTTCGTGGATGTTACTGCTCCCAGCAAAGCTGAAGCTGACAGTTCCTATCTCCTACTCTCCGCCTTTTGGCTGTGCTGGAGCAATTGCTGATGGGTCTGCAAGGTAAGACCATTGATACAGCTACAACATCTCTCTCCTCCTTTGTTTCTGCAGTGAATGAGTGGGCAGGGCTGGAGGTTTTATGGGTGGGATGGGAATTGTTTAAGCTAGCTTTGCTGGCAAAAAAGTCTGTGGAACCACAGACTAAGCCTGAAAGCTATGCTTATTGTCACTGGATTTCTGTCAAGGATCATATGGGATTATCTTTAGTGAATGTCAGTATCCTCTAACTGGCCCAAGAACTATGAGTCTAATCTGGCAACAGCAGAAACATCAATTCTAGAAAAATAAAGGGCTTGGATTTGGCCTAGAGAACTTATACTTTAAGCAATTAATGTGTAAAAAACCCCTGAGAGTTACTCTTTACTTCATACTTGAAATGTACTGGTATTTGTGTGCCAAGTATACTACATAGAAATGAAAACGCCATTTTTGCATGCTATAGGAAATACTAACACCAAACAAAATTATGTTAGTGTTCGTGCATTATTAATACTTTTCCTCACATTAGTAATAGTCCCTACTATTTCTAATGCAGGCCAATTATGCTTGCAGTTAAAGTTTGCTCGTTTTTGCTCTATGGCACTCCAATGACCCACCATGATGAAAATCCTGTAAGTTTCAAATACCATATTGATATGTTCATGTACTGCCTTCTCAAAATGACTGAAATTAAGTCTATGAAATACTACAATTTGATTATGGAATAATGGTAAAAGATAAAGGATACAGACGGACTCTAACATCATAGTCCAACAAGCCCTGTGTAATTTGTATAATCTTTTAAATAGCATCTTCTTAATGGGAGTGTTAAAAAACATCTGAAATTGATAATACAGTGGTATTGCACAGTAAATCCTGTGAAAAAGTCTACTGTCACTTTAATGATGACTTCACTGACCTTATGAACAGTTCCCCACAGGTGCTGGAAGCTGTGTCATATCATTAAAGTGGACCTAAAAGTGGACTTAATTCATTGTAGAGAGTATGCCAGGCACATTACTGCAGGAAAAATATACGTATATAACCTGATATGCTAGGTTCAATAGGGTATAACAGGCATCATGTTTCAATTTGTTGAAAAGATAAAAGAAATTATACTGAAAAATAAGACACTGGTAATTGCACTGTGTTTTTAACAAACTTCCATTTGAAGAAACTCTTCACATCAGTTGCTATGTGAATATGGATGCAATAATGCAAAAGATGAACCTCTACATTTATTATAAAGCTCTAGCGCTAATTTAAACTTAAGTGTTAATGCAAGCATCTTGTTTCTGAGATCCTAAACCAGCCTGATTTAGCATCTCTGAGCTTATTCCACTTAAACAAGTCTAGGTATAATTGAGACATATGCACATAAAGAAGGTCAGCTAAAGATGAATCTACAGCACACCAGCTACTCTGTCATAAGTACTCACGTGTATTCTGAGTTCATCATTAATAATGAATGCTCTTATGTGTTTACTATACAGTTGATAACGTTATAAATTTACTTCCTAAAGTAAGTTTTCAGCTGCCTGTATGCTCAGGAATATCCATCTCACTACGAAACGCTTGCTCTATGTAAAGGGAAAAGATCAGAAGACTGGTTGAACTGTTAGAGCAGCTTGGGCCACTGCCATCCTACTATATTATCAGTAGCACTTGGGTTTCAACTGTGTCTTTACTAAACTAACAAGCTCAAAGTAACATAAATACCACTACTTCAGGTTGTTTATGGACAACTGGCAGGCAAACTGGAGCTGGCTTTTCAATACATTGAACATTTTATATTTAAGTATCATTTTTATGCAATGGAAGAGAATCATTAGTAAACTAACACCTTAGGCAAAAATAGAACAAAAACATATTCTGAAACTGCTTTTAAGTAGCCACCTTATTTTGTACCAGTGAGACAAAAAGAATAAAATGTGCTTAAATTTCTCATCACAGACAGTTCTTTTTTTCTGCATTATTCCCTCCATTTAATTACACTATCTTAACTCCAGAACAAAATTAAAGGACTATAGTGTGAAGAGCAGTGTATTTGTGTGTCACAACTGTAATAACATTATAGAGAAATTGCCTGGATAGCATAAACTGTTATGAATTTGAAAACTGATTAGTCTGCTGAAGACAGTACTTTTAAACTGGTTTTCCAGATGCCAAGTAATTTTTGTTGTTGCCTACATGCAACTCCCTTGTTATTTTTTAATTCTCTTTGCAGTGTATGAACAATCTTTTACTAGGTATGACAACGAATATCTGAGGGCCTGCTAGATCAGTTATTTGGTAATGCTTAGATCAAAGCTAGATCAGAATTAGTTCTTTGGAATTCAGACCAGAAGTATGCAATTCTGCACATACCTAAACAACTGACTATTTTGTTCCCAAGCCAAACCTGTTGTAGAATTGTCCTGGTTTCAGCTGGGATAGAGTTAACTGTCTTCCTAATAGCTGGTACAGTGCTATGTTTTGAGTTCAGTATGTGAAGAATGTTGATAACACTGATGTTTTCAGTTGTTGCTCAGTAGTGTTTAGACTAGAGTCAAGGATTTTTCAGCTTCTCATGCCCAGCCAGCGAGAAAGCTGGAGGGGCACAAGAAGTTGGGAGGGGACACAGCCAGGGCAGCTGACCCAAACTGGCCAACGGGGTATTCCATACCATGGGATGTCACATCTAGTATAGGAACTGGGGAGTGGGGGCGGGGAATCGCCACTCGGGGACTAGCTGGGTGTCAGTTGGCAGGTAGCGAGTAATTGCCCTGCGCATCATTTGTACATTCCAATCCTTTTATTACTGCTGTTGTCATTTTATTAGTGTTATCATTATTAGTTTCTTCTTTTCTGTTCTACTAAACTGTTCTTATGTCAACCCACGAGTTTTACTTCTTTTCCCGATTTTCTCCCCCATCCCACTGGGTGGGGGGTAGTGAGTGAGCAGCTGCATAGTGCATAGTTGCTGGCTGGGGTTAAACCACGACAAGAATAAACAATCTGAATGCATTTCAGGGGTGAATTACTATATAAGGAAAGTAATGATAATCCCAAGGTAACACAGCACAGAGAAAACAAACTTTATTATTATTGCAGACCTGAACAGTTACTTTTTATTGCTTTTAGTAAAATTACAGTCTCACTAAAAGTAGACTGCTTTTGGTTACTTTGTGTGTGGAGAGATGAACAGCAGTCTTAAAACTGCTGAAAAATTATGGAATTCTAGACAAATGGAATAATGATTGCATATTGTTAAAATAAATCAGAAAAATTCAGATTCCATGTAGCATCAACAATCAAAAACTATTTCTGCAAGTCTCTTTTAAAAAGAGAGTCAGTATGAGATAGCATAAGTTTGCAAAAAACCTGATCATTTCACAGTAGTTAATAACAGGTAGCACTGTCTTATACAAACCCACAGAGTATTTTACTGCTTGAAACGTAATTCCTTATCCAGCATCACATCTTACATTTTGCACAGATTACGTTGCAAAATAAGCTTCTATTTTATGCACACCTTTGCAGAGCAATTTCTTATAAAATTATCTTGTAGAGATAAATGAAATTAATGATTAGACCAGCATGACATGGAAAAAGCCATTCCCAAAATAAGCTCTTTGATCAAAGTAAAGCAGTTGAGCAAACTTACAGGAACCAGTTTCCAAAACCATTTGGTAGGAGACTTCAGAGGAAGCAGTAGGAAAAAAGAATAAAAGCAAAAAGCAAAGAAAAAAAGGAACAATTTATCAGATTTCATAATTAATTTTACAAAGCAATTTTCTTTAACATTCTCAGTTTTGTATAACAGTGAATTATAATTTAATGGTAAGCATCAGTGCACTGTAACCTCCACATATTGAACTAATTAGCAGAAATAACACTGGAGAAATATGTCTGCAGTCTTTGTAGATCAACATCATAATTTTCCCACATGAACAGGTAAGATTGTCAGATAGATGCAGTTTTATTTAATGCTTTCACACATCTAATTGTACTCTACATATGCAATCCGACTGAAGAATTCATTTGAGACTTGAAGTCATGATACCACAAGTATCAAAATGAACTCCAGCAGCACACATGGGGAAGCAGGGAAGCTAAAGCAATGAAAAAAAGGTATAAACACACTGTAGTACAGTACAACCAATTGCAGTGAAGTTTGCATTAGTTACTTCAAGCCAAACAGTTATAACATTTAACAATATTTTTAAACAATCATATGACAGTTTTCAGAATAACAAGAGATGCAGGCAGTTATATTTTTGCAATGACAAATCACATTAGCATCAGCTGCATGATGTGCAATGACCTGAAATGTACATGGAGTTTTGGCTACTGGCAGAAAAATTATCAGAACCAATACATACAATTCTAACTCATACATGATCAAAAACCACAACACCAAATTATAAAGAAAAAGTTTTACAAATATAAAATTTGACCTAAAAGCTTAATCCTAAGCACACTGAAGTTAGCAAATTTTTCTGTAACTCTATTCACTGAACTCAAAACTAGCAATCCAATATATGTTTTTATTTGTCCACTTGGCTGAAACCATGGTTGAGACTACTATGAATATGCTTCAAGAGTCTGAAAGACTGAAGATAATCAATTTTAAATTCAAACATACTGTAAGATCTATAAATATGTACTTTGTAAAGGCACTTAAGGAAAAGAGATAAACAAAAGTTGAAATCTCTTGGACAACATAATGGGAATTCAGTGGCTGTTGAATTGGCACTTTCTATCAACAGGAATAAGCTTTTTTCCCTGGAACTTATCAATAATCAGTTACTAAAAAAACCAAACTGAGTAGAGAATACTGACTGACCTCTCCCAATGTTTAAAAAAAACCCAAAACACCCCCCCCCCCCCCCCAATAAAACAAAATACCCCAAACCAAACACGAATAAAAACAACCACAAAACTAAACAAAACCCAAAAGAACAGAACAGTCCCTCAGGTTGGGGTCTTACAGTTTTACAAGATTGTTTAATCCCCCTAACAAAAAGTTTTAAACACGACTATGAATTTAACTCAGTATAAATTCATCCTACGGTGCCAAAAAATGGTAGTCATGCCATTCATTAAATACTTGTTTCTGCTGTCTTCCTTGCACCATCATTTGTGTTCATGCAGCTGTGCATTAATTGCATTAATTGGATCAAGAAGCTGATCCTGCTGCAAACTTATTTTCTTGACAGGTTAGCTTTTGCTAGCAGTGTGGATTTATGACACATTAAATTGAAAGTGGAACTATAGCATTAGTGTTTTACCTTCACGCAAAATGTTGCACTGTTTAATTAAAAAAAATAATTAAAGAATTTAGGTCTTTGGGTGAATACTCACATTTGTTTCTCTCATAGGATTTGCATTGATTTGGCTTAAATCTGTTAAGACTGATTTAGTCTAAATCACAAAAGCAGATGGAAAAATAACAGTTTTTGAGAAAGCTTTGACTACATTGAAAATCAGTAGTTTAACCAGTGCAACCATACGTTCACTACATATTATTCAATGGAGGCCTGAAAACCAAAGCTATTCACTACAAAACTTGAAATCCCAATTCTGAAAGAAGATGCAGAGACTCTACCAGAAAAAGACGAGGTTACCACAAATCACCAGCTGATCAAGATCCACAGAGGACTACCTGCAACTAAAAATCATACGTACTCCTTCCTCTCTTATCTTCTACAGGAAACTAGCAGTAGAAGAAAGTGAAGGAAAACAAAAGCAATCTCTTAATACTGTTTTTATCTATCCAGAAGTAGAAAACAGGTAAATTTTATCAGTTGTATCATTAATCTGTGTATATGACACTTAGAATTTTCAGAAATGTTGAGATTTACTATTTATGGCAAAAAGGTTCACCACAGATTTGTAAGAAGATAGTAAAGCATTAATTTGGCAGGCTTGAGGATTATGCTGAGATTATTTTTCACTATTGATAAAGTTATGAATTTATCACAGGAGAAAATTATAAAATAATTAAAAAGTCTACTCATTAACTTTGTTTCACTGTTAGGTACATAACTTTGCTGCTTCTTGGCCAGAAATTAAAACTAAAGAAAAGCTTTTGCTAATGACTAGAATGATCTATTCTTCCCAGGTTTGTCTGGCCACCTCTCTAAATCAGCAGAAGAGGTATTGTTAATTTAAATTTACACCAGGTTCAAAGCCTGACCACACCTCAGAAACTCTGAAACTTAAATATCTAAAGGTGTTTGGCTAGCGCAGAAGGCAGATTGCAAAGTTTCTTAAATTTTAGAATGGAATCATCACCTTTTGAACTGCTAACTGTGTTGGTAATATGAAGAACCTAAATCACAAAACAGAGCCCCAACCTGAAAAGGATGGTAGAAGACAGAATAGAAGCACAATTAAACATTCCAATTCCCCTTCATGCTAAATTTACAAATACAAGCAGCAGTTAGGAGTTTAAAAACATCAAAGAAAGAAAATAAAACAATTGAATTCAGACACTGAGAATTAAGCTACAACTATAATATGAGCACAGAAAATGCTATACTTAATAAACATATAGAAGCATAATTTAAATTGCCCATAAAAATGAAAAACAATGTAATAATATTCCTTTAGTTAATACAAAAGCAGAATTCAATCCCCTCCCACCTTTTTTTAATTTAAGAAAATGTACTGATACTAATAACTAAACCCAGGCATAGCATGAAATGGAGGGAAAAAAAAAAAGAAGAAAATCACACTAATCAGTATTCAGATAAAAAATTATATACATATTTCAGCAATACCCAAACTTGGTATAGGAATTTAGATACAGTTATTTCACAGCTTTGCTGAGATATATGAAGTAGGGTCAATGCCATAAAGTAAAAGGACATGTCGCTGATTCTGTGCTATAAAAAGAGGAATGCAGAGACTGATGCAATATGGAGACAGATAATCAGGGTAAAACACCTGGATATCTGGAAATAAATACTAGAAAATGCTTGACAGGCACCACATCATAATTTAATAGAAACTCCTGTTAGAAACTCTGACCAACTTATTTGATGCAATTGATCCATCCAATGGATCTGCATTATAGTTTTCTTTGAAAAGCTAGCATTCAGTATGATCCGCAGTCAAGAAATACACGTTTTGGTTATAGTGTTTAATGTGCTTCTAAATCTCAGATGCTTGCATGTGTGCAATCACCATTAGCTTTAGCAAAAGTAAATGGAAATTTGGGAAATATTGTGAGGCATATAACAAAAAGAATAGCTGAGATTTCAGAGGAGTAAATTAGCCATCAGTTGAACAGACCAGTGTTTCCCAAACAAAACCTTGAGTTAAACAATCTGAATCAGTTGAAAGTATGTTGCTGCCTTCCTGCATGCAAAGTTCAGTAATTCAAATTCCTTAAATACTTCAAAATAGAGTTGACTGAATACTTCATATTCTAGACTTATTATCTAGAAGTAGATTCCATTTTATCATTGTATTTACTGAAACTTTAATGTTCAAATGAGATTTTGACTCATTATCAAGGTAGTTTTATCCTCATTTTTCTCATGTACTTCAATGTGAAGGATGGCTAACTTTCTAAAGGCTTTTTTTTTTTTAATAAACTGTAATCCGCAATAAATTTACTGTCAGAAGAGACATCTAGGGGTCACAAGTGGAGCCTGAGGTTTTGCCCGTGCTCAGATTTTATGCTAATTCAATGCCCTGGCATAGAATACCTTACTTGACAATGTAATTTATGCAGCTGAATCCCACACTGAGGCAAATAACATAACATGTACCTAGGATAATGGTATTAAAATTCAGTGTATACAAGAAAAGGCCTTAATTGCAAAGTTTTCCGTGATATAGCAACTGTAGCATGATTTGGCTGGCTGTTTTGCAAATGCATTTGTACATTGGCCAACAGAGCAGGGCTCTGACTGTGTTATAGCTTCACAATTCATATGAAAAACACCACAAATGCATACACCATTTTTACGTAAAAGTTTTATTCCACTGGGTCCATTTAGGGGATCAGAGTTACAGACTATACAAGTCTTTCAGCAGTTGATTCAAGAATGCTGACATTAAAGATAAATTACAAACTAAAAATTTTATCTTGCTATTGCCAATATAAAATGCAAACTATAATAAAAGTGAAAATAAATATTACTGAATTTTTACAAATACAGATAATTTTATGGCATTGCTCTGATACTAATGTTCTCTTTAATATAACCTCGTTTACCACATTAAGACTCTCATGCACTTTGGATTTTAAAAATTATTCTCAGCTTTCAGAATGACCTAAAAAACCTACACAAAACTTCCTAATATTATTTTCAGGAAAAAGAAAAATCACTAGAGGACAGAGGATCACATGTTATCTCCCTGCCCCCTGTTTACTATGTTTTATCTAAATTTGAGAAATGAACTTGTCAAGGACATCTTATTCTCCAGATTTCTATGCTATTACCACTATTTAACACAGATTAAATTTTCCATTATCAGGATATATGCATCAGGGTCACACTACTACTGTAAAAAATACCATTTTCTTTTGCTGAGTCACATATTTACTAATTAGCCTTCATCATTCCTTACATTTAAAAAGAAACCACAAGTGCAAGGACATACATTGCATTCATGCTTTTTGACACTGAACTTCTAATCTTGCCAGGTAACCCTCAGCTGCTTCAGAGTAGCATTGAAAGGGAGACAGCTGCTCACATGAAAACAGACCAGGAAGGGTACTGAAGGATTACAGCCTTGCAGTAGCTAAGAAATCTGCTCTGCTTTCAAATGCAGGGATAATACGAAAGAGTGTTCAAACCGATTATCAATTCCCCAATAATAATTATATCACAATAGGATAAGTGATCTCATTCTGAAGCAAGCAGTTTTACATACTCTGGAACTGAATCCTATCCTTCCGTATCTTGGTGGGTATAGTGCTACTTAATTAACTGAGCTGCTCAAACAAAAGGAAAAAAAATCCTGTTAGGAAAGGAATCAAACATAATCAGTTTTTATTGTATATATAATAAAACCTGTAATCAACTGGTATTTTGGATCATAGCCAGAGCAATGCTTCTCATGATGCCACATATAGATTTCTCTTTTGAGATGCATGCAATTCACAAGGAAAAAACATTAAAAATCATGAATAAAAATGTGGTGGTCTTTTTCATATCAGATCTGACTATAGTTTTAATTCATTTGAAAATATTCATTAATCTTAACAAATTCCTTAAGACTAACATAAACAGATGTTTCCCTATGAAAGATTTATTTGTCAAAAAGGACAACGGGGAATAAAAAGCGCAACTCTATTACTGTTACATTTAAATGGATATTTTCATGGAAACAATAAAACAAATAACAAAATGACTACATAGTAAAAGTTTGCTTTCTTTAACAAGCAGTTAAAAGTTCAATATCTGCAAATGTATATTTACCTATACATACTATATGCAAGTAGTTTTTGCTTACAGATAAATGCTTATTCTTGGTTAAAATATTTTAACTCCTACACTTACCTTTTGACCTCCTGCAGATTCTGCACTGTGATGCTCTTTTAGTTTTTGTTCCTGTTCCATTATGTCTTTCAAATGTTCATTTACCTAGGGACAAAATAGTTTCTTCAGTGGTCTGTTCTATGAAACAAATCATAGAAATTCTAAGTTTTCAAAAGGTGTATAAATCACTACCACCGAGTTAACTTAAAAGATTAAACAAATATTTCAGACTATAGCCATCAAGTATAATCAGCAAATGTCCATTTCAGATGCAGTCTGGGCTCACTAGTTGTTAGCTTTACATTGTACAAACTAACCCGTCCCTTATTATTATGCTTAATGACATTTGATTAACTGTATCCTTGTTACTTGATTTGATTATGCAGTGAAGGTAGATCACCAAGCAAGATGTATTCAGATACAAACAGAATACCTTGGTTATAAATTACACAGGAAGATGACAACTCTTAGAGAGCTGAAAACAGACCCTTGAGCAGCTGTCACGGCAACTCAACATGACATGTCATACGTAACGTATATTATAGTATTTTATTTAGACTTCCCATTTATTTAGTTCACATAACATGTTTAGCTTATTTCTTCAAACTTTGCTTTTTATTATCCATACACAGCAGATAAAGGAACAGTCTGAAGTAGACACAGTTTTGATATACCTACATACATATATATCCTACCCACCGATCTTTAATCGAATCATGTAGACTACAAAGAAAATCACAGCTTGCTTTTCCAGTACTCATACCTTGTTTATCCAGTACATGACAGCATCTTCAATGTCATAAGGTAGATCTGTAGCTTGGAAGAAGGACGAATACTGCTGAGTGCATGCAATCACTTTCTCAACACTGACCATCTCTACCGTATATGCCATCATAAGAGTATCAATCATGGCCAAGTGAGCACTCTACAAAGGGAAGCAGCAATACCTAATTAGTTTACACATCAAAAGAGCACTTATGTATCATTTCTGAACACAGCCACATACATGTAGCATTTACAGTTTTGGTCTCTGCAAGTTTTCTGTCTCGTTGTCAGTTTTTGAATGAAAGACAGATAAAGAAAAACCACACATAACAGATTTGAGAATGCAATACAAAGCACAAGGACATTAATTAAAAAAAAAATTTACTGCAGATTAAAGTAACTTCTGTAATAAAACTAACACCAAAAATAAAGACCTGAAAATGGAAAGAATAAGCAATTTTAATGATTCAAACACTACATCACCTTTAATAGAGCTAAAAGACATCTTTTAACTTTGTTACCCTAGCAAAAACAAAAGCCCCTGCCTGATCAGTGTTATTTGTACTGGAAATAAAAGTTGAGACTGCCTGGTAAACAACCTTCATCATCATGAAAATGCTGCATTAATAAGTGGAAGTTTATCTATTTTTAAAGTCATAATCCAGGAAGAACACACTAATCTTAAGTAAAAAACCAACATGATAGAAATATTTTTGTTCTAGTAAACTAATTATCTTATGCAGATGCGGCTATATATGTACAACTAGGTTTAAAATAAGCATATACTGATAAATAAAATATAGCTTCTGTTAAAAGTGGAGGTATGTTTCTCCTGGTGTTGTTATGAATTGAAAGACAATGGCTATTGCAGTTTGCAATAATTAAAAAACAAACAAATGAACACACACACACATCCCAACATAAAAAAAGAGGATGACAACCAGGATTTACATTAGATTCTTGTGACTGAATAAGAAAATGATAGCAGTTTGCAGAGGCAGTGCTACAGCTAAACAGATTTGTTTCTGCTTCATGGTAAGAACACCAACAGCTTTCTAAGTATTAAGCAGCATTTCCCATGAACAAGAACAAATTCCAAAGACAGTATTTTTTAAAACATTGCCTTTAAACACAGCTCATGATGCAAACAAAGATTCCAAACACTTGTTAACACCATCGGTTCAATTCTATACAAAAATATTCATGTAAACATCTCAAGGTAGCTATAACAGCCATGGGAACAGCAATGAACAATGTGAGTCACACAGCAATATGCTATCTAATCTTTATAGTTAAAGGTCATACACGCACATCATTTATTCCAAAATTCTCAGCAGGAAAGAGATGGAACAGATCCAGACTCAGTGCTGCCCTTAGTGTAACCACCAATGAAAGTGATGCTGCTGCCCTCAGAAGCAAGCAGCAGCACATACCCATTTTATTTTAATGCAGTTAAGTTGCTTTGTTTGACCAAAAAAAAAAAAAAAAAAAAAAGGCAAGCTATACTTGCTTTATCTTCTAAAGACAGTCACAAAACTGTTCCTGACAGCCAACCTTCCTGGGACACGCCTGTTCTCTTTGGACGCTGGATGTGACCCTAGAGCCCCTCTGTCTGCCACATACTCCATGATGCTCCTAGCATAAGTAGTGCAGCTAGGATAGGAACTAGCACCTCTTCGCTCCTGCCACTTACTCAGAATTAACTCCTTTTACCATATTCATCTGCCTTATGAATTTATTTACAGACCTTCAGTGGACAACTACTGATACAAGCTCTTAAGTGTGAATGAAGGAAAGAGCTAGGGAGCTGAATTCTTGCCAGCCAAAGTATTTAAGAAGGAAAAAGACAGAGCGTATTGCCCATGACCAGCCTCCTGAGGAAGCTGCACTCCAGTGTGAAATACAGCATTTCTATACATAGATATAAAGACTCCTTTGTTGGCCTAGCAATGCAGCACACAGGAGGAGTTTGGACATAGTATCACATTAACTACTACTAACGTCCCAAAACCTTGTGAGGGATTGCAGAGCCTAGGTCAGACATACAAATCCATGCTGTTCTGCAGGAGTTTCCAGCTCAGATTGCAGAAGGGTAGTTCAACAAATGCAAAACAGGAAGGAAGATGGGAAGACTTGGATTGTCTCTGACATCCAGGAGTCATTGCTCTAACGGTCTTTCCTTGCTATATCTTTGTTGCCTAGTCTGAATGGCACCTGGGTTAAAACCTTGTACTGCTTCCAGACCCCCCCCCCCAAATGGAATGGACGTATTAAAAGAGCAAGAAAATGATGGGTTTGCTTTTTAAGAGGAGGTAGTGCACAAAACACATTTTCCAGCCAGACATAAGAGAGGCCTCATGCGGAGTGCTACCACTAGAGCTGTGCTAAGAGTCATCTGTGCTGATCCAGAGCTGCTCAGACTGCCTGCTGCACAAGAGGACTGTTTTCATGCCCTGTCTGCAGGGAGGACACAGCCTTCCAGTTGAGGTCTGACAACCAAGGAAGCCCCAAGCAGGTTTGGAAGCAGAATCTTCCCCAGCTGTTGATCCATGACTAGTTCAATGGCTACTGTGCCTGTGCTCCGAGAACAGCCTGCAAGAAAAGCAATCACTGGCAACTCTCCAACAGGGAATTTAGGAGCCTTCGCCTCCCATGCAGGATCGTCAGTTTCTCTGTAAAACTTGATCATGCCTATGAAGTGGATTGCCAGTGGACTGAGAAAGCCATGAAAGTGTTGCTAGAACTGCCAATATGCTTAATACATTATAAATACATTAAGGAAAATTAAATTATTTACAACTAGCTAGCTAAGTCACATTTTCAATGTTTCTAGCAAATTATTAATGAACTGCAAACTACTTAAGCAAACAGAGGGAAAAATGAAAGGAATGACCTTAGATAATACTCTGTACTATCAAAACCAAGTGTAATAAGCTTTTACCCACACTGACTGGATCCATATCACAACTCTATTTTATACAAGCTATCAAATACAAGCGTCTTCAGAGTCTCAAAAGTGACTCCAAATTATTTTCTTTATAATCCAGGTAGGACACTAAAAAGGAGATTTTTTTAAAACATACTAAATAAAAAAAGGAATTCAAGTCAACTTGCATCTCTTATCGTGAGAAACAAACTAGAAAATTTCTATTTTTCCCAGTTAACAAAAAATCAACTTTATTTTATATATAATTTCTTCACTACAAATAAAAAAAATTAAAACTATTAACATACATGGATTTTTCCCCCAGTAAATTGCAAGCAACCAAAGAAACACATAAGATAACTTATATCTAAAGTATTTGTTTTGTTCTTTTTTAAAAAGGGGGTACAGAAAGGAAGAGAAAACCATTTAATTCCACATACCTCTCTAATGTTTTTTTTCCACTTTCAGACAAGCTGCATTCTTTTACATCTTTTAATTCACTATGCTCAATAAGAAAGACTAAATTAAAAACCGCACTACAAAAATAGTATTCTACTGCTCTAAATACAGGGTTTATCAGCATAACTGCTGAAGGTCTCTAAAAAACAATTTTTAAAAACTTCTACTGATAGTAAATAAAGTTCCATTTTTTGTACATCTCTCACTGAACATCATATTCTAGGTACAGCTAAAAAAGCAAATGGGGGAAGTCACTTTTACTAGTTGGATCTGCCATTATGACTGAATTATGACACAAGGAAGCAACCCTTCATATCTGAGGGGGAAATATAGACAGCACTCTGAGCCAGGCAGAAACTAGGATCAGCTGCTCAGCAATGACTCTTCTCTGGACAAGCCTGTAATACAATGCCTGAAGGAACTCCCCAGGAGCTGCTGATGACTGGTACCAAGACAGTACTCTAAATGCTGCTACTTCCTTCAAGATGTCAGCAAATCCAGAAGAACTGCAGCATATTTGAGTAAGGACAAATGATTTTGAAAAAAACCCATTTCTTTAGAGGAAATAATAATAATAAAAAAAATCAGTAACACAGAATTAAACAGAGTAGAATACAAAACCGTTAGAGAAAGATCTTTAAAAAATAATCAAGATCAACACAGCAGCAGTGTACAACACAGGAAGTAATACACTATCACAAAACTGTTATGCAGAGGTTTGGTTTAAACCAATTCAAAAAATCTTTTCATTCTTTCATTTCACTACAATGGTGCAAAGTACTGAAGTCTTAGATGGCACGCTACAAAATATTAAAAGAATACAGAAGGCTAGATTCTTAGAGGTATTTTATTTTCTAAGACACAAACACAGTTTTGTCTTTCCCAGCTACACCCTGCACAGAACACAAGAGTTGTAACTTACTAATCTTTACAATCTCAGGTAATTACTAGTTAGTTTCTGCCCTGTAATGCAAGTTGCACAGCTTTATTTTCTACTGCTGCATAGTTCAGTAAGAAGCTTACTGAACTGTAGAAGAAAAAGTATTCTGAGCATGACTGCTAATGCTTTCTCTGTCTGCCTAATCTTTGATTATGGAGCTCCACCTCCTTTGGAGAACTGCAAACAACTTCATTAAAAAGTGTACTAAGCAAAAGATGTATATGATACTGTACACACAGCTACTCATGGAAAAATACCACGTTATAGACAACTCTTATATTATTACCCAATACTAAGGATATTTCTCATATTCCGTTAAAGGATATTCAAGTCAGGAGTTCTCTTTTGACCTGCCCCTTTAGGAAAATCATAGACAAAACCATTTTCCACTATGGTGCTTTAAGAAAGGGACAGAAAGAAAACAGAGGATAAAATTGTTATCCTCACGCTAAAATAAATAAATAAATACTCTTTCCCCCGAGTTTTATTGAAAAAAAGAGTCCCCTGTCTCACTATGTTTTGGAGAAGAGATTTGATCTTTGACAGAATACGGCTTTTGTAAACAGGAATATATATTTCTGTTCTTACTGAAGTTGGTCATGCTTCAAGAATTTTTTTCAAGAATTTTGTGAAGGAATTTGGTCATATTTTGAAAAAAATCATCTTCAAACTATAGTTCTTACTTGCACAATAAACACATATATTTATAACTAAATTCCCTAAAGATTTTGCCTACACCGGATCAGGCACTTGAGCAAAGAACAGAAGAGATCAGCTCTCTACAATTAGCTGAGAGAATATTTATATCACCTTTGTATCAATAGTTATACATGCAACCAACTGTTTCTACCTGCTGAAAACAGATGTTTTGGATCCAGATACTTCTCACAATACAGTAAGAAACAGTAACTTGAGCCAGATACTTCAGTTAACAGTAAGGTACAGATTAAATTCCATGGGCTTGATGAACCTTACTCTGAAGATATTACATACAAGTAAGCACTAAGATTCCAAATGTATGTTCTGTGTATTCCTAAAAATAATTGATCTATTAATGCTAATTGTAAGTAACATTTCTTAAATTAAAACTGAAACTCCCATTAATGTTCTGCCAGTATATACTAGTTCTTAATTCAATGTTACATTTCCTTGTATGATTATTACCATGGATTGACTGTTATCAAGACAGAGCAAAAATAACCAGAAAGAAACAAAGCAAGAAAGAGAATAACTAAGACAAAGTCATCCCCACAAAATCAGTCACTGAATTCATAACTGCTAGAAGGTATCGATCACATGGAGTAACCATTATAGGACACATACTTAAGGAGCAAAGACAGGTAAAAACAGAGTTGCTGATATGCAGAGTAAAAGAAAGACAGGATCAGCAGGCAAGCAAGGGATTAAACATAGATGACAACTGCAGCAAAAAAGTGTGCCTACAGCACTGTGAGTATCTCTTTCTGTACCATGCTAACCGACTTCTCTGAATCCAGCTTTCTTGCAGACTCTGCAAACAATGCAGTTTGAGGAACCTGAGTAGCTTTAGCCTCCAGACACCCTCTCCCAAAGACCCTCCCCTAGATAATCCAAATCTCAAATGAATCTGCTAGCATAATGAGATACCACCTAAATTCCAAGTCTCAACTAAGAGTGGAAAATTGCAGAATTCTGGCTCAGGGAAAGCACAGGCCAAGGCTCGATACCACCAGAGATGAGGATGTAATTTATGAGCAGAGCCAATAGGCGATAACTCTATTAGAAACTTCAAAGCTATTGCTTCATTTCGCCAACATTCATAAAGTAAAACGAAGAGAATTCTGATACTACGAAGGAAACAACAGTTTTAAAGTATTTCAATCAACAAAATGGAGCAGTCTGAAGTAGTCAGTTCTGCCCCGTTTGATGATTTTTGGACCCAGTTCTTCTCTAGCCTCACACAGTACTTATGCCTACCACAATTCTGACATAACCCCAGTTGTCTAGTTATTCTTGTCCTGCAACGGAACGATCATGTTGGATTACCTCCTCACTGCATTTTCATGAAGAACAAGCGCTTGACTGTGAGAAGATGCTTGTTCAGCAAGAACAGGCATTACTGAGTCATGCTAAACACATCATAGCAGGTCCTGCAAGGCAGAGGGAATGGTTTTTACTTTCAATATTTATCATAACCTTCTGTATTTGGTTATCTTTTTAAATTTAGTAGTCAACTATATGAATATATATAAAACATCTTTATTTCACTGAATGTAATTCACTTCTAAAAAAAGGATTTGTTAAGTACAGATACTTGCCAAGTTAAGCATTTTGATAGCACTTCTAAGTTCTTCTACCTAATATTTCCTCATTATGCTTGTTCAGGAACTTAATGATTTGATCTATTAACTCAAGCCTAACTAAATACTTAAAGATTCCCAGATTCTTTCTGAATCACTTAACCAAGTGAGACCTCGCCCCACTCCAGGTCATAGTGAAACAAGATACCTGCACAACATGCACTGGCATCAAGACCTAGCAAGTGGTGCTCATCACATTATTTTTGTCATATTTTATAGTTTCACACTATCTACTTCGATTTTTTTTTTTTCCTAATATACTTAGCAATTACTCCATAAGTTGCCTGTAGCCTATTTACTGGAAGAATCAGGTGCCTAATGGTAAAAACCACAAAGGCACTTCAGTGCCTTTATGTCAAGTACTCCACGTTTCAAAAATAAAACATCTGTAGTTGGATAGGTTAAACTAAAACAACGAATTAATGCAAGATAACTGATAACAAGATAGCTATACACGTTTCGATGAATAAACAGCACCAGCCTCAAATTTCCCAGAATATTTTGTGTTTGCAGATAATTAAGGATTTTCCTAGATCACGCTGTAAAAACCTGTCCAGATAAACCAGAAACAAAAATCTCTTACAAAAACTTATATTCTGTTACATACATGCACTGTCTCCTTTCTCTTATGTTCTGGACATTTAAATCAAGAACAAGCAGTAATTATATAAAATGCCATCTGAATTTCTTCTGTCACAACTATCCCCATCAATCTTTGAATACAGGAGTGGGAAAAAGAGAAACAGGGCTTCGGTTATAAACCGACTATACCCACATATTAATACAAAGTAGTTCCTTCTTCCTGACTCACTCATTAAAAGTAGTGGTTTAACTTCCCTGGCAGCTCAGCTAAAATGCCTTCAAAGGCAGTTATCACTGGGAAGTATCCAAGCCTGTTCATCTCTGAACATCTGCTGAAGGAAGACAGCCTTAGGAACGCCAAAGAACTACCACTTCCTCATGGAGATGCAGGAGCAGTGACAAGACAAGCTGGGCTGCTACAGAATTTGGGGTGAAGAGTTCATGCTTGGGTGATGTGCTTTAAGAGAGGAAGTTAGAAAGAGAAAGAGACAAAAGAGGCTGAGGTCCCAAAACAAACATATATGTAGGACTGGAGTACTAATTCATGGAGATGAGAGTGGAAGAGGAAACAGAGGCACATCTTCTCCAGTGCATGACTTAGTCTGGCACTGTGCCACAGCATGCTACAAGTCCCACTGACAAAGCCACTCAGAGCCACTGCTCTCAGTATGTTATCAGAGCAGACTAGTTTTGAAACATTGCAACACAGACTTCTAGTTAATCCTTTTCACAGTTAAACATTGATAGCCATTTCTGAATGGCAGCTTTTGTTGCTCAGGTAACTGATATAACATGCTCTCTGACTAACGCACATTTCTGTTTTGCCTTTTTCTTAATACAAAACTAGTTACTTACTCTCATGCTTTATCTGACAATCCTTATAAGGCTTAAAGCATTGAATGAATGTAAAAGACCCATCTGGTAGAAGTCATGCCATTAACTTGATATTACAACAATAAATCATTAAGACTTTGCCTAAAGTAATACAGAGGATGAAATTTTACATAATTTTCAACATTTAACACATCTTCTACTGCCCAGTGGCTGTGGGTTCTGATGAGCTAAGTTCTAATAATGAGCTCTTCCATACACAATACTAATGAGAGTGAGAAAAAAATGATGCTTTAATTACAGTGATGAATAATACAGTATACTGTTTGTTCAATTACTATGTTTGACACAGAGATTGGAAGGTTGATTACTCACTGCAATTTAGGATGAGTCTAAGTTTGAGATAGAATGTAAGAAGTTTCTCATTTTCTACAATTCATTGTAGAGGAACTCAAATAGTATTTGAAAGAAAGAACTTATAAACCTAGAAAAAAAAAAAAACTTAGACCAACCCCCTTCCCAAAGCAGGTCCAACTAGCTCAGGTTTCCCAAGGACTTCTCCAGTCAAATTTTTTAATATCAACAAGGATGAAGAATCTACAACTGCTTTAGGCAACCACCTAATGTCTTCCATCATGTTCAAGTTAGCTGGTATCCTTCTCAATACAAAATCCCAGCCTCATGGTAAATATATGGCTAAACTAAAATGTAGAGAAAGTCTCTGTAGCTCTCATTTGCTTCAAATACTGAGCTCTCACTATATTTATATCAAGCTTTTTTTTTTCTTAAAGGTAAACACAGAACACTGCTTTCCCACAAGAGGAAGGACAAAGTTAGCTGTGGTTCCTTCATTTCTCAAACCAAAGAAGGATCAAAGTAGGGCCAAATTATCAATGGAAATCTCCAACTGAATTCCAGGATTGTTGCTAAAAAAACTGCAACTCATCTAAAGCCCAGCTGAACACTGCCATGCTGCTCCGTTACAAAATAAATCTAGAATACCTTCAATAAAAATGTAAAAAGATGCATACTTTAATCCAGTGTAATTCAGCCAACCACATAAAACCTAAGTTGTTACAGGACAGTGTAAGAAATTGAAAACAAACAGGATGCTACCTTTCAGAAGGGGGAAAAAGCATGAATTTTTGCACAAAGAGCCCATATAAAATATTCTTACGTTTTTAACTGAGGCAGCTCCATATAGTTTTCCTTCTGCTTTTCTATATATACCTTTACATGTCATCTTTTAATGTTTCATTTACTAACATTATGATGAGATAGCTGCATCTGCACAGTTCTGGGACTGGCTTTCCAGGGTAAGATTTTAACTCCTACATTCTACTCAATTTCCTGAGGAAATGTGCCTCCCAGCTGGAACTCGTATGAGATTCTTGGCAAAGTACAACATTGGAAATACAGACCTAAATTACTCAGGGAAGGCATTTTAAGAACAACTTTTAATTATAAAGAAGAGATTTAGATTTTTGTTGCAAAACTCATCTTTGTTTTTGAGAGGTGACCATCCTTCCTGGTCCAAATTTATATTTTTATCATCTGTTGGGGAAATGCGTACCTTCTAGCATCTTAGACAAAACAAAAAAAATCTAGTGTTAAAGCCAATGCCTCTGACATGTAAGCATCTAAGACCTAGGGACAACTTCGTTCTGTCACATGTCAAATATCACCGTATTTTTATAAAGCTGCTGTTCAAGAACCTATGAAATGTTTCTGTGATTTTTGTTAAACTGATGTACAAAAATCTATTTTTAGGACAGAAACATGAGAATCTTTCTTAGGCTTAGCTTTGTCGATCTAGGAAAATATTGGCTAAAGAAACTAAAACGTTACATCTGGTCATTTCAACATACTATCTTCAAAAAGAAGAAAACTAGCTTCAATTTTTATATAAAAACATAATATGAAATCTTCCTGCATTTGCATATGAACAAGCTCCTAATTTCCTTGCTGTTTCTTTATAAACCATAAAAAGAGCAGAGGAATAAGGTCATCACACTCATTACTATAATGGCAATTACATTAATAATAGGAGTTATTTGACCCTTTCCTCAAAGGTTTATAGGAATATCACATTTATGGACCATAACACAGCACAGTAAGACATGAGAGGGAAATAGACCTCATCAAACATTTTCTTCTAAATTAACAGCCAAGGTTAAAAGAAATTTCCCCGTCTCCTACTTCAATGAACTCTATCAGCAGCATTAAAGACATTAAAAGAGACACAGAAAATTATACTGATCACAAGAAACCTGTTTCTCTGTGGCTGTTAATGTAGTAAAACCTTTTAAGTGACAAGCTGCTGACTAATAGCATTACTAAATCAGACAGCTGACCAACATTTTTTCATCTATTTATTAAAGGATTGTGACAGGCCAGCCACAACAGTGGCTGCTAAACAAGGGCATGGTCCACAGCGATGTTATAGCACAAGTAGGAAAGGTGCATTATGGTTGTTTTGATAAACACATTCAAAAGCCTTTCCACTTGTTTGGTTAATCTGGACTACACACCAAGCTTTAAGACAGATCTTGAACCTCTAAAGTAGGGCTTCTTCAGAGAAAGACTTATACATATGCACACACAGGCATAGAACAATTATTTTACTATAAACTTTATGATCTGTTTTTTCATCTTCACAACTAACTCTGGACTCGGGTATATAATTTATACCCAAGAAAGAGCATTTGCATGCCTTCGCAGAGATCCTGCTGTATCAATAATTCTTTTTAATAGATTACATGCACCGAGGGATGTCCACTTCATCCACTGCTGTATATTTTTGCAGGACATCTTGTTGTAGTCCCCATCACTATAAGCTTCTGCCAAGCATAGGGCCATACAGGCTATGTCTGTATCAGGAACTACTGCAGATCAACAGGAGCAGATTAGTAGACAGAAGGGGTTGTTGTCGTGGTTTAACCCCAGCCAGCAACTAAGCATCACACAGCCGCTCACTCACTCCTCCCCATCCAGTGGGATGGGGGAGAAAATCGGGGGAAAAAAAAAGTAGAACTCGCAGGTTGAGATAAGAACGGTTTAATAGAACAGAGAAGAAGAAACTAATAATGATAATACTAATAAAATGACAACAGTAGTAATAAAAGGATTGGAATGTACAAATGATGCGCAGGGCAGTTGCTCACCACCTGCCAACTGACACCCAGCTAGTCCCCGAGTGGCGATTCCCTGCCCCCACTCCCCAGTTCCTATACTAGATGTGACGTCCCATGGTATGGAATACCCTGTTGGCCACTTTGGGTCAGCTGCCCTGGCTCTGTCCTGTGCCAACTTCTTGCGCCCCTCCAGCTTTCTCGCTGGCTGGGCATGAGAAGCTGAAAAATCCTTGACTATAGTCTAAACACTACTGAGCAACAACTGAAAACATCAGTGTTATCAACATTCTTCACATACTGAACTCAAAACATAGCACCGTACCAGCTACTAGGAAGACAATTAACTCTATCCCAGCTGAAACCAGGACAGTTGTGCTGAAGATGGGATACCTACGACATAGACTTCTGTTGTCAACCATCACTCCACTTTGAAAATAATCTGGCATTTAAACAGCATACTAGTAAAGCAGTGGATTATCCTTCTATCAGCTTTTCACAAAAATGGTAAAGTCAATGAAATAGTAACTAAAGCTTTTCTTAAAAGTTACTTTAAAGGCATGAAAAATAGTTACAGATGAGATACCATCTTCAGTAAATACATTTTCTTTACAAGAAAAATTTCTTTCTAAAAATGAAAAGGGTAACTAGCTTGTGGCCTAGACATAGAAAAGACTAGAATGTTCTTTTCCAAAGAACTAAAGATAGAACAGGAGACCATTGTGAACTAGAGACTACTTCTCAGTTAACTGGCAACCAAGGTAAAACCATGCCCATTCTCATCCTTCACAAGTATCTGTTTGTGAACTGCTACTTTTTATGGCATGAAAATGAATCAAAAAGTATCACTCCACCTCCCTTTGGTAATGAAATAACCACCAGTTCACTTCGTAAGTCTATTTAAAGACTAAAACAACAAAACACACGATCATGTTCTCATTCCTCATGCCTTTTTGGTTCATAATATTATTCCAGGAGGTGTTGCACAATTAGTAGCTCTCAAAACAGTAAAGTCAGTTGCAGCTATAACATAGTCACATTGTGGTAAACAACTATTTTCTTTGGCACAATATCACTCCTCCTTTTCTCCCCAACTAAGACAAGCTGAGTAAGAGGGCAAGGTGATAAATAAAACAAAATAGAAAACAGCTGAACAGAAAAACACAATACAGAAACATGAAAAATGGTAACTCCTATCCTTTCATTTTCAAAATAACACATTTCAGTGACTTAAGATGGCGATTACTAGAATGTAAGTATTTGCTGTGCTTCCAAGAACAGCAGTAAATACCAATAGTATTATTTGAAACCTCTGCTACAAGCACAAGCTATGTCAGCACATGCTGTCCAGAAACCACACAAGCCCTTCGCATAATGATGAAATCTTTGCTTTGGCAAAAGGAATTATCCCCATATATGAACCTCAACTATTAAATCACCTTGTTAACTGGGAAGAGGAGGGGAAATGAAAGGATGCAAAGCACAGGAACGGAAAGTATTTTATAGCTGTCCTTAAATGACAGATTCAGAGACCAACAGCTGTAAACATTAAGTCCCATCAGCAGTGCCACATACTGCCATGGAAGGATCAGTGTAGGCCCCGTGCAAACGATAGGTAAGAGTGTAGTGTGTTTAAAAGCATGCGACTCCTGGCAAGAGTCAGGTAGTTTGATTGATTAGCTACACTGTTTTGTCAGTCAAAAGGGTATAACCTTTGCTGGGCAGTTTGGGTGCTGAACATTTGGAGGAACTGAAAAGAGGTTTGCTTGGAAGAGTTGCAGAATAAGGTAGTGTGAATAGTAAGGACTGCAGAAGAATGACATCAAGCCAGGCCAAAATCTCTGGAGAGGTACTGCTGCAAGAATTCATTGATTTTTTTTTGACTGGACTAAATAAAGCAAAGAAAAGTAGAAATTGTTTCCTGATTTTTTTTTTTTAAATTTCTGAATGCCTTATTTTGCTCTGCGTTTTAAGTCTGTTTGTGATTTGTTTGTTTTTTTTCCATACCTCCTTCTCATTGAAATTATAGATTGACTGACATCTCTTCTTTCTTTTCAAGCATCCAAACTCTGTAATCCCATAATCCTTAAGTGGGAAAGGATGATTACTGAGAAACTTGTCTGAACTATGTGAGACATTACTAGACATTTTCGCAAACAATTTAAAATCATTGGCTTCAAGTATATTTTATCAGAATTGAAGGCAGTACCTGTAACTTATGTTACCTAAATACCCAAAGGAAAATTATACCAAACCTAAAAAGCTGGCTGTCTGCATAGGCAGGTCAATCTGTAGTATTTCAAAAAGTAAAAATCAATATTGTGATAGTACAAGATGGAATGGACACTATTAGAAAAGCTGGTACATAATTCTCACTAAAGAATAAACATCACAGCACACTTATTGGTCACAGGTAACAGGCTATATACATTACAGTGTCTACCTAATCATCTAAAACATATGATAAATCCAAGTCAGCAAGCAATTTTGCCAAAGAAAATTCTTGCAGTACATGTTATAGATATAAAAGACTGGGCAGAAAAACTTAATCTGTATTAAAAATTAAAACTTGTCAGTATTTTAAAATGTACTTTAAAACAGTTTAGATAATTTTCAGTTTGCTTAGTAATGTTAATTACTCTGCCATATAGGAGGTATAACAGTAAGCTGAACTGTTGTTGCTCAGTTGCTTTCTCATTTCTTATATTTTACACTATTATAAACAACAGTGATGATTTTTATTTGCTTATTTCCTATACTTTTCCTTAGCTGGCAAAACTGATTAGTCTTATAGCCATTAAGTAGTACAAACCCACTCCCCAAATACCATACACTTGCATGCCAAGTGATATAGATTTTGATGTTAATCAGTCCTTTGGTGCATTTGGCATTTGCAGCATTTTTATAGTAATCACAATTACAGGAAACATCACAAGAAAGTGCTAAAATTACCCAGATTTTTTTAAGTTGTTATTAAATACTAATTCGACGCAGAACAAGACAACAGATGATGTTACTCTCCAGAATACTTGATTTATTTGTTCGCCTCATCTCTTCACTGCTCCAGATTACAAAGGTTACTCATTATAATTGCTTCTTTACTGCCATCCTCTTAGGTAATTTCCACTTGAATTATAACATTTTGCAGTATTATCAGTCATACATTCTACGTTATGAGAAACGTGACTACAAAGTGAACTATCATGTACCTCTGACACAGGATTTCCCCCTACCATTCTTAACAGTATCTATAGTATCTATCTATCTATATCTGTTAAGAATATATTTCAAAAAAAGAACTTCTTTACCATCTTTCCTCTCCTTACATCCAGGCATAATCAAAACCTGCCAAAACATTCAAATAGTAGATTGTAATAGATTTAACCAGCATTAAAGCTAAACACGCCATTTGTAATTTTTTTCAAATCATTCCTAATGTGGACATACAGCTCACTGCATCCATCCTCAAACACCGAATAGTTGCTATTTTGAGACGTATTACTTAAGAGCTATGACAAAAAGTCTTTTCCAAGTTATATGTTGGATACTTAAGCACACATACCAAGCAAGCAAAGAGGCACTATAGAGCCCCAAGAAACAACACAGGCCTTAAACAGTGAGAATGAATCAGTTATTCAAACAGCATTATCCCTTTGGGATGTGAATGAGACAGGCTGTCATTTTTAGAGACTAACATCACGCTTTTGCCAGAGTCCCAAGACTACAAATGAAAACGTCACTCTGGCTCTTCCTAGCTTTCCAGTATTTGGCATTGTCACTAATTTTTTATCTTTTTTTGTGCACAGTAAGATATAGAGATAATATGCCCAATTTCTTTTTTACAGATACTGGTGTCTATATTTAAAAAAATGTTTGTTTTTAAACAGATTATTTTTATAGAGTAATCAATCATTACAAACACCAGTTGTTTACTGTTCCAGACATTTGCCTAACAAGTCTTGTTCAGCTGTTTATAAACTTGGGACCTTTTGAAAACTTGCCTTTACACCCTGGTATTTCAACAAGACACTGGATGAAACAACTTAAACTCTCTATTAATTATTGCTAATGAATGTACTGCCAAGATATAGTAGTGAATGTATTCATATTTGCAAATATACTGCTATATAATTACGGTAAAATATGCTGCTTGATGAGATAAAGACAAACAATTCTTTCACAAAAATAAATAAATAATAATAAATAAATATATATAGGCCTGATTTTATAGTCTTCTCATTCAGACTCCAGATTTTATTGTCTATTTGATTAATTTAATAAACATTTCACCGATGTGAAAGCAGCCCTACCTTAAGCACTATCTACTGCATATTGAAATTTACAACAATCTAATCCAGGGAAAAACAAGTGACCTACTAAACTTTCAAATTTCACCTCAAAATACCATTTAGCTTTCAATATATAATCAGGTTCGAATTGCTTATGCAAATGCAGCTAACTGCATCCTCTGAAAAGGCATCTGAAATATGTAAAATATTGCTAAAGCAGTTTCTGTAAACATATAACAGTCTACCGTGACATGCTTTTTCACAGCAGCAAGTACGAAAGTTAACCTTTGAGACTGAATACTGGACTTGAAGTTAAACAATTCATAACCAAAACTAAGGTTTATAATTACAGGAATAAAAAAAACTTCCACTCAAAGTGCATATATCTTGATGGCTCCAACAAGTTAGATTACTTTCAATGTACAGGGAAAAGGTAAGATTTTTAAATGTGAGAAAGGAAGGGTATAATTTTTTGTATAATCAGTTTGTGACATCAATTCTAGAGAAAAGCCTAAGCCATTTTTTCTCCTTTACCCCCCACTACATTAGGGAACAGTCATTCCAATACTGTTATAAAAACTAACCTTCTGAAAAATTCTAAAACTAAGAGAAACCTACTTGAAATATTTGCCAAATCACTAATTAATATCTAGTAGCATCTATCACATGCAACATCATTATCATGATGTCGAAACAAAACTCATCCTGAACCTTGCAGCTCACACGCAAAGACTGAGACAAAAGCAGCAAGGATAAGTTTTTTTGTATTAACTATATATTGTATTAAATTTAAACGGATTTTAGATAAAGAAATAACCTAAATTCACCTAAGGGTGAAATAGTTCTTTCAAAGAAAAATGTTACAGTTTGGTATGGAAAGAAGAAAAAACAAGTGAAAACGTGGGATAGATGTTATAAAAGAAGTATAGCCTCAAGATCTAAGAATTGTAGATGAAGCTCTTGGAAATCTCTTCCGCTAAAAATACTGTAGAAAACAGTGATTAGCATGTATTTACAAATACATTGTGACTACATTTTAAGCAAGAAGTAAAACTTAATCATCAATTTCAGTTGGAATAAAACTGGACAAGTTCATAAAAGGAAATAACCTGTTATGTCGTTTTAGTAAATACTATCTACATAAAAACATGTAGCCTTTTAAACTGAAAATTGAGTGGCAGTTTTAAAGCCTAGATGCATTGTACAACTTTGCACAATTGTCAAAATATTTGTCATATTAAAATGCCAGGCAAAGTACAATTCTGTTCTTATTTTTAAATTAGTTCTTCTAATAGTAGATCTTACTTGAGAAGTTTGGTAATATCCATTTCAGGTCAAATATAGGTAAAATCTGTGATACACTTTCATTTATATTTTCAAGTAACTCAAGTATCTTTATAGATTTACATAACATTATTTTTTCTTAGGGAAAATGTACAACCTGAGACAGTATTTATCACATTTGCAGGCTTCAGACAATGTTTCGTGAAAAAAGCTAACTCACTCCCCACTTGAAGATTATTTTTTTTTTTTCTTTTACTCAAGCAATACTTCAAGATTAAATTCTCTGAAAGCCTCTGACACTCTCAACAAATATTCCCATTTGGAAGTGTCAGTTATTCTGTAACTAGAAGTATTCCAATCAATCTTTCCTGCATAAAAACCTGGTATTCTAATGAAGAGGGCTTAGAGAAGAGCAAATTGTGACGCTCATACGTTACAATGCTGCTGGCACCGCAATGAAAGAAACTCCTGAAGATACTTAACTGCCAAATTTGTAAAGAAAAGCAATTTTCTGGTTCTGTAGGTCCTGTACTTTGCCAATTAAAAAAAAAAAAAAGGAAAATAAAAAAAGGTTTCCTCCCCCTCATATAGTGCACAGCAATGAATGCTTTTCAAAGAAAGGCATTTCCCTGAGCTGTGCACCACAGAACTTCATTTTCACCTTGTTACTTCCCAAAGCTAACCTTTGCTTAAACATTTATCACTGAATTACATTTGAACTTAGTGTAATACGAGTAACTGGTACCAGTTATGAATTTAATGTATAAATAATCTAACATTAAGTAATAACTTTTAAAAGTTCAATTCTTATAATCCATAAGTTTCTTTAGTATTTTCCTGTTTTAACCAAAATCCATTATTTTGCCCCCAGAAATTATGACAATAAGGTAAGAGATAATGGCATGTCTAGCTGCCAACAGATTAGCAATGTATTACTTTAAATCTGTAAAGTACCATGTACACTTATGCCATTGCAAGAAGCAGAGAGAGGAGGAGAGGTGGGAGTTATGCCGTGGGAGAAAAAAATTTATCATCCTTCTGGAAAAAGATATTCCTGGCAATAGGCTTTGTCACACTATGCCTACACACCGATCTGGAGGTCTCTGCTTTATTGGGGTTGTCACAGATTGATGATGCCCTTTAGGTAATATAACTGAAGCACTTTCAGGAAGCATCTCCAAGCACTTGGCTCTGGTTATCTTTTGCTAACAAAAGGGAGCAAACTGGAAAAGAACTTAAGTTGCTCTATGATAACAAAGCTTTGTGGATTGATGGACTGTGTGCTCTGGTTTCAGGAGTAATTTCACTTCTCCCACCCAGCCATCACTAAGTGTCCCGAAAGATCTAGTTCCCATCCTGAGCCCTCTTATCTCTCCCATTTTTCCCCCAGACCTACATCCTGAGTGCGTTCTTGAACTATTCTCAGTATGTGCTGGCTCAGGAAGGAAGCTCATCAGAGTCCATAGCTATTTGGTCTGCACTTCAGTCTTTCCCTTGGTAAAGGAGTGAATTTGGCTTACTTTCCTCTAGTCCAGCAGCTATCTGCAATATGCTCGTAAGAACTTGTACAAGAACGAATTTGTAAAATAAATACCCAGTGCAAGATAGATATAGGCCATCCATAAATGGAACAAAAGACAAAACCAGAATATCATTTGACTAGGATTAAACTTGGAAATTTAGATCATATTTTAAATTCTTTTCAAAGAAGGGTTGGCAAAGGTACAGAAGCAATGCAAAGAAAGAGAAATCAGTAGTGTATGCCTTCAGGAAAACTTAAAGGCAAATTTAGTCAGTGGTTATACTGGAAGAATGGTATTTTTCCAGATAAAATAACTAGCAGAAAAAAAATAATCTAGAAAACTACAATTTGGATAAGACAACAAAATGGACGATACAGTAAAAAATGTATTTTAAAATATGAAAAGAGTCTTGCATGATTTTAACTTTAATTTAGTCATCAAGATGGTAGCTAAGATGAATATTATCTAAAAATAATGATGAACCAAGAGCTTCATACAAGAAAAAGTGATATAACTGGCAGGAGAGACATGCAGTTATCACCCCAGTGAATGTAGTACCTTTTTAAATGACAATGAGTGCTGGTATTCTTTCGTGCTGCTGTCCAAGGTTTCAGCCCTAAACAGACAGCTAGTAACTAATTTCTTTTATGACTGAGGACACTCATTGTGTTTAAGGATAAGAAATAATGGCCTACAGAGAAACATCTCAATCTATTGTGAGTATAGATGGTGACCTGCAAGCTGATACTAGTATCTTTCACTTTTTTCACTGAAGTTCTGCCTTCTAAAAAGTGTTTTAATTATTGATAGCCTTTGGATTATCTGCAAGTCTGCCAATTTCATGCATAACCGACATCTTCATCTCAGAGTCTAGAGCAAATAAATAAAGAAAAAATATAATTTAAAAATTACGAAAGATTTAGAGGAGCTCTCTGTACATATTAAGCTATTCTTTCCATAACTCTAAGAACACTGGGGACATTCCAAAAGGCTAGAAGAAATGAAACAATGGTTTGTGGGTTTGGTTTTTGTTGGGGTTTTTTTTGGGGGGGGGGGGGGGGGGTGTTGAGCCGACAGTACAAATAATTTTAAAGGCCCCACATCCTTCTTCTGATCTCATGCAAAATAATTTCAGAGTCAACAAGCAGCTGGATTTATAAAAAAGATAATAAAATATAATCCTAATTAAAACATGAACTTATATAACATAAACCTCTTAAAATTATCTTATAAATCTAACTGAAAAGTGTAAGATTGTCATTATGAGTGCAAGGCATCTAACTCGATACTAATACATTCTGATTAAATAGAATTTTTAATGCTGGATACTTTAAACTCATTTATAATGCGGTCGACTAAACTGAAAACGCAACTCTGAGCACAGAATCAGCAATGAATAGGTACATTTTCCAAGAAACACCACAGGGATGAGTTATTAGCTCACCATCTCTTACTATTTTTACCAATAGCCTGGAAGAAAAACTCATCACTGATTAGGTTTGAAGAGAATACAAAATTTGTGGGAAAGGTAGCTAAGGAAGAAGCTGAATCAGAGTAGAGCAATCAGTTCTCCCTCTAAATTTGGGAGGGTAAGAAGAGAATCAAATAAGCCACGTTAAAACGGAAGGTCTTGCCTTCGCTGAAAAAAATGCAAGCTGTAGTAATCAGAAAGGTGCTATCTTCTCTAGTAAAGTAAAGGTTTAAAGTTGTTTGAGAAAAGGAACCTAAAATAATTGACACTACAGCCATATGTACGATAAGAGCATAATTGTGTTTAAGTCATTAAGACATCAGATCTTGTTAGAACAAGCAAGGATGTATTATCCTTCTCCCTCCCCCATAATCAGTACAAGCCAATAATACCAAACCACATGTAGCCTGTTACATGAGTTCCCAGTTTCTCCATGTTCTGGGAAAACCATATAAATTATCCCTCAATGCCTAGAGGCATATGGGTATTATCTTAATTTTTTTTTGTTGAAAGTATATAGTACTTCAGCAGGATTTGTTTTTTTACCCAAAGCTTTGACCTGGAAAAAAAGGAATTTTCAGGCATGTGCTGACTTAGAGAAAATGCAATTCATGATACTAACTAACAATAAAGAAGAAGAAAAAAAAGTACTGGAGAGTTCCTAGAGACACCATAACACCTTAGAAGACACTGGAGTAATTTGACTGATGCCATTATTGTCTAATTACTATACTAAAACTGATAGCAAGTTCAGTAAGTAAATTAATTGAGTAGGACTTTTAGCATCAGGTTTTTCTTCTCTATAGCAGTTCTTTGCTAGTGTCTATACATATTTCTTCATCAACTCCATCATTACCATACTATTTTACTTCCCAACCACTTAAGTTGTCTCTGTATTTCTTCTTGTTGCTGAAGAAAAACCAAAAGCAAGACTTAGAATAATCTCATTCTTTGCAGGCACCTACCTATTAGATACATTTTACCACAAAGAAATCAGCAACACAAAAGTCAGGAGGTTTCCCTGACAAAATGATATACTGAATTACATTAACTTACAGTCTTTGTATGGGTAGTCACACCATTTTTAATTTTTTTTTTTTTTTTTTTTTTTTAAGTTCACATACACAAGCATGTCTTTCCAGGGAACTACCAAGTATCATTAGACAGGTTTGGTTTTGCTTTTGGGAATGGGGGAGTTAAGAAGAGGGGTAAGGGAAAGAAAAAAAAAAAGAACAAAAAGAGTAAAACCTGTTCAAATTTGTGAACTGGATTTTCTTTCCCTCAACATGTTGTCCATTCCATGGTTTTCCTTTTATGTATTGGATGTAACCCCACATAGTACTGTATTTCACTAACTTCCCCCCCCGCCCCAGAGCATCAAAGGTGTTACTGTAACACAATGCTTAAAGGTGAATTGAGCTCCTTAAAAAGCTGGCTGCCTTCACAAAACAGTACCACAGAAACATACCATCCAGATTTACAGAATTCTTTTCATGTAATCGACCAGGAAGCCTTTACAAATGTTTATTCCTTCACAGCATACCCTTAAGAAGGAAAATCAAGCACAGGGTATTTTCCACCAAACATATATCACCAATATATGGTATATTCAGTTCCAAAATAATCTCAATATGGTAGACAAAAGTCTGTATTAACCTTTTGCATCAGTGTGGAGAACACCTAAGTAAATTGCTGATCAGCAGACATGATCTGAGGTTAGAGAGTATAACCACCTCAACATGAGCATACAAAGAATGTCATGCTGCCACAAAAGAGGCAGCTGACATACAGGGGGGTGTCAACTGCAGACTCTAGTTAGCAAAAAATGCACCACTACCCATTGTGCCCTACAAGCCTTGACAAGGTCCCACTTAGAATCCTGGGTCCAGTTTTCAGCACAACCTGTCTAGAAGGATTGGGACTAAATGGAGGACATTTGGAATGAAGATAAGGTTTGAAAAACAGAGTGCGAGAGACACTACCTGTCCACACATAAAAGGCTGCTACAAAAAGGAAGGGAATAAACTGTTCTTCATGTTCATAGTAGACACAGGACAAAATAAGGGGCTGATACTGCAGAAAAGATTTCAGACAGACATTTAAGAAAAGTGAGACTTTCAGATGGTAGTGTTCTTCTGACATGCCAAAATGAAGTCCCCATTGGCCCCACACCCCAAAGATTAATTTATAAATTCTAAGTCAGCAGGCCAGTGTCAGTAAAAAAGAGGTAAGGTGGGACAACTTCTGTAACTAAACCTCTCAACAAATGCTGTTGATAATACAGATTGCATTTTCTAGCTGTTTTTAACAGCACTTAATAGGTACCTACTCCAATAGGTTTGTTGCCTAAATGCCACTGTGCAATTTACTTCAAAATATATTAGTATCCTTTCCTAATAGAACAGGAACAATTTCATATTTAAGAAACATTAAGTATCCCTATATAATGAGATTTCATATTACATACTATATACATTTAATAATTACATCATGTAAAATTAATCTGATCCACTGTCACATGCTTACCCAGTATCTACATATTCACTCTGCTTTTCTTGTAATTTTTCTTATTTTAAAGCTCATAAAAATTTTTAACATGCCACTTCTTTATCAAACCAAACAGTTAAAAAAATTCTACAAACACTTCACATTGTATATACTTATTTCATAAATATTGACTGCTAGGTGTTCTAAATTGTGTTCCAAACATCCAACTTAAAGCTTATGAAGAGCTCTTGCCATTTCAGCTTTTGAGAAATGTCATCAGTCTTGGCAACTGACTGATTTGGATCTCTAGCTACTGCTAGATGATTATATAAATTGTGATAAATATAGATTCTTCCAATTTTCTAAAAATTGTTAAGTTGTAGGACTTTTCTGATGTAGACTTTGCTATTTATCCACTGGTCTCAGATTCATGGTTTGGGAAGGCAAAGAAATATATTATACTGAGATACCCTTCCTAATGACCTTCTGATGGATGGGGGAAAGCTAAAAATCTTCCACATTTACTGTAGACAGCCAATTTGTTAACAAGCACTATTACAGTCAATTTATAATTTAAATACTTTAACAAGTTGCCAGATAATGTTTTAATACAAGTCTTAAAGTATTTTATTTACATAGGACCAATTCTATTGGATTTTGCTTTGGGTAATTTGGAGATACATTTCTGCAAGGTAATAAAATTTCCTAGTAGTACATATAAACCTAATAGTTCATAGAAAACCTACCAGTTCATACAAATGACCGAAATGCACTGCTATTTATTGCATTTCCCTAAGCGTCAAACAAAAAGACTAGACATACTATGGAGACCTTACTACACTTTGTTCCTCAAACTTCAGGAAACAACACAACCCCATAATGTTAAATTCCAGTGAGTTTGTAAGAACCAAGATTTTAATGTTATGATACATCTACTGTGATGACAGAGTGTGGTCTTTGCTGATAAATGGAGGCAGTTTGCCAGGATTACGTGTGCAGATTAACAAATGCAGATTAGCAGTATTCTTCTGTACTATACCGGAGCAAGCAGCTGCTGCATTATGGGGAGTACAAACTGTATTCCTTCAACAGTCAGTGTGGTTTTGTCCCCTTGTTGCTGTGTACATGTACTACACAGAGCTGGTAGTGAGGCTCTCCTTATGTTTACATGACAGACCCACACCTCCTGCTAAAAGCAGCTCACTATTTTCCATAATAGGAAGAAAGCAGCACTCTTAACCAAGTAACTGCCTGCTACAACCATGCAAGATTTTTAGCTTTCCCTATCCAGCAGAAGGCTATTAAGAAAGATTTCTCTTAGCATAATTTAAATAAACTAACTGATAAAGAAATACCTTCTAGGTAGTCTTTAAAATAATTCATAGATTCTTCTTTTTCTAGATGGCTTAGTTACTGTACTCCAAGATATACTTAACCTAGCAGAAGTAAGACCATCCCTAAACATTTATTTTAACCTTTTCACATATTTAAAGAGATACAAAGGAAGTTCAGAGCAGCAAACCAACAGCCAAAAGCTGAACCACACTACTTAACAGTGCTGTTGAAAAAAGGAAGAAAATGTTCTTAAACTCTGTTTAGCAAATAGTATTTCTTTCAAGGTTAATGAAAATACTTCCTGATGTCTTTAGAAAGCATTTTCTACATGGTATCTGGCATTCTTCATAGACGTTAATTCACACCATCTTTCTTTCATAACTTATACCTCCTTTAAACTGTTTTTCCTTGTTGGGCTTCAGGAGTGGGTGTTTTTCTCTGTTTTTCAGGGGTTTTTTTTTGTTTGTTTTGTTTTTTTAATTTAACCACCATCACCACCTCCTTTTTCTTTCCCCCCCTAGGTTAACAGCACCATAAGAAGGAAGACATAATACAATCAGAAGCTCTTTGGTTCCAAAACTGTAGCTTTGGTCAAGGCAGAAGAATATCAACTTTTTTTCAGCCCTCACAACACTCTGCGTTTCCTAATTAGCAAGGAAGAGAACAAGATGGACAACAATCAATAATGATGTACTGCTTTCTTTTCTCATGAAAGGTATGAGACTTGACTTTGGGAGGTACTACCTTCTCACATTCACTTAATTTCCTGTCATCATTCCAACAGCATCAGTTTGGTTTATTTAGTATATTATGATTCTCAATTGGAAGATGTGCTGCAATATTCTCTGCTCATTTTAGTAAAAGATTAAATGTAATTGCCACAATTTTACATTAAAATAAACATGAGAGAATGTGCTGCTATTTCAGAACATTGCCTAATACGTTCATCTGGCAAATGCAAATGTAAGGCCAGTTCTGTATAGATCAGGGATTTTATGGTGGTTCTGAGAACACGCTTGCCATGCAATACAGGCAGCACAGTCTATTCAATAGCTCTGCACAACTGAAATGAATCCTGCAAGAGCTGTTAAAAAGAACAATAAGATTTTGTTCTTTTCCATGCAAGGATTCTTAGCGATACAAATTTGAAATGCCAGCTACGTAGCTGGAACACTGAATAAGGCTAAAATCCTACATAGATTTTAGTACTGAAATTAAGGATGCAGGAAGAAAAAAATTCACATAAATGAAAATTAAAGCTAGAGAAATATAGAAGGCTTTCAGTTTTATTCTGTGGGGAGAGTTGCAAACATAAAAGCAAGTGGATGGTATCAGTTTTTTAGCACTAGAGTTGCTGGAAAGGACCAGCAAAGAATCCCTACTTTGTATTCTTTACAGACATAACTTTGGTGGCAGCAGCTGTGCTACCTTCCACATAAGTTGCCACACTTGGTACACTAGTTGAGCAGACAGCATTCCATGAAAACCCAAAGGATGTTGCAGAAGACTTTGTGGTTACCTATGTCTTCCACAGATTTCTGATACAGATATCTACATTATCTTTTGGAGTCAATTCCTACCTTTATTTGAAGACAGTCCTTGTTAAACAGATTTCAAAACTGATGCTCTGAGAATAAATGTCTATTCTCTCCCACAAGAGATCTTTCTAATAAATTATGGTCCTTTACAGCAATTTTTTTTTCATCTATTTGTAGGCTAACACACATATGAAGAAAAGTATGCATAGAACAATTTAATTATGTACTTTTAATTTCATCTGCAGTTTCTTTCGACTGGCTTGGAGAAACACAGAATTGACTCAGTTTGACTGCAGCCAAGCTAATCGTTTACAGGGCAAAATAACGGCACTAGTAGCAGATAATCAGTCATAGACTTCAGTTTCAGAAAAGGAGCAGGCCTAGATTAAGCACACTCTTTAGTCCCAGAAAATTACAGAAATAAAACAAACCCTAGTATGACTCACACTGATAACCTGTATTTGTTTTGTGCATGCTAAATTTTAGACAAACATACTGTAGAACACATCCCAAGTCACTGCTGCTATTTATATGACACAGAAAAAAAGCATTTTCTACATATAGGACAAACATAATTAAAAACAAACAGCAGGCAAAACAAAATCGCCAGGCTGTGAGTCAACATAAGCTGCATGAAAAAAGCTAACAGGACACTAAGTTATAAGATAAAATGGTAAGAGCAGAATAAAATTTATGAAGAGTTATAGCAGTTATAAAGACCAAAGCACAAACTGGCACCTTGTGCTTGAGGGAGCTTGGTACCCACATTGCTTTACTATGTCATACAGACAATTGTGCAATGCCGACTAGTGTGTGATGGTATATCTGACGCAGCAAGACCAGCAAAAATACTGGATCATTGTTTTCAAGCAAATGAGAACCTTACAAGGAACGTGTGTGAAGAGATGAGTCTAGAAATGGAGCAAAAAATATGGAACATCTAAAGATTACATTATCCCAGCCCAAAACCACAGCTGACTGGTTTTATGTGGCACATTAGACTAAATTCAGATTCTGTTTCATGACTGTATTTGCTTATTATTTTAGTCTTCTGTGAAACATACTACTATGCAAGATGCTTAAATGTCAGAAGTCAGTTAATATTAGAATCTAGTGTTTTAACTAACAAATTATGGTATCTATTGGCTCAAGTCAAGTATCTGCAAATTCTTTTTACATGTCTTCATCTAACAAGTAATTCACAATAGCACAGGAATGGAAACTTGTTACATCATGCCTAAAACCAGAAAAAAAATTCTGCAGGGCAGAGACCACATCTTATTTCTTTGTTCTATGAAGTGTTTAGTACACTTTTTGTTGCTTTACAGAGTTAAAGAAATCCTACAGCATGAAAATGCAGAGGCTGGAGCATGTAGCTGCAGGCTAACTGGGTGAGCTGCTGGAGTCCTTTGTCAAGGAGAAATACTCTGCTGATAAGAGGGACTGTCATTTCAAATGGATGCAGTTCAGAGAGACCAAAAATCTGGATTGCAGGATGAGTTAACCACTTCTTGTCTGCTATGTTATCCAGAAAGACATCTAGATTCTAGCTATGGGTACAAAACCAGCACTAGCAATCCCCCTTCCTTCCACGTAAGTTTCATTGGCTATGACTAACTTTGCAACTAGTACTGCAAAACAGAAAAGCAAAACTGGTGCAAAGGTCCCAGAAATCGCCTCTACTCCCTTCTCAGAGTATTTACTTCAATCAGCTCTACTCTAGTCCTGTGAAATGAGTGCCCCTTGGCAAGTGGGCTACCACAGGTACAATCCTAGAACCCATCTTCCAGTTTAGCTGCTGAAAGAAATTGAGTTTATGCTCCCCGAGATGACTCTACAATGCAAACCAGAAGTGCAGTAACTGGGAGAAACATCGAGATTTGCCTCAAATGTGCACTTCTGATCACTACTAAAAAGCTAATATAGGCACACCTAATTATACCTCAGTTATAGCCCTGATTCACAATCTGCTACAGAGAGAATTATTGCCAGACTTCCTCACAGAAGACATTTTCAAGGAAGAAGGTAATTTGCAGCTAAGTGGATAAACAATTTGGATGACAGCACACTACTTTTTATATAAAAAACCCATACACACAAATCATGTCTTGAAATTAGGGACGTAACAATTTTTAATCCTACCAGCTATTATGGACTTGTTGCTGGGGTTTTGCTGGAGCCTCTCATTTCCTTTGCATCTTGGCTGACAATTGTGGAATTATATGGAGGATTTAAGAGTTTCTTGATTAATGATAGCACTTTTCAAAAATAATTATACATGGGTGTAATTTTAAGGTAGCTGCTCAGCTGCTTGACATTTTTCTGCAACAGTATTTTTCCAAATTACTGTTCAAATTTTAACAGAAGTTACACTTTTTGATTGCATTATGCTTAGTACAGCTTTTATATTTTCCCATATTGAGAAGATGATACAAAGAAATATTTGTAAGTATGGCATATTTTCCTGGAGATAGTATTTATATACAGGGCATTCACTAACCTTTTTCTAGTAGCTAAACTTTATTTAAGAACTAAGTATCTAAACATGCCCCCCCCTTTTTTTTGATTCAGAAACCATGCAAGATATTAACCTTTTTTGTAAGTCAGATGAAAATGCTCTATCAACATACAATAATAAAGGTGGGAAAACAGATTTTTGGCACAAATCTGCTAATAGTCTAACATTACTGTATCTGTATACCCCCCAACACACATTGGTTTTAAACAGGTATTCAAGATCAGACATTATTACCCCTCAAACTTAAAATTTAGTTGGTTTTGGCCCTGCCACATTAGGGACAGAGACTGAGCAATACATAAGTCCACAGCCTGGGTAATTATGCAACTTCAGTTTCCCTGCAGAGTATCTGGCAGCAGAGAACTAAGATGCTGATTCTTTATTCCTTTCCCCACATGGCAGAAGTGCATTGCAGGCACTTGGGGGAAGGAAAGTATTTCTTAATTACTCACTGAATCTGTTTATTCTTCCCTCCACTTGAGGCAAATTGAAAGATATCACCAGCATATGAATACAAAATGGCCAGCCTGGTTAAATATCAGAATTCTTGTAAAAGGACTGGGCTTGTCAAATACATTATTCTGTTGATATAAAATTATTGGCATGATGCAGAAACTTGTGTAAAAGTCTCTTCTGGTTCATCCTGCAAGAACAGATATATATGGTTTTTAAACATAAGGAGATCAAATACATATATGAAGAAAAAATATGAAAAAATCCAAACTGCCTTCCTCTTGTGTACCTGACATTTGAAGGTTTAAGTCAGTTTGGCTCATGAAATAAATACAAAATTTTAAAGAGATAAATCAACATGGAAATATAAAAGTTAATAATCTTGACTTCAACAGTGATCTATGCATATTTTCTGTGGAAGCATTAAAACAAGATTACTGCATAACTATCAGAACCATGCTGCATTCTTAAGCTATTTCTGATTTCTATAGACTGTCAAAATCTCCCATATGATTTCCATATGGAATTGCCTGCTTAAGACAGATTTTTATTTTTTTTTAATGCAATTGGAACTTGCCAACTGAAATAAGTAGCTTTGCTCATATTTTGCAACTTAGCTTTCAGAAACGTTTTAAGCATCAGGTAATTCCTTTTGTACTCCTGACCTGAAGTATAATTTGCAGGAGAAAAATACTCTGGTTCTTGGTTTAACACTGTTTCAATTCCAAGCTCTAGACTATGTCTGCACTGTTTAAAGTCTAAAGTAGCAGTGCCAAGGCCATATGAACTTCAACCTGGAGAGTAACAACATCATATTTGGTTCTTTCGCTCCCCTACCAAAAATAAAGGCAACAGGATGATCCTATCAAATAAGAAGATTTAACAAAAATAAACACAGATTTAAATTTTAATAGCTTGCAATATATGAAGAACAGAAATAGAGATACCACCGAATAGTTCTAGTGTTATCGCAAGATACAATCTCTCCAGAACAATTTCAATTACAAGTTTTTAAATCAGAACAAGCCTATAGAATAACACAGCTTTCAATTTTACCAGAAAAACAAATATTAAGACATGTGAACAAACCAAACATAAGAAAGACTAAACCAAACCAGCTCCACATGGACTCCCCTATCCCTACAGATAGGAGGTTTTAACAGAAGCCTTTGTTCCTGTGTGTTGATTTCTTAACTGCCTCTTTCCTAATCCCATTCCACTGAAAGAAACTAATTCTTATATATACATACACCGATGTATATATATACAGATATACACACACACACAAACACAATAACTTGCAGCTTCTCAAATTAGATACTACTGCAGCCAAGCCAGTCATGACTAACAAGGAAACTACCATCTACCCTGACCCCAGTGCACAAACACATCCATTTCCTAGACTTTTCAAAGACTTCAATATATAAGGTACTTCCTAGAAAAAGGTTCAGTTATCACTGTCTAAGCAACAGAGGACAAAATTTGACATGCCTGCTTTAGTAGGTAGGCATACATGAAGTAAATCAACAATTAATCACCACAGCCATCACTGCTACAAACACACTACAAGGAATTCCAAGTCTGTTGACTGCAGCTACATACATTATAAAGCACAAGTAAAATGAAAACATTCCATACTCGTATCTCTTTCCATAGTTTCATTTTGTAACTCACCCCTTTTCAGCTATAGAAATGCAGTACATCTGAACAGGTAACAATAAATGTCCTCTAACAAACACCAGCATCTTTCCCCTATTCATGGGGAAGACAGGCTAGCAAAGAGAAAGACTACAATACTATTTTCTATTAAATTGCTCAAAATTACATTGAACATAGGTTTAATACAACCTGGTCTACTAGAACGTATGAGTTAATTACCCATGCAAATTTTCTGTTCTACATAATTGAAAAAGAAAAAAATCATTCCAAGCTCTAAAACAGGATATACATCTTACTTTGTAAGACTTGTAGAAACTATGACATATGGCACACTAGGAAAAGGTACAGGAAGACATCAAGGGGATTTTTAAGACTGTGAATACCGCAACAGCCAGATTTGGAGTTCTCTGCCAGCTTTGCTAATTGTATAATAAGGAAAAAGGTTGAGATTTCCCAATTAAAATGTAGTGTTGCTGCTAGGAACTTGCACAGGGATGTGAGTATGGCACGACAAATTAAAACTCTTGGGCTCAGAATATTAGTATTGAGACTCCAGTTTCACAGCTGTTTCTTTTGTAGCAACTGGTTTAGACATGGCTGCCTTTCTGCCCAAGCCGATTGTGTTTCCACTCTGGTGTTCCCTCTCATTGTCACAGCCCAGCTGCTTGTGAACTAACTCAACAACATCAGTACACTCATCTGTTGCTGATCCTGGAGGGGGGACAACTGACCTGGGCAGAGTAGGAATCTGGGGATGTCTATCATGACACTGATGCTTGAATAACTATTTGCTGGACTATACCTAAACAACACAGGAAAGAAAGGCACAAACACCCACTCAAGCACAGGGGAAATACAAAAGTGCTACTCAAATGCATTTTAAGCAACATTAATTATTGAATCAAAGATCAGCAAACCTAATTAGAGAATACTGACACATTTTCTCTACTGGCGACTATGAAAACAGATGCCTCTTACAACTACTGTAGAAAGGGATCAAATGAGAAAAATCAAATGAGAAAACCATAGGCTCATAAATGCAAACCAGTAACCTTATCTTCCTTCAGAGACAAGAATGGAATTAAAGTTCTGTAAAAACACGGTCAGGAAGTTTGTTTCTTAACGTCTTAAATGCTTTCATTTCCATGAGCATTATAAAACACTTACTCCTAAAATACCCATGACCGTTGCAAGTGTCCTGCAAATTTCATATCACTACAGTATGTCTTATTTGCTATCCACAACTTTTCACTAAAATGCCACTTGTACTTTGCTGAGCTCTCCTTTTTAAAAAGGATATGAAGATCAAAAAAAGAGGCTAGCAAGATTTCAAGTTATCTGCATTCACTAATCACAGCTTAATCATAAGGAAAAAGTGTCTGGACTAGTTTTATTACTATTGTTGAAATATTTTTATCTTCTGATCTTAAGCATTCTATGAGCAGGAAAGAATTTTCAAATAAACAATAAAAACAAAGTGGATGTAAAGAATCTAGTCTTTATATCACAGTAACTGAATCCCACCACTTCTAAAAAACATTTGTGCAAACTAAGAGGCCTAATACTTCTTTGCAATACTGTATGGAATCAATAATTAATTACTAATTAGTAGCTTTCATATTGCACCTGTAAAGCCTCTGTAACTTATCACTTGATACCAACTGATCAAATAAGAGAGACTCTCTAGTCATATTCTGCCAAATACTTGTTAGTCTTCTTACATGTTAGCAAACACAAGTTGCTAATAAGCTGACAATAAAAACATAGCTGTATTAATTTTCACACACCTCTGTTCTAGCAGCAGCTTCAGGTCACTGATCATGAAAGTATCAAAGGACTTAAAATAGAACAGTCAGCCAACTCCAGAGGGTAAATTCAAACAAAAAAGACACTGGAAAAACTAGACTGCAAAGTGTAGATTCAGCTAACGGATGACAGAAAATTTATAGAAGTCTTTTCTCTATTAGACATTTTATTTATTCCTCGTGTCCAACATATTCTAATCTGAAAAGACCAGATTGTGCCACAAATACTTCCGCGTACAGTAGCAACAGTAGTTCCACTGATACCACAATAAAATTTGCTTGTGATTTCAAATGAGCAATCCTAAGTTCTGTATTAGAAAGGAATTTGTCAGCTCAACCTTTGTAGTGTCATACTTTATGTTTACCTAATTTATTTTCTATACCAAATATTAAACAATAAAAAGGTGAAAATAGTTTTAAGTACTTCACTTAAAATATAGTTGAATCTTATTCCATCGTACTGTCATTTTATAAACAACCATATGTAGTCATCCTTTTTACAGATTTTTTTTTTTATATTTATTTTTTTTTTTCAACTCAGCTTCAGACAGGGAAGAAAATCCATTACTTAGGAGCTCAGTAATAGAATCATTCAGCTGTTGAACTAATGTTTTAATTAGTAGTTGTATAAAGCAAAGACATATTATTAAAAGCCTCCATGAAAGAATATAGCATTGTTGTATGTTTTACATTGACTTAATACAACTGGTGACTATTGAATGTTATTAGGTTGAACTACCTATGTCAAAACCTTTTTTTTTTTTTTTTTTAATTTAAAGCTTTTAACCAAAGATTTCCATAAGGAGGGGAACCCCCCCCCAACTATTTTCAAACCATTTTTCCAATACAGAAATATTCACTGACAGTCAGCGTTGTAAAACTGAAATCAAAGTGATCATATTGTCACTGATATATTTAAAAATGTAACACTTGAACTAAGTAGAATGATAGGTGTTTTCAAGCATTAGTACAGAGGAAATACACCTGCACTGACTGCTATGAGGAGACAAAAAAAACCAAACCAAAACAATCATAAGGCTCCCAGTAATGAAACACATTGAACTCTTGAGAAAAATACTTCAAACATAATGATGCATGCTAAAAGACAGATATGTAGCTATTGGGAGCACACAGAAGAAACGTAACACACAAGCTTTAAACACTCACCATCTGAATTGGCTTTTTGTGAAGATCTCGTTCAGTCACCAACTTTTCCTGGTCAGTGACATAAAGGCCTTTTTGTGCCAGGGCTTGTATAACAGCATCATGACCTAGAAGTGGTTTTGCAGCATCGCTCTTGAGAATAAGGCTCCCAGCACGACAGTAGAGTTCTGCAGACAGCAACAAGTTAACAACAGGTGGTTTAATGTGCTCCTGGTCATACTGGTCTGTATAAAATGGTTCTCGTAGTTCTTCTGGAACGTTATCTACAAAGACAAAAAAAAAAAGCATTAGTCAGTATCAGAAAAAGATAGATACAGTATTAGGGTTTTTTATATGTATGAACTCAAAATTATGTTAAAGCATAGAGTCTTTACCAGTCATCATGATATAAAACACTGGTGAAAATTGCATACAAAGGTAACATTTGAACTATAAATAGAAACTTGAGGCCACACCAGAAGGCCAACCTGCAGTTTACAGCATCATTAATTTAAAATTTCTTGGCTTCTCCAAATACATGCCCAAACATTCTCATTTCCTTTGGCATAACATTATATAGGTCAGACATATAAAGGCAGAACAAAACCCATTTAAAGAAAAATCCTGTCTCTATTACAACAATAAAATTGAAATGGAACATTATTATTTTAGCACAGAATAATTCCAGACAAAAAGGAAAACAACCACTCAGCAGCCTTCTAAGTTTCATACGTGCAAGAGAAATTTGATTACTATACAATCCATTTCAAAGGTCGTGCATCATAGAATGATGACAATCTAGCAGTTAAGTGTAAATACATAGATGTTTTACTGGAATTAAAAAAAAAATGTAGAAAGAGGGAAAAAAATATTATCAATTTCCTTCTGAAAAAATACTGAATTCTTATTTGCCTATCTGTGTTACTGAGTTCCTTTACAATTGTGGCTTCCTCCTTCTTCAATGAGCTGGCCTAGCGCCCACAGAAAGCTATGCAAGATTCTGTCAAGTTTATGCTGAGCTTTTAACTGCAAAATTAGCATTTCAAGACAATCTAACAGTTTTTCCAAATACTTTTACACAACAGAATACAGGCAGACTATATTTATAATTGTCTACCACAAAAGTAATGGTTATAAATTAAATATAGTACTAGATCAAATGAAATTAAATCACTAGTGAAATGGAAAATAACTTAGAAATTATTTCAGTCTTCACATTTCTAGGCATACACACTGCAAGATGCTCCATTTTCCACGTGTAAGAATTTCACTCTCTATTGTTGTAAAATCAGTTAAGCCAACAGCATTTATAGGATAAAGAGCATGTGACTTTTCCTGAGCCCAAATGGAAAAACCTATTTAATTACTAAAAGGAAAAAAATGCGTAGGAAAAAAGTGATGCAACTCCAGGTGTCTATCCCCTTTGCCTTCAGCTGGATAAATGGCTAAACAGACAAGGTTTGAAGCAGAGGGTGGAGTAAACAGCCCAATAAGGGTGGAGCAGGAGAGAGAGAAAAAACAGAACATGCCATCACAAGATAATGACAGATGATCTTCTTCCTCATATATTCATTCTATGGCAGTTCATGTGCTTTCATTATGGGCTTTGGAAGAAGAGCTACCTGCCTTCTAGCTGTAGGAGAAGGTACGCATTATAGAGTGCAAAAAAGGAAAGAAATATTAACACATACTTTTTAAGATGTTGTAAGGATGGTAAAAAAGGATAAGATATCACTTCTTACTTGCAAATTCAGAATATCAAGGGGAAGAGAGGTATAGTGTATAAATTTGCTTAAACCAGGACCCTAAATTCGGCTAGAAAGCTGACAGCTGTGCTTTAGAATAAAGATGAAAATACAGTGTCAGCAAAACTACTCTACCCTTCAAAATACAAGCCTAATACCTAACATAATTACTTTTTAAAAAGATAATAAAAGTATTAATAAAAAATCTACCAGTGTCAGGCAATGATACTGCAATCTTCTCTTGCCGCCTCCCAGCCTCACTTACTGACTCTGTAGGACCTATAGCCACCCAATACCACAAAAGGCACTTATAATTAAGGAACTCTATGAGCTGTTAGGCACCTGCTTCCCTAGGTACTATTTCCATCTATCTCAATTCTACCTGTCCTTTCTTTTCCCTGTTTGTCCATACACTGTTTAAATATTAAGCTCATTATTTCTCAAGTCCCTCATGATCCATCTCCACTTCAGTATCAAGAGCTCAATCCTCATCATGACTTAATCCTTTATAATTCCAAATGCCAACTTTAAAACATCTTCGTGCTATTTCCTCATGCTAGAGAGCATTAGAAAACATTTTTTGTAAATATCTCACAATGCACAGGCAGCAGATTTTGCCTTTTTTGAAAAAAAACCACACACCCCTTTTTGAATCACATGGGAAATTAGATGAAGACACTGAAGACAATGACAGGTTTCAAGTCTGAAAATTTGAGCCAGAAGAGAAATCCAAAGACAGGAGATAACAAACCCACCACCTATTAATGACTAATTTCTGATCTTCCGTATCACCGAAACAGACCCTAAAGTGACAAGGTAAGAGGCAATAAACACATTTATTATGAAAGCATAATATCCACTACTGGCATTTAGTAACAAAAAACCTCAGTACACTTAAAAAAAAAAAAATCAAGATGATAACTACCAAAGAACTATTTATAAATGATACTTCTGCTCCTGAAAAATACAGCAAGAGACAAAATGAGATGTATGCCATTTCTTTGACTTCATTGGTGTTCACAAAAATAAATCTGGAATAGAAACTTACTGGTGATCATAAAAATAAAACCGGAAGAGAAATTTATTAGAGAAATAGAATACAGAAACAAGGGGCAATGAAGGGTAACTGTGACTACAGACTTATTCTGAATTTATAAAAGCAAAATATGTGAAAGCATACAAATAAGAAATCCCTGCTGCAACAAGATCAGAAGTCTTCACAAAAATTCTCATGAGAGTTCCCTTCGCACAGAAACACAAGCACTTTTCCCCATTTATAACATGTACCAAACTGTTTGATATCAGAATAGATCTTGATAGAAGAGTCAAACTGTGTTCTCATTTTTGTTATAGTTACACAAAAAGAAAAAAAAAAAAAGACACAGCAGCTATATAGAGGAAACTCTTCCTGTTACTGATCTCAAAGTAACAGCCCTTCCAGAATTGGTGTGCTTTGCCTCTGCAGTCCTGTGGAAAGGAATTTCAAGGCTACATCCAGTTCTCAGCAGATTACCAGACCAACCAACAGGGTCAAAAGCCTTTATTAACAATTCTGGCAGGACTGGAGATTTGTTAAACAGCTCTGTTAGAGAAGAATCTTAACACTAATTCCCAATATGTGCATTTCACCAGTCCCTTTCCTTTGCCCATCTGACAAGAGTCTTTCAAGATTAAACTCCAAAGTAAATGAACAGTTTTTAAAAAAATACCCTGTTGTGCATACTGCCATAAAGTACCATTTGACCTTGAAATTTGTGGCAAAGTATAGCAATTATGTTAGAGAGAGATAGCCGGGACACTGAGTTCTGGGAGTTGAGCGCATGTAATATGGATGAGACCAAAGGAACTGGGTGTATTTCTGCTGGAGAGGTGGTGGGAGGATCTAACTGCAGTCTTTCAGCACCCAACAGGCAGGTTTCAGAAACACAGACTTGTACACAAGCTGCCGCAAGGGAAATTTCAACTGAACAAGTAAAAAAATTCTTCACAGCAAAAGGACTCAGCTGCGAAACCACCATTCACAGGGACTGTCAAAACCTGAGTGGACAATGCCCTGAGAAACCTCTCCTAACTTTGAAGCTAGCTCTTCTTGGAACAGGAGGTTACACTAGATGATCTCCAGAGACTGCTTTCACCCTATTTTTTCCCTAAAACTGTCAACAGGAACACAGGTTTCAATTTTGGAAATATTTTCTTGGTATGGGTTTAAAAAAAAACCCAAAAAGTTTGACATTTTGGATTTTGTAAATATTGAACTGTGAAGAGAATAAATGAAGCTACTGTACAAGTTCAACACACAGGGAAAAGAACAAAAAGGAAATACCACATTAGCCCAAAACAATAATGTAAATTTAAGAATCAGGCTAACTTTAAAACAGTATTCAACATATCTTCAGGTAATTTTCCCGTAACTTATAATGGACTCAAAAGTCCTGCAGATACTCTCTTGAGGAGGGGACAGGAGAAGGAAAAAAAAAGGACTTATTCTAAGCTTTAAAGCAAACAAGGGATTATTATTTCTCCCCACCATGAGATAGAATTGTAACTTAACTTTCCATTTAAATAGACCATATTAAAGGGAAGGAATCATCTAAAATTAATTCATGGCTACGACCTCTGAATTTACCTTTAAAAGCTGTTTTATAAACAAAACGCTCTGCTCAGGTAAGTCTGAATTATTCCTTGGGAGGATAATATGAATTACTCCTTTGGAAAAAATTATTTGTATTAATGTAGAAAGTTTACACTTTCTTTAAAAACAAACTGGTTTGTTGTAAAGTGTCTGGACTTTCACATAGATGAATACAATCCTTTGAGTTACATAACCATTGAGTTTTTCAAGTTTATAAGAGTGAATAATTCCAGGTTTACAAATGTTTGCATTAAGGAAGTCTAAAATCTTAGAAGTCCTTGTCAACAAAGTCTTTTCTTTTTTTTTATTCCTGAGGATGACATAAACAAGTTAAAATATTTCACCATGAGCTAATTAAAATATACATCATTCTTGGGAGCCACAGGGCCACAATAAGCCTCACCCTAGAAAATTTCCATCTCTACAGGTTACTGACATCAATCAACAAAGACGTTAAGAAAAACCTACTTGTAGAAGACTTTGAGATTTAATACGTAATTATTTCATGAAAATTCTAACTAATACCTTTAACCACTTCCTAGTGCAAACCAGTAGATGAATTTATGCCAAATCTTAATGGACTCAATTACTTGACAGTTTTCTGCAGGACAGCAAAGGTATGCCTTTGTCATAAAGTAACAGTGTTAAGTTACTTCATTCAGACTCCCACTTTGCAACAAGGATTCTGGTGCCACGTTTGCCATTTGGGCACAAGAGAACAGAGCTTGCATGGAAGTCAGGAGTCAGAGCACTAAGAACAGGTCAGAGAAGCGTAATTTACATTATTTTGCTTTTGATGAATTTTGGTAGTTGCCTCAGTAGAGGAGGGAGACATTTCAACTTGCTCTTTTATTTCGTAGACACCTTCAAGGGCTCTGATGAGTACTCAGGTTCTAAGATTCACAGCAGGTTAGTAATCCATGGATCAAACTGCTGCTACCGAAAAAAGAAAAATCATGAAACAAGATTTTTAATGAGGAAGCAGAAAACAAAATCCGACAGTTGATATTAAAAAAGAATTTGTACTTTTTGGTTTGTTGAATCGGTCTGCTACTTACATTGCTCTGGGCTAGCAGGCAGTAGGTGTACTTTTGCCTAGGGGCAAGTATCTAAAAAGTCAACCTCTATAAATTTACGGCAGACTGAATTTCAGTATCACAATTCTTAACTTTGTGCACCTAACTAAACTGAACTTGAGAGATTCTTGAATTTACCATCACAGAAGTACTATGAATAAACAGACCCTACCCTCCTGCCTCTAGATTCCACAAAAATAGATCACTATCCACTGCTTTAACAACAGCTCTGCACTTACAAGGGATTCCTTACTACAAAAAAAAAAAAAAAAAACAAAACACCAACAACACACCAAAAACCCAACACCATGCACACCAAAATCCAAAACCACAAAACATCCAAGGAAAAAGCATGCACAGGTTCTACCTTCATAGCCCACCCAGACTTCAGTTATTTTTTGAACACTGAGAATCACATGAGAAATGCTCTACTGGGTCACATTAATTGTCTATCCCATCCAAAATTCTGTCTTCAGTAGCACAACAGGAAGTGCTAACTCACAAAGCATACAGAATTTGTCCGGTAGAGGCATTTCCTATTAAAACGGGGAAGTTTAACATCTACTTTACCAAAACCTGCGTATTGACTCAGGTTTTGACAAACAAAAGAATGACTTAAGAATTAATCTCTTTATTACCACGGTTGATTTTATTGGCATAAGTTCAGAACTTATTTTTGGAAAAGCAAAATATGAGAAATATTAAGATAATAGTATAGTTATAATCCCATCTCACTCAGCTAGCACCCTGATGACTGTTATAGTCAAAGTATGATTCAAATAGCCTATGGATTAGGGTAAAAGATTGTTTCAGAAATGTAGAGATAAACACTTATTTCTTGAACTATTGTAAGACTTTATTAAACCGAAGAAAACTTTTTGCCAGCCATAACTAGATAGACATGAGCTGACACATCTGCTTTGGTGTCTGGCTTACAGGTTACATTTCAACTTTATAGCAAAAAGGTTTATTACTACCACCTGATCCAGTAATAATGTATTGTCCAAGGGGGGGGGGGGGAAGGTGAGAGGGGGGAAGAGAAAGAACTTTTTTTTTTTCCTTGCAAAGTCTTGAAGGTTTTTCACCCCCAGCCTCATTTTCCAGAATGATCAGCAAAAACATTCATTCAGAGGCCTAGGTTTACCAAAGCAAGTAGTCAAAAGTTATTAGTTTCAGGAGCGGAACTGTGTCCAGTTTTGCTCATTAAAATCCACCAGCTAGCTGTAGAAATTCCATAACAACTCATATTGGAAAGGTGGTAAGTTCCTGATTAACAGCATATAAATAATCTTCAAGTTTGAATGAGAGCCACCTTTGAACATGGAGTGACTAAAGTAACCCAACAGATTACCCTAAATCATGGGGGTATATCTGCAGCAGTAACAGCAACAATAGTCAAAAAATATAAGAGAGAAACCAGGTATAGGTAGAAGAAACATATTTCTTCTTATCACCTGACGTGAGCGAGCATTTGGCTACAGTCTCTGTCACATCTATTACATTCTGCAGACAGACACTGCAGTTGTAAAGTCAAACAGGCTCAGAATAGGCTCAATTACATGAAGTCATTGAAAGAACAAATTATAAACTACTCTACCTGAGGTCTATCATGTAGTAAGCATCCTGACAACTGTTAACTTACTAATTCACCTTCCCAAACTTTTTTACATGCACAGCCTACAGCCTCAGATGACTCTGCCAAACCTAATAGATCCAGAAGCTCATACAATTTTAATTATTTACTGTAAAAAAGTGATCTACAGTCAAACAGTGTTTTAAATGTGTTCCACAGAAAGAAGCGACACAATCAACTTATAACTAAACCATCTCAGTAGATGATTAGTCCAATCAACTGATTTTAGTAGGATTGAGTAAAGTATCAATTTGTCAGCAACTATTTTAGAGATGTGATGGAAAGCAATCTATTAAAAAAAAAAATTCCTCCCAAGAATCTCAAACATTTACTTTTATACTCCAAAATCCTGTGCAAGTTTTTGCTAGCTGCCATACTGAGTAAAAGTAAAGAAGTTAGATCTACTAAGGAAAGATTAAAAGATGTTCTAGCCTGCAACACCCATCATAACAGATTAGAGTATTTAGTTAAAACTTGTTTCTGTCAGATACGCAATGTTCATTTCCTCCCTTCATGGTTTTACTGGCAACATCTGCAAACAGCAGTAAGTAGCTGCATATGAACTCTGAAAACATTAATCACCAGGAGAAAGGTACTTTTAGGTTTCTTGGGTAATGCTTAGTTGCAGATGATGCAATTTGTAATCTACTGCTTCAGGCACCTATAAAGGATAAATTTAATGTTAAAAGATGGATGGACTATTTTATTTTGACTGCAGAAAACAGCAATGTTTAGGATAAGCACTCAGGTTTGTGCAGCTTTTATTTAGTTTTTAGTTTATTCCTGTCAGAAAAAAACTCATGCTAAACCAGTGAAATGTATTATTGTGACAGGATAATACGTTTTATGGATAGTAGAACAGCTACAAATTTAACTTGACTTTAAAATTGTTCCCATAATTTTCTGAAAATCATACATGTCAGTAACAGTCTTAACTTAGTAACTAAAAATTGGATACAAAGCTGTCTGGAAAACAATTTTCCAAGAGTACTCAGAGGTCCCCAATCAAATAGGAATAACATGTACTTCAAGGTTCAAGAATTAGTAGTTTCATCCATACTAGCTGAGGTTTTAGAGAAGCAATTCCAAGCTACAAAGGGATTGACAGCATTTTGGAGGACAAATTATAATTCAAGATTATTTTGATAAGTGGAAGAAGTGGTTTGAAAATAGGATGCAGTTATATAAGTATAGCTGCAAAGCAGAAACCTACAACTGTACAATTACAAGATGGGAACAACTGAGTAGGCAGCAGTTCTGCAGAGAAAGATACAGAGCTACAGTGAATCACAGACTGAATGAGTCAACAATTCTAGGCTGATGCAAAAATGACAAACATCGTATTCTAGTGATTAAATGAGAGTATTACAGGTTGGAAAGATGAAGCAATTTTTCAAATCTAGCCTGTACCGGTAAGGGTTTAGCTGGACCACTAGATCTAAATTTAAGCACAGAATTCATGCAAAACTGACCACAGAAAAAATACAGGGAAAAAACAAAACACAAAACCCAGTCCAAAACAGCTTGACTTACAAAAAGTAAGTTGAAAAAAAGTCTGTTTTGTCTAAACAGCAGAACAGATAGGAGACACTGTTTTTATTATGCGGAAGGTGTTATAAAGAGGTAAGGCACCCACCTTTCTCACATCCACCAGGAATAGGTTAAGTAATGGGTTTACAGTATAGCAAAAGACATCAAGATTATTATGCTGTTCTAACATCTAGAGATAAATAAGGATTCAAATTGACTAGCAGACATACCATGGAATGTCTATAATTACAGATTTTCAAAAAACAGGCGAAACAAACATCTGTCAGGAACGATGTATATTTAGCTCAGCCTGTCTTTAGGATGGTGGATGGAAAACAAATTTTCTAGCCACATTTTCTATGACTATAGTAGAGTGAGAAGACAAAAACTTCACACTCAAAATTAATGAAATCCACTTCTGTTTAGAAATAAAAAGGACACAGAGTAACACAACATCAAGACCTTTTTTACATTATTTCTATGAAGTAGGTCCTGTTATACTTTTAAGTCAAAGCATATGCTATCAACACAGCTCAACCACCTCTTTGGAAAGCAGTTTTCTATACTGAAATGGTTAACTCCCAGCATTGGGAGTTAATGCTGAAATTTAGTGCTTGCAGATTTAATTTCTAAGGTCAAACATTTCAACTTCCATACTTCACACTTTTTGTTACTTTTTCCTCCTTTCAGTTCCTGTAAGTTGTGTCACTTAAATCATTTGGTTCTTACAAAACATTTAACCTGACCCATCCTAACACCGATACATTTTCTTGCAGCAAAACACCAAAGCACAAAATCCTACACTCCCCTCAACACTTAAATATGAACACTGTCTTCAATTACTACTTCTTAAAAAATTCTTCATACAAGATGCCTTCAACATGATTTGCCTGTGTTGTGGGCCAGACTCTATTCTTGCAGCTTCACTGAGGACAACAGAAATATATAACTGGTGTCTCAGTTTTTGGATGCAGATATCTGTCATCAAACACCAAAAGTCACTACTAAATGTTAATGAACAGTACCTATTTCAAAGTCTTTTTTCAAGAGAGGATTCTCTACACAACACCTAGCCAAGCTGTATCCACGATTTTGATTGTACTAAAATATGCTTTTAAGAATGTGAAATATGTCCATTGAAAGATGTGCCCATTTGATATATAAAGATTTAGATTTCTTCAATGGATACACGATTGCAACAACTTACTTTTCATTAAACAAAATGAATGGCATTAATTTATTTAAGAGAGGGTGGGGAAAAACCCTTCACTTCCCCTGTCCGCTTAAGGAATTGCACCATTTCAGGGATAAAAAAAAAAAGATATAAAATGTGGCATCCATAAGAACACTAATCATCCTTTGTATTTCCTTTGTACAAATGTATACAGCAATAGGTAGAAGACATGACTGAGGTTGTGATCTACTCCAAAGAATTGAAATAATTTAACAAACCCAAACTTCCTTCCTTCTTGGAAAAGATGAAGGTCAGTTCTTCTGTTTCACTCTAAGTATAAAGGAAGCATTTGTATTGTAGATATGCAAGTCCTGTATAATTTTTTTTCCATACTTCAGCCACCAACTCTTCTTTGAGGCTACCAGTGATATTAACCTAGTGGAAGAACTGTGAGATCAGAAACGCTACAATTCTGTATGTTTACTTCTCTTCCTACTATTACATTATGGCAGTATTTAGAGGGCAGATAGGGCTATTGTCTCCTCTAACCACGTTTCATTTGTGCATCTCGGAACAACCACAGTAATGAAGAGAAAGAGTAAAGGAATTTGTTTTGGATCACAATTTTTACAGAAACTAGCAGAAAAGTACCCTGCAAGTCGCTTTACACATCCAATAGCAACTCAACCAATATAAACCAAGACATTTCTACCACAGGGTGAGAATTTGTCAAACTCCAGTAGAAAAAGGTTTTCAGGTTAGAATGCTGGGTTATATAATTGCACAAGCACTGTACACCCAGAATACCAGGAGCAGAGCCTACAGAACCACACTACCTAAAAAGACGATGATCTCCGAAAATGTTGAATCAAGTACTTCCAAGAATTTCACTACTACTATTTTACCTTGCATGTCTGCATAACTAGTAAAGCCATACATAAAAATACTATATACTTGCCCAGATTTCACAGAGGAGAGTAAGCAGAGTTTATTGACAAATTTTTATATGGAAACAGTATTTTGATTTTGGGGTTTTTTTTTCCCTTTCTCAAGTGATGAACATGCACTTTATTTCAGTAGATACTGACCTTACTGAAATTTCACTAGATTGAACCACTTCAAAAGTGGCTTTTTGGAAGCACTACATCAAATATCATCAGTTCCCAGGGGCATCATAAAGGTACACCTTTAACTCCGTTCAAATACATAACAATGCTCTGGCCCTAAATGCAAAAGGTGAAAAATTCCAGGAGGAACCTTTTCCTGTTATTCCACAAAGACCACGAGTAAAAATGTTGACTATTAATATCCAACTCAATTATCAAAGAAAAAAAATCTATTTTTAATCCACAGAAAATTAAGCCATTAATATTCTAAAGCTATATTAAAAAAACCAAACCAAACCAAACAACGGCTTGGTAAATTTTTAAAACGCTTCCCTCGGAAGACCTCTGTAAGTCTGGTATTCCTCAAAGGCCCCACAATATTTCAGGCATAGAATAATAGGTCTGGTACTCCTCAAGGCCCAGGTTTTCCTTTCAGAGGCATTACAATCAATGCCATTTACGCTTACAGACAAGGAGAGCCTTCTATATTGTGCAGGCCAAAACCTGGCATTAAACGCTCTTTTTCCTGAAACCCTTCTTACTGCTTAACCGCTCAAATGGCTACAGGCTACTGTGTCACACATGTCAAAACTAACAGCGCACATCCATTTCTATCCCCAGCCCCCAATTCAGCTCTTAAACAATGTTAGGAAAATTTTCGAGACAACAGATAAACATAGATTGCTAGTGGTTTTTCGCATTCTATAAGTGTGACTTGAGGAATAAATAAAACGCCATTTACAGAGTTCGATTCCTCAAATAAAATTGTATTAGCTCCACTACACAAAAATTACTCGCTAATGGAAACAGTAGTACTACTCCAAAAAGATTACAGGTAATAAAAGAAAAACAAAAGAAAACCAAGAAACCCCACCAGGTGTAAGGGAACCTGAAGATGAGGGAACAGACTAAAACCATTTCCTACGCACCACCTACCCCCCCCTTCCCAGCTCTTTAGGGAAGGGCTCGCACGTCCTCAGGAGCGAAGCAACCAAGCAGGAACCAGCATCAAAGAAAGGGAAGAAGAAGACGCCACCTACCTGTCCCAAAGGCCTTGGCCACCAGCCAGGCGAGATTACAGGCGATTTTCGCTCGGGAGAAGTCATAATGGTCAAAGGGTTTGATGGCAGGAACAATGAAAGTCTTCCTCATCTCCTTGGCGTCTGCGGCATCCCCCATCTTCTCACAGGACGCCTGGCAATTCAGAACTTACATGGCTCTTCCTCCTCCTCCCGCGGCCGGGAGAGACGTCTGTAAATACGCCAACAGCAGCTGAGGGCAGCGCTGAACCCAGCTGTCCGTAAAGGGCTAACGCCGCCTCCCGCCTTCCTCTTCACAGGAATGTGGCAGAGCCCGAGTGTCCTCTTCTTCCTCCTCCTCCTCGCTCTTTGTCTCAATTCTCACGCCGCCGCCGCCCCCCACCCTCCGAAAAACGGTCCCCAGCGGCCCCGGCTCCCCCTTCCCCTGGGAGACCCTCCGGCCAGGGCTGGGCGCCCCAGGCCGCCGCGGCCGCCAGCCCCCCGGCTCGGGGCGGGAGCCGCCGGCAAGGCCCCCGTAGCCGCAGCGGGCCGGGACGCGGCCCTTCCCGGCCCCGGCGGAGGCGCCGAGATGTCAAAACGCCGGGGACCAGCCCCAAAACGCTGCGCAGCCCGCCCCGCCTCAGCGGCGGCCTGCAACGGGCCGGGAGCCCCGCCACTGCCCCGCGCCCGGACCCGGGCACTGCCCCAGCCACCCCCCAGCAAGGCGCCACTGCTCCCGGCTCCCCTCAGCAGCTGCCGCTGCGGTTTTTCCACCCGCGGCTGCCGCACTGGATGGGCGAAACGCGGAGGCGCATGCGCTTGCGTCCACGGCCACCGCCTCCCCGGTCGGGCGGGGCGGGGAGCGCGAGAGGGAGGGGCGGGGTGGGCCGGGCCGCGCCGCCCTCCACCGCCCAGCGGTCACGTGGCCGCCCCCTCCTCACAGGGGGATTCTTGGCGCCAGTCCGGGCTGGGCCCTCGCCTCAGGCGGGGTTGGTCGGGGTGGGTCTCGTTTTGTCGCGTCTCGTCTCGGAAGGGGGGGCCGAGGGATGAGGGAGCTCGGGCAGGCTCTGCCCAGCCTTAGCCCAGCGGCAGCGGGAGAGAGGGGTGGAGTGTGTCCCGCCGGTAAGGGGGCGTCTGGCGGTGCTTGGCTGTGGGGAAAAGGGCGGTGTTCCTCGGCCGCGGGGCCCACCCGCTGCTGGCGTCGCCGCTTTCCACAGTGGGGCCGGACGGGCCTTCCCCCGCGCAGCCGCTGGCCTTGTGTGGCGTCTTCGGGGAAGGTCGGGATCAGCACGCGCGCTGTGGCTGCAGCCTGCCTCGTGTGTACGGGCGGGCTGCGGTGCTGGCGGCCGCCTCGCCGCGGGGGAGGCCTGTGGGCCGGGGCCGCGCTGACGGGAGTAGGGAGCGCTGCCGAGGAGGCGGGCTTCTCGTCCCTCTCGTGGGCCTTTGTCCCTCCTATTTTAAATTGCGTCTATATATAACTTCTCAAATACTCGGGTAGAAGAATGGCAGCGCCTTAAAATGGTTCAGGGCCTGTTCACGTAATAGCTGTAATAACAGGTAGTAGTAACAATTTGCCCTAGAGACCATCTGCTGTCTCGCTTACAGGTACCTGGGCTGGTTTTGGAAATATATAAAATCACTTTAACAGTGGCCTGTGTGGAAAGAAGTATTAGTCACACTAGGAACTAGTAACTGGGTGATTAATGACTTGCATTTAAACAAAATCGGATGAGTTAGCTTTGAAGTACGGGTCTGAAGGTGTGGCTGTGTTGGTTACTAAGCCGTGCTGGTGACCGGCCGCTGCTGACGGGAAGGCCCAGCCTCTGTTTTGCGTGGGCACTGTGCAATTGAGTGAGCAGCAGTGCCAGGGGGTAGTAAATTTGTGCTTTTTGGCAACGAATAGTTATTAAGTTGGTGTAACGTACAAGTGTGCCCTCCTTCCCTGCCAGCCTGGGTGCTTTAGCAGCTGTGGTGACCCAGTTCAAGAAGCTGATCTGGCCAAAAATTAATAGTTCATTTTTATATTTAGTTTTTTCTCTGTGAGCTTTCTTGTGTCACTAAAGGACCACTCCTGACTTACAGTAATTATTAGCTAACCTGCCTCTTTTTAAATTTTTTCCTTTTGTGGTAATTTAGTGTCTTCCTAATCTGTTTCAGTAGAGGATGGCAGTCTGAGGTGTGTTGGGTTTTGGGTTTTTTTCAGCCCCACTGAGTCTGGGAAAAAATATTTAGACACAGTTTTAGCATGACACTGTAAGGTTTCAAATAATATTTTATACAGACTGTTATTTCTTTATGTTTAAAGTGGACTGTGAATTGATCTGGAGAGATTTTCCATTGTTACATGGCTCTGCTTCTAGCACTTTATGTGCACAATGATACAAATATCATGATTATGAGGCCATAGTGTACTTTACTGACATGAATCTATATTTACTAGTAATGAGTAAATGAAAGGGTTGTGGAGGTCAACATTTGAAGAGATTATTGCTGACTATCTCCCCATATGCTGTCTGGGATGAGATTCCCAAACTGTCATGCATACCACTCATAAGTGGTACATAGCTAGCTATAAAACTAGGAGCTGCTGCTGGCAGCATTCAGCAGAAGGGAGGGGAGGAGGAAAGTTTAGAAATCCTTGCTTTAGCACACTTTTGACTGAAATTCCCAGATCCTCTACAGCAGAAATAGGAATAATAATACCAAATTAACATACAGGTGTGACTTGGGAAAGTGTTCTCTATTCAGGAACAGCATATGCTTAGTTTTCAACAACTAAAGTAAAATCTGTATTGGCACATTTTCCTGAATGATTTTTTTATATATATACTTCGGACATAAGTTATATAAAATAATTAATATTATTTTAATGATTTTTTTTTAACCTTGCTACTAGAAAACTAGTTTAATTCTTCCTGTACATTTAACAACAAACATCTGGAATTCATAAGCTTTAAAACCTCAGATGATTAGAGCTAGAAAAAAAAAATGTATATCCTAGATCCCAACTCATTTGTTTCTTTTATGATTAAGAAAATACCTAAAAATTAGATCAACCTACAGGAAGACATGTTTAGGAAAATTATAAGGCCATTATGTAGGTATGATGGATATAGGATCTACTTTGAGAGGTCAAAAGATTACAAACTAGTCCCTATAAAATAATTTTAAACTTTCAGAAACAGCTTTCTTGCAGAAATGTGGCATAATCCAAATAAGGAGTCATCAGTTATATTTCGTGTACTCCTGTGTTTATCATCTGTTCCTATGCACTTGCAAAATATCACATATATGTATGTACTGTACTAAACACTGAGACTACTGGTACTTAACTGAAGCAAGTAAAGATGTGGTCTGGTCTTCCAAAATTCTTGCAACCATTAGTCCCTTCTTACTTTAAAAAAAAAAAAAAGGTGGATATTGTTTTAGAGAATGCATCTCAAAAAATGGCAATAGATACAATTATGGATAGGTACATATATTAACATTGCTACCAGTCTAATTTAAAATGTAGAAATTTTTGTGGGTGCAGCCTTTGTGCTGATGAAACCTCTTCAGAGTCACAGAAGAAAATCTAAAAAAGCTGTGTTGTGGTAACTGCAATCAAAGTGTTTTTCATTTTCTCAGTGCTCTTAGAAATGAATGCATGAATGTAAAATCTAATATGTGTAAGTGAAAAACAAGACATCACCACCAGTCGCTGGAGTTCTTGTGCCAGTTCTACTTTTGCAGACATGCCAAAATGTGATCTTATTTATTGCATTGTCAAAAGTATCAACAGTCAACATGGAAAATGATTAAAATTTGCTCTAATTGTTCAGAGTAGATTAACAGAAGAGCTGAGCGAGGAGTCATCCCCTTCTGCTCTGCTCCTGTTTAACTGTCTTAAAATATTTTGAATAGTGATAATCTCTTCTATACACAATCTTTCTGCTGCAAAGTATTTTATACTTTAAAGTTCATTCCAAGTGGAAAGACAAAGTATTAAGGATTAAAACAAGCAGCTCACAGATAGGTTGGGGTTTTTTTAACCTTCTTTCTCCCTTCCTTTCCCCTCCCTCCTTCTACCCCAGATTAGAAACCCATTTGACTAGTTCTATCCTGTAATTACATCATAGGCCTGATTCTTCACTGTCATGTGTCTAGCCATTTACACAGTGGGTGTACCAAGCCTGTAGTCAGTGTCAGGCAACAGGAACAAATGTGACCGTGGAGCTATGAATAATGGTGTGGATGACAGTTGTTGCTAATAGTCTTAACCTTGGGAGATAGTGGAATGAGCCTTGACTAACAATTGTATACCTCTGTTTTTTCACTTGTTTTAAGATTCATTTGGCTTCTGAAGAGGCTATGTATAAGATGTCCTTAGACTAAATTTAGGCTAGTGCTAGATTACAGAGAGTGTTCAAGCTGGACTAAGATCTCGTGTGTAATTTCTTACTTCACAATACTTGATGATGAAGGTAAAGTAAAATGTTTTAAATTAGCAATACTATTACTGTTTTTGCTGTGGCACTGTCTATAGTCAGACTCATTGCTAGTAAACAGACAGCTTATCAGGCTACCTACAAAGGGTAGTAAAAACATTCCCATTCCAGATTAGCTGGTTGTAGTAGGGCAAATCCACAAATGCAGCAGTTCACAGCATCTATTCTGCCATGTAGTGGTTCAGTCTTAATGTTGGAAAAAGGCTAGGAATAACACCGTGTGGATGTTACCTTTAATTGCTGCTGTCGAATTTGCCTATTTAAGATGATCCCATCTGTTTGCTTTAGCTTAGAGGATATTGGTCATTATAGAAATGGTAGTGGCTGAGGGGAGGGGTGCACCCTCTGGCCTGTAACCTCTGGCAAAGAGGCAGCATGCACAACTTGATGTGGTGCTGTCAGACTGTCAACATACAAACCAAGAACCAGTCGTGTCCCAGTGTGATCCTTAAAAAACGTGCTTGTTGACTTCAGCAGGTTTTCTGTTGGGTACTTGAGGTTGAACAGGTAATCTATAAATGATTCTGTATGGTTGTTACAGCCTAAGGATGACTGGTGAAATGGAATTATTGATATTCCAGCCTCTTAAACTTACAATATTTTATTAAATATACCTCTTTATGAGTAATGGTAAAACCAGTAAAACTGTAAAAGTTAAGAAAGTGTATTTTTAAATAGGTATTATCAAACGAGTGGTTGTCTGAATTACTGATCTTTGCCATTATTACTGAAACGCATGTATGTAGTTTCTGCAAGCTAGGAGTTTTCTCAGGGCATGATTTTGGAGGGGAGTATGTTCTTCCTGTTTCAGAATGATAAAGAAGTACAAGAACAGTTACATAATTATTGTCTTTCAAATTCTATTAATTTGTGATCAGAAAGTGCTGAGGCATTTAAAAGGCAAGAAAACAGTTTACCAACTTTACAGATTCTAGTAAAGTCATGAGTCAAAGGGAAAATATAGCTTTGTATGACATTTTACTTGGATTGCCTGTGATTTTTGGTATGGTTACAAATTAAAAAAGGAAAAACGTGGAGTAATAGCTGCTTCAGCTCCTTTACTACTGAAATCTGCACAACCAAAAAGTTGCCCGGTGAGAATCAAATGTGGTACCTAACAGTCACTTCTCTTAATAGTTGGATGTTACTGGTTTTGTTTCCTGAACTTGGCTTTGACCTAATGTAGCTCTATGAAGGGGAAAAAAATCTACATATTCCCCCCAGTTCCCCGGGTCACCAACCAGGGAACAGATCTGTCCCTTTCCTGTGGTCTGTGAGAAGCAAAACCTCTCATCTCCCTCAACACTAATGGCTGGTTGGTTTGTTTGTCTTTTTCTCTGGTTACTTCGGTGTCTTCTGAGACTTTTTTATTTATTTTTAATTTTTAAATCTGGTTTTCACACTGGCTGCTTTCATGTTCTGCCCATCTCCTGGAATTGCCCTTGTGCTAGGGTTTTAGATTACTTTTCATCCCAAGTGTGCTGTGTGATACTCCCTAATTCCAGTGCTTTCTCCTTGACATTCCACTGTTGCCAGGTTGTCTGTGAAGAGAACAAATACCCTGCTATAACTGATATTTTTATTATAAACTTCAAAACATATGGAATAGATCCTACTGTCTTTCATTAAGTGAAATCTGTGTACGATTTCTTTTATGGCCATCTAGTGGCTGACATGTTTTCTAAGGAAAATCCTGAGCATGATTTTATGAATATAACCTTTAAATACTAGAGTTACCTTAGCCGCACTGTAAAATAAATATATGGTGGGAAATTTACATTCAAAACCCCACTCTGTACAAAAATAAAATACAATGTTATTACCATTATGGTAGCTGTTAGATAATGCTTTATTTGCATTCCAGTTCAGAGGAAAATGGGCATGAGTCTAGTTTTCAAATTGTGCATTCAGGTATAAGAAGTTTAAATCAGTTAGCAAGACTTTTTCACTAAGTCTGAATGAGGGTGAATACTAAATTGTGCACTTTTTCCTGTTGAACTATACTCCATTGAAGTGACTGGCTGATTTTTTTTTTTTTTCATTCTGCTTCTACACGTGAAGAAATACCTGAAAGTTCATAAAAGCTCATTTGTTTTGAGCATATACATGATTTATTAGCGGAGTACGAACAGGCTTCAGTTCCCCATCTTTTGGCCCTGCTTTCAGTTTCCACTGAAGCCCATGTGTGTCTGAATGAGATCAGCAGTAAACAGAACAGTAAAATTCTGGTGTCATTTAATTGCAGCAGAATGATTTTTTGGAAGGGTGATAGTGAAGATGGATGAGGAGAGGAAAGCAAGGGAATAGCATAGGAGACTACCCAATGAAGGGTTTTTTTTCCATGTATCTTTTTTGAAATATCATCATCCAGTTTTTCACTGAATTTTTTGGGCAGTTTCTCAGTTTCCCTTAACTTACTGAGAAATTGCATGTTACTGAGGAATTTTTGATGACTACTTTAGGGACCAGGTGTAAATAGCTGGTACACCGTTGAAAAAGTGGCTGTGGGAAGTGTGTATCAAAGATTTTTATTGTAACCATTTATACATAGTGACCCTTGATGGTGCTGGAGATTTTGATTATGCATGCATGGTAAGATCATCACAACCTGAGTGCATAGAACTCTGTTACATTAAATCTCTTGGCATAACTTAATTTGTTTATATTTTTTTAGTAGGTTTACGAGATGTATGCCTTACAGTTCATTTGAAAACATTTTCAATATAAAAAAATATATAGGATATCTAAGTCTCATGTACAACAATTTGATTTAAATACTCCCCTATTTCAATATATATTAGAAACATGGAAGAACAACAATTATTTTCATAGTTGCCTTAAATGAAATGTATATATATATTTAGCAATAAAAACTTGGCTCCAACAAGGATTTTTTCAGCTTTAGGTTAATGCTATGTGTAGTTCCCATTTGAAATCATTGGTGCTACAGACATGATTAAATTTAAGTGTGTATATAATTGTGTTTCTGGATTAAGGGTGTCATGCAGAATATTTGTGTTTGAAGAAAAAACCTGGATAATTTCTTTCTTCTAGAAAGTCTCAAAAGAAATTACCTACAAAAGGTTTATACATCTCTCTGGTTATACATCTGTCCTCATATGGTATTCTTGCTATATAGTATATACATGGCTCTGTTAAAGCATAGCGTGTTATCTTGGCTGTCTCACCTGGGCAGGGAGCAGTCATGGTTCCGCATGTTGGCACAAAGAGTAAAAATGTCCATCATCATCACGGATGTCAAAAAGGGAGCCCTCTCTTTGTATTAGCCAGCATAGTTGAATATGGATGAAGAAAGAGGGCAAGCAGGTTGAAACTTGCTGTTCAGGGAATGTTTGAGCCCTAGTTGTGATGGCCACTGTCCTGGAAGCAGTCTGAGACAGACAAAGTACACCCGGGACTCCCACTTTTGCACAGAACGTCATAATCCCCCATGATCCAGGGTTTGCCTTAACAGCCACAGTGCAGTCCTTACAGATGATAATTTACTAAATGAGGAAAGAGTCAGTCTGGGTAAGAGTATGCTAGTAGACACGGTGTTGAATCAAGGGCATCATGATATGAAACAACAAAAGTAATCCCTGGAGGTTTTATACAAGAGCGGGGACTTGCTGGGGTATATACCTATCAGTTTCCTGTTGGTCTGGCAAGTATTCTCTGTTTTTGTCAAACTCTTTTCTCCTTTTCTATTTGTTCTTAACAGAAAGGAAGCAATTGCCTGATCGGAGAATGTAGGGTAATAGAAGAGATTTCATTGCAGTGAACCCCTGTCTTGATACAGGTCCAGCTTGTTCAGCTGAGGATTTTGCTGTGTACAGGGTAACTGTTGAAATTGGGTACTTGAGAGTCTCTGTCCCAGCTGGTAGCATGCTCTTTCAGAAGTGAGAAAAGGAGTAAGTCATGGTTACCAGAAGAGATGGGGAAGCAAAAACTGGCTCAGTAAGAAAGTGTATCCAAGGTAGAGGGTACACTGCCATGTTTTATTCTCTTACCACCATGGACTTAAGTGGGATTGTACTTGTATAATTAGGAATACTATTTGACTTCTTTGAGTAAAGAGCTGAACTGGAGTTGGGATACTTCAGCAGAGACAGATGAAAAAATAAGGATTGTAAATGCTATTTGTATTGTAGTAGGTCATAGAAGTTCTAGTCAGATGCCAACACATCACAGTGGAAATGCAGAACAAACTGATGAACCATTTTTGTTCAGAGTCAGAATGATAAAGTTTTAGATACTTTAAGACTAGGCAAGCAGTAACAAAAAAGGCTTTGATATTATTACATTGCTCTGATTTCGTTATTTAGGAGAGCCCGGTCCCACAGAAATATCCTCGCTGCTGCTAGAGAGCAGGTTTCCTGTGTATCAACACAAGATTAAGAGCCATCTGCATGGAGATGCTCTGTGTCTGTGCTTCTGCTGGGTCTTTAATCATTGAAGGAAGATGTGTCATGCTTCCAAGGGCCAACACCCTCTTGTAACCACTGACTACCTTTGTGGCTTCTTGCAGAGCAGTGTCAGTAATGCAGAAGCCTTTTCACTACCTTGCCCTTTTGCTCCAAGTTCCACTGATCTGATTCCTATGGAACTCTTTGTTCTTAATTTGTCTCTTGTCTGGCTAGCTGTGTTTTTTCTTTGCTCAGGTTGTATAATGTAGTAGTGTTCTATTTTTCAAGTATTTACATTGGTAATGTGAAGGGGAGCTGTTCCCCTGCAGCTTTAGTTTACTGTGGAGCTGAGCAGAATGAGAATCTGAGTATGATGACTTACTCCAGTTCATATAAACTCCTCACAAATGGTGAAGTCCTTATATACCCGGCACGTTTGGCTGAATTGCAAGTAATCTCAAAGGAATTGTTGTTTAATAGGATTAGTTAGTTTTAATTTGTGTTGAACTGTAAGGTAGGTAGAGATACTCTGGGGGATAATGTACTCTAGGCAAATTTTCCTGAGGGAAAGGCCAAGTTAGGAAAATGAGCAGAAACATTTCTAAGCTACTCTGTCTCATGGTATTTTCTGGCCCTGTTTTTTACAGTGTTTCCTTTGAAATGATCTCACCAGATATATTCAGAACAGTTTTACAGTTTATTGATAAGTGTCATGGTTTAACTCCAGCCGGTAACAAAGCACCATGCAGCTGCTTACTTGCTTCCCCCCCGCCCAGTGGGATGGGGGAGAGAATCGGGGGAAGAAAAGAAGTACAACTCATAGGTTGAGATAAGAACAGTTTAATACAACAGAAAGGAAGAAACTAATAATGATAATAATAACAATAATACAATGATAATAATAAAAGAATTGGAATATACAAAACAAGTGATGCACAATGCAGTTGCTCACTACTCGCCAACTGATGCCCAGTTAGTTCCCGAGCAGCGATCCCCCCCCCCCCCCCCCCGCCCCGGGGCAACTCCCCCCAGTTTATATACTGGGCATGACATCACATGGTATGGAACATTCCTTTGGCCACTTTGGGTCAGCTGTACTGGCTGTGACCCCTCCCAACTTCTTGTGCCCCTCCAGCCTTCTTGCTGGCTGGGCATGAGAAGCTGAAAAGCCTTGACGTAGTGTAAACTTAGCAACAACTGAAAACATCAGTGTGTTATCAACATTCTTCTCATACTAAACCCAAAACATAACATAATACCAGCTACTAGAAAGAAAATTAACACTATCCCAGCTGAAACCAGGACAATAAGTTTTGATTGTCTCTCTTAGTTTTGAATTGCTGGGACGTTTCTTCCTCTTAAGGCATAAGCCTAAGCCACCACTTTTTTCACAGCTCGGGCAACTATCATAGCCTTCTTGCTTTTGACACCTGGTTATTGCCTGAAGAGAGCTTCCTTAGCTTGGGTAATCGGAGTTGTGCCTGAAATGTCATTTCGATGTATCTTGCTAGTTGCCACAGGAAACAATAGTGCTTTGGCAAGGAACTGTACAAAATGACGTCCCACTGTGTCATGTGCCAAAAAAGAAAACGGGAACAGTGAAATTGGACTTTTGCATGGCTCAAAGTTTTGAAATATTTGGTTAAAAACAAAACAAAACCAACGCCACATAATTTAACATGGAAATTCAAGGCTTATGTTTTGTAAGAATGGTGTGTTAAACTTAGCCAATTTTTTCACAGCCTGGCCTTATGCCCAAGTCAGCTGAGTTGCATTAAGATTTAGCACAGATTTAATCCACTGAATTGTTTAGCAGATAAAATCCCATGAGTGCTTCATATGCATTTCATAGAATCTTGCTTAAAAAGAAAATACACGTCACTGGAGTCTTGACCATACAGCACAGAAGTCTCCTTTCACACTGCAATACTTAAGACTTATTTAATACCAAAGAGTTAGAAAACAGACAATGATCTGGGGTGCAAACTTGCTAACCAGAGGGTTTTTTCAGTAAAGCAACTAAAAAGTATATGAAGTGCAAAATTGTTTACCTTATTTAGTGTAAATTTAATTTATTCCAAAACTTGAAAATGTATTTTAAATCTTGTAATCTGAATTCTTTTTAACCGGGCATTATCATTCTGGATTTTTTTGCAGCCAGGTTACAAATCTCAGAAAAATAAGGTTTGCATGGAAAGTTCTTGGCAAATCTGTCTTGGAACAGCACAAACAAAACTGCTTAACAAGGAGGCATTTATTATTTCTCTCTTTTTACCCTCTGTTATTACAGTCACCAGCTGTAAGGTTACTGGCATCTTTGAATCTTTCTAATAAAAAGCATAGGGAGCAGTCATTTGAGGGTGGTTGTGAGAGATACATTGCATTTTTGAAGCTTGCTTTCTTTTTTAATAGCTATTGTGCTTTATCAAGCTGAGCTAATGTATTGTCTGCTTGTTCTCACAGCAAACAAAGTTTAGGAAACTAACTGAATTTCAGAAGGACAAATCTGTGGTCCTAAAGTGTGCAATTAAACCACAGATGGACAACTTAGTGCCACCATCTCATGAGAAGTAGAGGTTTGTCTGCTTAGTATTTGTAACAACTCATTGATGAATACTGCAAATGATTCGCAGAAGCTCAAGAGAGAGTTAAAGATGTATGTTTTTGGAACATTGTGACGTATTCTCATCTCTTTTGGTTATCTCGAATACCATAGTCTCATATAATTGGTGTTTATTAGTATTTTCACTTATTCAGTGCTTTCGAGTCTTCAGTTTTATCACACCTGGACTGTATTGGCTGGCATGTCTAGCTTAAAAGAGAAAACAAAACATTCTCTCTTTTATGCAATAAAACCTAATTACACATACCGAGTTTTAATGTATCCCTTAAGACAAAAGTACTTCAGTTTTGTATTTTCATATTTAATAGTATACATCCTTGCAGAGCTTTATAAGAACAACATTTATGAGAAAAACCCATACACTACCCGGTGTTTGGTACAGTGCCATTCTTTGACTGATCAGAGGAGCCAAGCCGTGTTCTGAGAATGTCTACATCTCAATTTTAGGTAGGTGGGGGCTTGGCTGGACTTACATGAGGGGATGGAGTGGAAGATGTTTTCAGACGAGTCATTTCTATTTCTTAGGTTTGGATTTGGGGGGATATTTTTAACTGATGTGCTGGTACCCACAAGGGCTGATTTAGCTGGAATTGTACTAGGAGCTGAGATGTTTTGTCTGAACTGGGTTTCTCAGAAGAATATAAATAAGAGAGCTACCTGAGAAACCTGTAAGTAGAGCCAAGCTCTGACATGGTAAGTATTCAGAGGTGGACTGTTAAGGCCTAGGGTAAGGTCAGTTTTGGATTTACACAGACTTGGTCCCCTCCTTGTTTACCTCATCTGTATTTGGACTGATGCATGGGACTTTGGTATTCCCAGGTTGTGATATAAGCCTAAAGCCTTTTACTCCCTCACAGACTAGAGACTTTATGCCAGAAGACAGGTATAAACAATGCTGAGACTTGCTATTCAGTCCTGTTACTTTGTCATTCTTCAATCTGTGCTTTTTTGTGTCAGGATGACGGTTACGCGTTTATGTATACAGTAGCATTTGCCTGTGAGGGCAGTTCATTTTTGCCATGAGTGAATATTCAAGTGCGAGGATGAATTTAGTTTAAAAATATGATCAGATTAATACTAATTCTTTTCATTGATGAAGAAATAAAAATAAATAAGCAAATGGAATTACTGGAATTTTAACGTATGTTTTAGCTTGCAGATTACATAGGTGTTTTAACCTTAAAATTTGAGTAGTGTATTGGTTTGGTAATGACTTGATCATGGCATGTTTAACTATATTGAAATACATTTTTAGTAAAAAGTTCTAACACTTAGGAGGCTACTTTAGTTCATTTTTACATATAAATGTTTAGAAAATTATTTTCTAAAGAATTAAAGGGGTAGAACAGTACTTGAAATCATAGTTAAATTACACTGTGAATAATTTCTGAGGCTAACAGTATCATGTGATGCAAACCATTTGTCCAGTACATAACTGTTCTTCCATTTCAAGTTTCAGCATGGTAGCTTTCTATTGATAAGCTTTACCCTGAGTTAGGTGTTGTCCATACTAGTGCAGCCAGCATAAAAACTATATTGTGTATTATGACTAATGGGACAGAAATATAGTTATGGTAAGACCAGATTCAGATTGCTTCTTTACCACTATGTTATTTTCTAGAGCTAATGAAAACCATGGTCTCCCAGGTGATAGGAAAAAACCACCCTTTGGGCTGTTTCAAAGGGCTACACATTATTCAGTAGGGAGGAACTGCCAGGAGACTTCAGCCCTGCTCTTCTAGCTTCCCAGGTTTATGGGTTTTAGAGTTTATGAAAAGGAAATTATGAAAAAAAAGAGCATTAACCATAGCAAATGTTAATCTTTTCACTCATTCTTTTCTGTGAATGAGAAGTAAATAGGGAAGAAACACATCTAGGGAAGGAACAGTGAAATTGATGCACATATTTTGTAGATAAAAGAAAGTAAAAAGTGGTTTGCATTTTGAAATTAAAGCCATCTGGTATACCTTTCTGTTAAAAAAGTCATGGACAAATAGCCTACTTGATGACCAAGTATTTATATTGCATTATAATCCTTTTAGAAAGGATTTTAGCTGAAGGTGTAACTTTTTGTGGTAAACTAATTTGCAATTTTTTTGTCCTCTATTTTGCTTAGCAGTCATGTACAATGTCTTTTTTAGCATGTGACAAAGATCTGTGCTAGTGAAATTAATGCCAAGTACACCACGGGTCTTCAGAATTAATATTGGAGACCTGCAGTATGTCAGTGGAAAAAAATATCCACAAGGTGTATTTTTTTTAATTAAACTATTAAAACTGTATTGAACAGTCTGTACACAAAGAGTGATGTTTGAGAACTTTAAAAATCTGTAGGCTAGAGCCCAACAGTAACAGTCACTTAGAGCAGTGGTGAAGGCTGACACAAAGGAAGCTTTAGTGACCTGAATGCTGGAGCTGGGTAGCCACCAAGCCCACCCCTAGCAGAAAGTATGGGAGCTGGAAGGATCCTCTGTTTAGGAACAGCTGCCAATGGCTTCCAAAGGCAATAGTCACAGCTGGCAGTCACTCAGTAGTAGGCACATCCTGAATTTGGCTTCTACTCTGGCAGCAGTGAGTTGGCTTTTTTGTAGATGCAGTTATAGCCTTTCTGTGTCCTTTAATAATTTTTGTCTGAGGGATTCAACTAGGCCAATTTAAGACTTCATGCAGAGACAGAATAGGGACCAAATGTAATGTAGGGAAGCACAAAGGCTAAACCTAATGATTGACATAGATTTTAACAAGATGACTGGTAAAAAGTCTAGTTTCTAGCAGCTCTCCTGCATGTTTTCCAGACCGTTCTTAGTACAGTGGTTTCTGCTCTCAAAACTAGCAATGCTGGTAGAAGCTTTAGAAGTGGAAAGGGAAATTTATTATCCATTTACTCAAAAGGCTTATGGTGTAAACTTTTCCTTCAGTCTGTCGCACTAATGGATTATAACACTGTGCTTCTTCCACCTGTCTCCCTGTAATACAAATGCAATGTACCAGAGCATAAACTGTTATGTTTAGCATACTTGCTGATTAATTAGAAGGGTCTTCATCTCTTAAGAAGTGATATGATTGGAAAGAGAGTTTATTGAGGGGCCACGTGTTAACAGACATTGAACACGGGTCATCTGGCAAGCTGGAATGTAATGATTCCTGTAGTTCCTTGTGAATTTTCTTTTCTTCCTCTCCCATCCTTCTGGGACCCTGGGTGGGGAGGGTGCAGAGAGTGGGAACAGTTTAATTTCAGTAAGTGCATGTTGTCGAGTGTTATCGTGTTTTTAGAATAGATGCCAATCTCATATGCTTCCAAACAGCCTTATTAATTGGAACACAAATGTAAATTGCAAACTGGTAAGCAGCTTTCAAATATAATGCTTTATATTGACTCAGAAAGAAAATGAGATTAACATGAAGGGAGAGAATTTTTAATTCTTAATTCTGCACCTCTAATTAAGTTATATTTTAGGATTTATTCAGTCCTGTTAAATTCCACCTGAATTCTCCAAGAATCTCAGTTCCGGTTTACTGCTTACTGAAGTCCCTGGATATTTGTAATTGTCTTTGCAATATTTCAATCAAATCCTTGTTCTGTAAGTCTCAGAGACCTAACAGAAATTTGTAAGTTGGTTTAAATGATTCTCATACCGTAAAATCATTCCTTTAATTGGAAAAAGCTACTCTGTATCTTCTACAAAGAAGCTGGTAATTGTATTTGCTGTAGTTTTTACAGTTGTGCCAAGGCTATGGTGATAGTACATTAGAGAGTCCATCGATTCTTGAGGTAAATTTTATATTTGAGCATATAATCACATACATTAATTATGTTCATAACTTTTGCATGATTTGCCCCGTACAGTTATTTTCCTATGGACTAGTGGCATTTAATGCCAGAGCTTCAGGGAAGGACTGCTATTTGTTTTTTTGGGTTTTTTTGTTGTTGTTCTTTTCTTTTCTTTTTTTTTTTTTTTAAACCCACCTCAGTTATATGCTTTAAGAATTCAGATTTAATTAGATTATTTTTTCAATTCCAATTTTACCACAGATTTCCGCAGAGACTAATATTGACCAATATTTCCTTAGAATGTGGCTCTTCAAACAAAGAGAATGCTCAGGAAGCCTGAAAATCTTAGTCCAAGACTCCTTTTACTGATTATTTACTTTGGAAAAGCTTATGAGTTGCCTGTTTGCACTAAGCAAAATTAGAAAAACTAGGCCTCAGAATAAGTATACTGCGTGCAATATCTGTACTAAATCAAGAGCTTTTGTATGAATATTAGCAGAGTTGACTAGTTAATGGTTAGCCACCATTATTTGTTTTTAGATTATCTGGATTTTTCCTGTGTGGTTACTTTAAAGCTGTAATTCAGAAGCCAGTGGAGTGAATGACTCAGATTCCTTCAATCAAAGAACTATTCATTAAGTATGCTTTGGGTTAGAGCTGCTGTTGACTACCTACCTACAAATCTGCTGAGTGGCTTCAAAATCCCAAAACATTAAAGAAACAGAAAAATATTTAGTTTCATAGCATTAGGTGGAGCATAGACAGCCACCAATCCCCAAGTAAACATGCTTTGACTTCTGTGCCTTCTGAATGGAAAGACATCCTCCCTCCCTTTCACACAAGCAGTGGATGTTTTGTTAACTCCAATTATACATATTGTGGCACACTTAAAAAAAAAATAAATCAGGGAATCATTTTTATTCTTTAAGTGACATCTTCATAAACTTCATGCTCTTCATCCATTACAACATTAAAAAACATTAAGGCACTGTGGTTCCTTAGTTTAGAATCCTGATACATAGGACATATATTGAGACATTTAAAATAATTAATACCATAAAGAAAACCAAAAACTACTCCTCTTGATGAGACACATTCTTTTGAGGCATGTTTTAATTTTCAGATTTGTCAGTACTGACACTTGCCACTTGAGAGAGTGATGCATTAGGTGCTATTTGGACTCATGAGTTCATTCTTAGTAGTTTGCAAACACTGGGAGCTCACTCTAAATCAAAAATTTGGACATCACAGGGGGGTATGGTATTTTGGCTACAAAGGAAACTTAAAATGCACTGTATTAAAATGTTTTGGACACTTACCCCTTGGGATATATTTATCTGTTAATCACATCACTGTGTGGAACTTTAGAATGCCTTGCTTGCCAGATTCATGGACGGGTGCCTACAGGTTGTGTTCTGGTACAGGTTTTAATTAACGGGGTCATGCTGGGAGGTATTGCTGCGGAGAGCCAAGGCATATGCTACAGTGAAGCAGCTCTTTGAAATGCTTGTGATACAGTCTCTGAATTAGTATGTGGAATGCCTGTTTCTTACAGATTTAGTGTGCCTGGGAGTAGAGGGATTTCAGTCTCCTGCTTTAATCCAGTCTTGTTTTACTGAATTATTTATTATTTGCAAGTGATGGCAAAGGTTAGTTCATGCTTCTAAAGAATGGCTGTGAGATGTTATAGGGCAAAGCGCCTGTTTTCAAATTGAGGGCAGAAATCCAAGGTGCCACCCTTGCTTTCCATGTATTTGATACAGAAATGATGAGTGAATATGGAAAAATCTTATTGATATAATTTAAAATAGACCAAAAAGTGGGATACCTTAGTAGTAATAATTTGTGCTTGAATTATTGTTTTCATTATTTGACTTTTAATCAATAGTTACTATCTTTGTTATTCTAACAAAAATTTGCATAAAGTTGAAATAATCTGTTGCTGTATATCTATGTAGTAAATCTAGGTCAGTATGCATTAGTCCTTTTGTACATGTGGGTTTGTGTGTGCATTGTTACATTGCTGTAGCTCCGAATATTTATTTTAGAAGTTACTCTGAAGAGGTGTATTAATTATATAAGTATATTTGAACAGGGGTTTCTAATAACAATACGTGATACTTTCCTTGGCAGCTACTGTACTGGAACACATGCAGCATAAACAAGATGAGAAAATTGTCAATTCTTGCTGTTTTACCAACTATACTAAGTAACAACGTGACTATACAAAATACAGATGCTACTTTTTTTTTTTTTTTAACACGACCTGGAAACCTTAAGATTTTCCATGATGACATCCCCAGGTGAATTGCCCAGAATGTGCAAAAATGTCTGTCCTAATTGTTCATGGTTTTCTAACAGGACTTAAACCCAACTTTATTCAGTCAGTGCTTAAATTAGTATTTAGAAGGAAGAACACCAAGACAAAACCCTTGTAGGATATCTGAGAGAATCTTGTCTGGGGACGTTTTGTACAATCTGGTGAACTCTAAAGGTACAAAACTTGAAGTTCAAAAATCTTATTAAAATGTAATTTGCCTCACATCTGATTAGCAGCATCAAGAGCTGAGAGAATGGGAATTAAATCCACCAAGGCTATTTATTACATATTTCAGCATTCTAAAAAAGCTTAGGAAAGTGACTGGACTAGAATGTTTATGCTTTATTTCAGGAAAAGTAGTATTTATTTAGTGAGCTCACAAAGCACAATATCTGTTCCAGAAGAGTTTTTGTTACATCTATCCTGATTAACTTCTCCATGTAAATAAAGACTAACATGTGGAAGCTTGCACTCCTTTTCAGTTGTGAGCACTTACTATAAAGCATATTACAATTTTTGTTGGAAAAGAGAATGAACTGTCCAGCCTTTATGAGCCACTCAAGGTACAGTAGATATACTGTATCTGTTCCTCAGTCATCCCTTTTTCAGACTGACCAGTTTACGTAGTTGTGTCTTGCATGGAAGCCCTTTCACGCCTCTGAATATCCATAGAATCCTTTTCCAAAACTTAATTTCAAGATCTACTGTAGCCTTTCTCAGACAAGGGGAGTGAGTGATGGGGAAATTCCAATTACAAGGAACATTCATGTAGGTGAACTGTCAGTTTATACAGTAATGTTCTCTATACCTTTCCTAGTATTTCCTACCACTTAAATTTGTTTTTTCTGACTGCTGTTACACACTGAACTGATCCTTTAACAAAGGTATTCCTCTTAATGCTCAGATCTTGCTTCTGAATAGTAATGGCCAATTCAGAGCCTATCATTCTGTACTCAACGTCAAGATATCTGTCTGCGTACCTAGGTTTGCATTTGTCTGTCTGAATTTTACCCATCATCATAACCAAATCTTCTAAGGCTCTTGTAAAGCTCTTCTGTTGGCCCTTGTGTTAAGTATCTGAGATATCATTGCCAGCAAACTTTCTTGCTTTCTTGGTCTTTAGGTTGCCATATCAATCTGCAAAATGGTACCAAGTTTTGCAGAATTCACTGGTGACTTCCCTCTGTCTACCATGGGACCCCTTATTAGTATAAGTCCCTAATCTTTCTTTCCTGTATTCTACTCAATGGTACGTCCATGCAAGACCATTTCCTCTTACCCTCCATTTTTTTCATGTCCTTAAAACTTTCAGCAAGGAACCTCTTAACAGCTTTTGGAAAGTTGAGTATTCTGTATCAGTGACGTTTCCCGTAATTAACAGAGGGGTCAGCCTTTTCTGGTAACACAGAAGTTTTTTATTAGGTATTAACAGTTGTCCTTATTGAACAACTCTCAAGGATTCCTACATAATTGATGATGTAATGAGAGAGAGCGAGGCTGCTGGTTTTTATTAATAACATAATCCTGCAGACTTTTCAATACTTGGTTTCTTCTAGTCTTTAACCAGCTTGAATAATCTCTGTGACCTCCTTTATCTTTACTGCTGTGATGAAGTCTGAGTTCATCTTCTGAAAGACCCATTATATGCTAAAGAAAAGACAGATATTAGTGTGTATTATAAACAACAGTAGAGGCAGGTTGTCTGTTTGGAGGATGTAAATTTCTGTTGCATTTATAATAATTTGTTATGTAATAATGATCTTATAAACTGCAACATATGTGTATCTTCAAAGTGATTACAAAAAAAAATAAATCAGTACCTAATTAGAAAGTGTTCATTACTAACAGTGTTCTCATGAAACAAATACAGGGTAGAGCAAAAATTGAAAGTCATGCATCCATAAGTGAATCATGAAATACACCCACTGACTACATTATTCCTTCCACAGAAATGCATATGCTAGACTTCTGCACTTTGCAGCTCAGAACAGCAGGATTATGTACTATGAACAAAAATGCTAAGTAGCTTTATTACAGCATGGACAGTATTAATTTAATCGTAAGAGCTTGAATGTGTCTGTGTAATCAAAGTGTGCAACCTCTTCTGTGGCAGGTGAGGGCAGAATGGTAGCTTTCAACAAAACAACAGTGCCCTTACCATTATAAAAAGGTACTTCAATTTTATTTAATTAGATTGTTTCCATTAGATTAATATTTCTGTCACAGAAACCTACTGTTAGCAAAAAATAGAAAAAGCTGATACATACAGGATGTTTGTGTGTTGGTATATGGACTTTATAGAGTATGAAGCATATCATATCATATTGAATATTGTTGAAATACTGGTCTCTATTTAGCAAATGATGTTTTGAATTCCAGGAAGTAACCTTGTAAAAATGGAAGTAAGAAAAGGAAATTAGCCTATGTTAGAAACTCTCCAGGAGGGAAAATGAAGAAAGAAAGTCAGTGCAAGCAAAGGTGAGTGATGGAGGTTGAATCAGAGAAAAGTCGGGATTTTCACAGAGAACGAGGCATGTATGGAGTGTGGGTGAAAGGTGCTTAACAGTTTTTCAGGTCTAGAAATGCCCACTTAATCTTTCTGGAAGCTCAATAGTCTCTTCCAATTGTACCAGTTAATTAAAAATCCCACACAGACCAAAACCCCCTATTTGCAGTACCTTTGTCTTGCTACTGTGGTAATCTACTACAGAGAAATCCAGCATACATTAAGATAGACCATGTTTCAAGTGTGACTGGACTTGAATGTTACAGAATGTTGCAGCCAGCTGCTGGAAAGCCCCCAGCTTTGTGGCTAGCAGTGTTTTAATGCCATTCCCACTGGCTCTTCTGGACTGCCATTAAATTGTGTTTCCAAAGGGGCTGCTAGTACTTACGGATTTTCTCTTTTAGCAGGAAGTGGTGGTGGTCACCAAGAAAAGTAATGAGCCAGAAAGAAAATGGATCTCCCTATCAACGTGGATGCTTTCAAGCTAATGGGATCAATGTTGGAGGAGGAGGAGGGATGTAAGGTACAATCCATTTTGGAGTATCTGGAGTGCCTGGGAGTACATCAACGCAGATAGCTCCCAGCAAGATACCTTTCCCATGCACCAAATCATTTATGGTCATAGGGTATACTTTTAATTTGGGAATAGTGTGGTCTTCCTGCTTATGCTCAAACCCAGGACCTCCTGCAAACGGTGCAGATATAGTGACACCACCTCATGGTCCCGGTGTTGCAAGGGAGTATCCGGGACAGGTTGACTGACCTCCTTCTGGTGGCATGAGTCCTTGGAAAGAAAGGGAGTAGCAGTGACCACCCTGTTGTTCACAGTGGCCAAGCAGCTAAACCCATCAGCCTCGGGAGACCCGTGTCCAAGCCTTAGTACTCTTTTCCATGAACTTGGTTTGCCTGGGGCAGTGGTCACACCCAGGCTGTCTTGCAGAGCACAGGTGGGAGTTAGGTCTGAAAGTCTCTTCTGTCCTGCAGTGAAATGTGATAAATTCTGGTGTTCTCATGCATTGTGCTGTAATGTAAGTAAGGTATGTTTATTTATTATTGAAAATAATAAAAACAACTTACTCAGTTTGCAGTATATGAACAGCTCTCTCATAGTGCCCTTCCAGGTGTTTTAAGTGGGTCAAGACTGGGCATATCTTACTCCTCCATCATGTGCTGTAATAACGTTTTTTCTCATCTGTGCAAATACGTGGGTGTTTGTACCATCCGGGAACTCAGGCTGTAAATACGGGAGTGGTGGGCTAGCCCACCCCGCAGACCTAAAGAGGGTCACCAGCCCCGCGTTTAATCCCCCACACCGAAACCGAGCTCAGCGGTGACATCTCCCGGCGATGCGGTTTTCTCCTACGCAGGCCCGGCCGCCAAGGGCCTGGCCACCCCCGGGAGCGGGGAACCCGCCCGCGTTGCCCGCCCCCGTCCCGCGTCTCTGCCCGTGCAAGGCTGCGGGCGGCCGCGAGGGTTTCGCCTACCGCCCTCGGGCCGGCCGCGCTGCGCCGCTCCTTCCCGTGCAGCCGGGAGCCTCTGCGCCTTCGCTCACTTCCCCTCGGCTCGCCCCGTCCCCGGTGCGCTCTCTGGCAGCGGAGGGGCGGCGGCTCCTCGCTTCCGCCGGCAGCTCGCCCGCCGCTGCTGGCGTGGGACTGCCGCCATTTTGTGAGGAGAGGCGGCGGCGCGCCCGACGGCCGGTCGGTAGCGGTACGTGGGGCGACGTTTCTCCGCCGCCAGCGAGAAGGAGGTGGGGGCCGGGCTCCGCCTCGCAGCAATGGGGCGAGGGTGCGGGCTGGGCGGCGGGGGAGGCTGTCGCATAGAAACGGCTCCGCGCCGTCTTGGTCTCCCGTGGGGTGGGTAGCTGTTGCCGGAGAGGAGGGCTGGGGCAGGCGGGGGAAGAGGCTGTCGTGCTGCCCGGGAGCCGCGCAGGCAGGGTCTTCCCAGCGGGGCACCGCTGGCGGCAGGACGGGACCCTCCCGAGGAACCCGTTAGGGCTGTAGTCTTTTTTCGTCAGCCTGGCACCCTTCGTGGGTTTGCTTCCCCCACCTGAAAGGCTACTGAGTTTGTAAAGAGGTTTGTTGTGGTAAGTTTTCATTAGGTATGAGAAATTGAGTGGCGAGAGCTGGCTTCTGATCCAACAGCGAGGGGGAGCATCCTCCATCCAGGCACCTGGGGTCTGCCCGTGTTCTACCTGCAGGTTTCAGTCAGAGGAGCTCATCTGACCGGTGGGCTTCCTGCTGATGCTTCATCGCTCCGAATTGCTTTGGGTTATGCAGAAAAAAAGCTGTTTGTAAACACAGAGATAGCTTTGTGTATTTTTAGAAAGCTGATGTAAAACGAAGTTGACAGAGGCTGGTATGCACACTACAATTAATTCAGAAGAAAAAGATGATATTTTGTGTACTTTGTTTACTGATTGTACCATAGGAAACGATTGGTGAGAACATCTGATACTTTCAGAGTCAACTACTGAAAGTTTCAGAATATAAAAGTTATGGTTATTTATGGATGCTTAATTTGTCTTCCTTGTATTACAGTAGAGATTTGGCAAATTGATCATGTAGGTCTTTGCTCTTTCTTTGACACCCTGAACAAACAGAGCTGGACTCTAAACAGATCTCAAAGTTTACAGCCTTTTTAAATTTGAGTGGACTTTGAAAAGGACAACAAAAGGAGTGGTCTTGGGTGGGTCCTGTAGTAAGTTTCACATCCTTTTCAAAATTAATAATTTTGTTTGGTTTTTTTATAGCTTAGAAGAATGCGTGTTTTGCTTCTATATCTCATCTTGGAAACAACTAAACTCTCTGAGGATCTAAAATGACTGACTCTCAAAATGGATGAATTTCCAGACAGATAGTGAAAATCAAAGTTTTTATTCAACTGCAAATGTCTAATACTGAAACCTAACTATAGGTGGATCTCTCTGTATTGTTCCATGCTTCCACTGTTATTTTAAAGTATTGCTTTACATTGCATCAACGTTGTTAAGACCAAGATAATTTTTAAACAAGGTAGTTTCTAGATCTTTTCGGGGATTGAGAGATGCTTTCTAGGTTTGCAAATATGTTTCCTAGGCTTTAATTTTTTTGTCGTAATGGTAAAATGTACCTTTCTCAATGATAGTAGTTTCTAATGATTAGCAATTTTCTTTCTAGTGTGCTGAAGCATGTTTTTACCAAGATCTGTTAAAGTCAAGAGGACTGCTGATGAGGACAAAAGTTGTACAGCTAAGAAAAATAGATTGTCTTCTGGAGGGTCTTTGCTAGAGGAGACCACCGAGTTCCAAGACTGTAAGTCAGATAGAACAGAAACTTCTTCTTCAAAATGCAATTTGAATAAAGTTGTACAAGAATGTACAGAATGTATAGCTGGAGACCTTGGTGTTGCTAATACAACTTTGGGAAAGGATAACCAAAATACTGATGAAGATAGCTCTTTGGAAGAACCCATAAAATCCTTCAGCAAATCTCAGCGTCACGCAGAACCTGGAGAACCTGTATGTGTTGTGTGTGGTCGCTATGGAGAGTATATCTGTGATAAAACAGATGAAGATGTTTGTAGTTTGGAATGTAAAGCCAAACACCTTCTACAAACTCAAGCAAAGGAAGAAAAGCTTAAATCTGATCAACTCACAAAAGCACAATCTCAAGCAGAAACTCACCTGCTTAATACACCTTATTTCTACAAAGATCATTCCTTTATTTTAGGTTTGCGAGATGAGCAGATTGAGAACCTTAAACTGCAGCTAGGTATTGCTGTCCAGGGCCAGCAAGTTCCAAGACCTATTGTAGAGTTTGAACACTGTGGTTTTCCTGAAACTTTAAACCATAATTTAAAGAATTCTGGCTATGAAGTCCCAACTCCCATCCAAATGCAAATGATCCCTGTTGGACTATTGGGGAGGGATATTGTGGCTAGCGCAGACACTGGCTCCGGAAAAACAGCAGCCTTCCTACTACCTGTTATTATGAAGGTTTTGAAAGAGGTAATGAAACTTCATGTGCTTAGAGAAAGTGGTTTGCAACTTTATCTCTTGGATTCCAAGTGTAACTGAGAAAGTAATTGCAGTGGTTTTATTGACATTCAATGATTTATTTTACTTTTGATTAATGGAGCATTGGTTCTTGGGGGGAGGGGAGTTGCTGATTATTTTTAATGACTCTGAATGTTTTTTCACTTTGGTCAGGAGATAAAGCAATTCTATTAATACTACCTAGTATACAGTTTCTCCTTGTTAAGAAAGGTAACTAAATTCTGTGGTAAACTTCCTAAATGACTTAAAATAGAAAGTTAAAATAATTCGAAGCCCTCTGCAAGAAGTTATTACTGTATCTTGATCTATCAGATGGCTGAAAGAGATTTTTTTGGCTTTTTTGTAATTTCGTAGAGTAATTTCTGTTGGAATATGTTCAGCTGACCATCAAATAACTACAGGAATTTAGGGTAATACAATTTCTGAAATCCTGCAGTTACACAGTCTCCCTTTTGATACTGTGGGAAAAAGCAATTAAGAAAACTTTTACATCGTAAGGACATGCATGTATGATGAGAAGTAATGGCAAATAGTATTCTGTACCTTGTGTGTGGTTCAGCAGTGCTTTTTGCTTTAGTGGTTTTATTCAAAAAGGGATGTATAAGAATATATTTGAAAATTCTGGACCTGATTCTAGTTGATGTTTTGGACTGTTTAGATGCCTTTATAGATAGATATACACACAAACGTGTGTGTGTATCATTTTTTTCAAAAGAATAATTTAAAGATTATTTAAGTAACTTTTAATCTTTAAAGTACTATAGCATTAGTTTTAAGAATGGAAGCATTATATAGGAGCATTTTAAGAACAGCAGTATTACACTCCAGTACCTCCTCTGTCTGATTATCATTAAAGTGTGCAAGACAGTTTATATGCTTATAAGAATATGCACAAAATTGGAACCTCAATGAATAATACTTAATTTCTCTACATGATCTTTCTCATTCTTCATCTTCAGGGTACTTTACAAGTTAATGTATATGTCAAGAAAGAATTTTATTTTGTTTAAAATAATTTTCATTTCTAATGTAGAAGAGAGATGAGATGTTAAAAGCATAAGGGTAATCTGGTTATGAGGTATTTGACAGTTCCTGGCTTCTCCACATCTACGTAGATACCTTTTCTTGTGGTGGCAAGTTGTTAAGTTAAACACTGTTGCGCACTTGAAAACAACTCAAGAAGCCCTTCTTGACACAAGTATTTAACTATGTAGTTCCTTTGATGATTCAGTGGGAAAGGAACAACCTCCTACTGTTGGTCACTTGGAAATATTCCAGTTGGAAACCAGAAAGAGACACATACCATCCAGAAAACTGTTAAGTGAATTTATGTTTGTGGTATCAATATATGAGAGCGCTTTATTTGCTGAAGAGGTGATCAGCATTACTGAAATAATGCTTCTTGGAGCTAGACCATTATTCTGCCTTTCCCCCCCCTCCCCCTGTTTTACCTTATGTTCTTTTTACTTTGTTAGTATGTGTTAACTGGAGTTACTAATCTATATTAATCTGAGAGGAATTACTACGCTGTAATTTTGTGTTTTCTGGGTTGCAGAAGTTCAGTGAGGTGATAATTTGGTTGCAGATCCTTATATAAGGAATAAAAAATTAAGACTGTAGCACTTTAATGATTCATGTCTACCTGGCTGACTAATGGTGGATCAGAGGGACTATTAATTTTGTTCTTAAATTTCAGGGATGTATGTTTTTGCTGTATAAAGTTCCTATCACTGCTTATCTTCTCTGGTTAATACTTAATGTTTTTACTTAGTAGTGTGCAAGACAGTAAAGGGAAATAGTATGTTCCTGTAATATCAAGACTTCTAAAAACTTTTTTTAATGATCTCTAGATTCAGCTAGCATCCTGTGTTTTGAGTTCAGGTGGAGTTTATTCTGAATTTCTGTTACAGATTCAGTGCAATAACTAAAATAGAAAAAAGCAGTCTTTAGAAATGACTGCTAGTTTTCTGGGCCTTTGTTTGTTGTCAGGAAGCTATTCTAACTGTGTGCTTACACATGCACTAATTTTTTGTTTTTAAAAGTTGCGTAATTGAGGGATAGACTTCCTTGGCCTGCACTGTTAAAGGTATAATCCCTTTCTACCTTCTGTCTTCAAATAGAAAGGGTATTAGCAGTCTAACTGCATCCACAGTAGTTGCACTATATAATTTACATTTTAGTATTGGGAGATTTAATCTTGAAAGCTTTTTATCCAAATAATAAAGCAATTCCATGTTCAACAGATTTCTCCCCCTTTTTCTAGATAGAAACTCCATCCGCCCTTATTTTGGCACCAACAAGGGAGTTAGCAATTCAGATAGAGAGACAAGCTAAAGAACTGATGGCTGGTTTACCAAACATGAGAACAGTTCTCCTGGTAGGAGGTTTACCACTGCCACCACAGCTTCACCGTCTCAAGCAAAGTGTTAAGGTAAGGACTATAGCATGGAAAGATCCTGTGGAGAGTTATGTTTTTCGTGATACTCACAGACAAGAAAAATGTTACTGTTGACATGTATGGACACACAAAGATGTGTTTTTCCTAAGTCTAAACTACTAAAATAATTGTTAGCTCTTGAAAATTTTACAATAATACAGTTGTTTGTGGTTTTTTTTTAACATTTTTACTTCTGATTAAACATATAATAAATTCTTTGTTTTTTAGACAGTTTCATGCATGATACTGCTGCTTTCAAAGACTGAAATATGCCATTTTATGAGACAAGGAGTTGTAATTTATAGCAAAAATAGTTCATTTTTAATGCAGATTACATTGCTTGTATTCAGACACTTTAATTATGAGAGTTCCAAAAGGTCCATTTAATTTTGAGGCTTCATAATTTATTAAGTTATCTGTAAAAGTTTTATGACTTACATGAATGCAAGTAATTTCAATAATTATTGCCCTTCTCACCTATGTGCTGTAACTTTATAGTTCTTCTAGGACATTCATCTGTCTTTCATGGAATTTCTAACTTCTGGGTTGTTGTTTGGTTGGTTGGTTTTGGTTTTGTTTTTCGTGTGTTTTTTTGGTTGTTGTGTTTTTTTTTTTTTAGGTTATAATAGCAACACCTGGAAGACTTCTTGAGATCTTAAAGCAAAGTTCTGTTCAACTGCATGGCATAAAAATTGTAGTGGTGGACGAAGTAAGTTTTTAGTTACCAGTGCTGTACTGCGTATACAGAGGTCCTTGAAGAGCCAGTGTGAGTGGCTAGTCTAACTGATTAAACATACAGAGTGTTCCTTATAAAGATAAAATATATTTCTTAAGAGAAAAATTAATTTTTTAACACAATTTGAAATGTGTTTGAACAATGCATGTTCTATTGGCTATAAAAGACTTGGATACCTGATGGGGTATTACTGCTAGACCAGTGTGAACCATTTGTTTTTAATTTTCTCACTTAGCTTTTCTTCTGACTGAAAATACTCCTGCATTTGGATTATTACATACCAAACATACACATTATGGTTCTTCTGTCAATTCAAGTTCAGGATTCTCCTGTTTATGGAAAAATCTGGTACAAATCTAATATTTTTCCCTTAGGTAGATACCATGTTAAAAATGGGTTTCCAGCAGCAAGTGTTGGATATTTTGGAACACATCTCTCACGATCATCAAACCATACTCGTGTCAGCCACGATTCCAGTGGGCATTGAAAACTTAGCAAATCAGCTTCTGCACAATTTTGTAAGAATAACAATTGGAGAAAAGAATCTGCCATGTTCCAATGTTCGCCAAATTATCTTGTGGGTAGAAGAACCCTCTAAAAAGAAAAAGCTGTTTGAAATACTAAATGTAAGTGTAATATTTTTCTCATAAGAACAACTTATAAAATTATTCATATATTTACACATCTCTGTCAGGTTCTCATCTTCAATTCTAATCTGTATGTAGTGAAGAGGTGGAGTGAGGTCAAACATATAACTACACTAACTAGTTCAGTAGCTCTGCAATGTAGGAGCTTTAATGGCAATTTCAGAGATTACTCCACCCCTGTCACTCACACCTCCTTCTGTGCAGCAGCAAACCAGACTCCTGTGCTTGGATCCAAGTTAAAAATTGTAATTTTGATAATTTTTTTGTGATTCGCAGTATGGCATCTGAATGATTTGTACTGGTTGTCTGTGAGTGGTAGAGGAACAGGACTTTCTTAAACCATCATAGCTGCTTTACGGCTTGGGAGTGGTTTATAATTTTAAAAGTCATTAAAGAAACCAGTGAGAAAGCTACTTTAGTTCTTTCTAGAATTACATGAATAATAATACGTATCTTTTATGAGTACTTTGGTGGGGAATTTTGGAGTCTTGGCTGAGGTTATCCAAGAAGTAAATGGGAATCTTTAACTAAGCCTCAGAACTTTATATTATGTAACATTTAAAGAAACATGAAAGCAAGCTTCTGACTTCTAAAAAATGCATGTATTGATATCAACTTGGGTTCCGAGTCTACAAATCATTATATGTTTATGATGTACAGATTTGTATAGTTTCATGACTGGTATCTTGCTCCTTGTCTAGAGTCTAAAAACATTTATTCATCTGAAAGTCTTGTTAATATTAGAGATAATGAGCAGAAGAAATTGAATGCCAAGTTGCTGCTGATGAGCAGCAAACTGTTGTAGTACCTTTTTACATGAACTGTTTAATTTTACAGGATAAGAAACTCTTCAAGCCTCCAGTGTTGGTATTTGTGGACTGTAAGTTAGGAGCAGATCTGTTGAGCGATGCTGTTCATAAGATTACAGGATTGCAGTGTACAGCTATGCATTCTGAAAAGTCTCAGGTGGAAAGAACAGATATATTACAGGTTTGTGTCTCCTAAAGTTATGGCTTTTTTGATAGATTTAAAATGGCCAATTTTTTTAAAGGTGGCTTAATTTGAATGTGTTAAGTCATAATTTACTGCCATTCTGCAGTAAAACCTGGAGTATTGCTGGGGGAGAGGAGAGACAGATGAGACCAAGCAAAACTGTAGATAATAATGCCATTTTAAATGCAGATGAATGCTGGAGACTATTTCCTAGGTTATTTGCTTTGAAATGGGAATTCAAATCTGCATTTAACTTTAATTGATGATTATTTTATTAAAATTGTGATTTTGATCTCTCTTTAATTAGCTCTGTGAATTATATTCCTATTCAAATCAAGAATACAGGAGGGGCCATTCCCTCTTCTGCAATAGAATAATCCCACTAGGTGTGTTCTTATGCTGTGTAACTAACCCTAGCCTATGCTTGGAGAGGTTCAAAATAAAAATAAGGAAAAAAGAATTAATTTTTTGGTTATTCCTCCCTTGCCAGGGATTACTTCAAGAGAAGTACGAAGTTATAGTAAGCACTGGAGTCCTTGGACGAGGGCTTGACCTTGTCAATGTCAAACTGGTAGTAAATTTTGATATGCCTTCAAGTATGGATGAATATGTACATCAGGTAAATAAATGAATTACTAAAGAATTATTTGAAAAGTATACTGAAATATGACATCCACCTATAGAAAGTTAAATTAAACATAAACATAAAGATTATTTTCCTCTTCAGAACATTGTTTTTATAGGAAAGGAAAGAAAGGTGCTGAATATCTCTTCCGTAAGTCTCTTGTGTAAATTACTAAAATCTAGAACACTGTTCTTGTGTCTCCTATATAAGTTACTAAAATCTAGAATAGTGTTCTTATATCAGTTATGTTTGCAGTATTATTCTTCCTGTTTCATACTCCCTTGTATCATTTTCTGTCTATTGAAAGCAAAGTTTTCCATATTTTTGCTGTCTGTGTGAAGAAAGGCCAAATACCCCTCTTTCTGCTGCAGTTCATCTCCAGTGTGGGATGTGCATGTAATACCATCAGGAAACCAGTTGTGAACTTTATTTTCATTCTCTCTTCATACTCCAGTATCTCCTCTGATTTTCTTTTTTTTTTTTTTTGGCTGAGGATTTTCTGCTTTAAAAAAGATGGTATGTGGGTTGTGTGTGTGTGTGTATGTATTTATGTGTATGTACACAGACCCCAACCCTAGTTTGGCTAGCATATCAAGAGAACTAATTATTGTCCTCTTTTTGGCACTTACGAAGCCACAGTAGTCTACTACTGTGTCCAGTTTTGAGACTGTCAACTACAAGAAAAGCCAATAAACTGGAGAGAGTCCAGGCAAAGTCAGGGGGCTGGCCCACGTAACACGTGAAGAGAGGCAGAGGGAACTAGGCTTGTTCAGGCTGGAGTAGAGATTTAATTGGTGTCTTGTATTTGGTAATGGGCTTGTTACAGAGGCAACAGAGGCAGACTCTTCTTGGAGATGCACAGTGAGAGGATGAGAGCTAACAGTCACAACTTGCTGCAAGGGAAATTCTGTCCTCATAACAGGGAAAAATGTTTTTCACAGTGAGTGTAGTCAGGCAGTGGAACAGGCTGCCCTGAGAGGTGGTGGGACCTTTGTGCTTGGAGGCACTTGCAACTCCATAGGACAAGGCCCTGAGCGAACTGATCTAACTGAATTTAGCCCAGTTCTGAATAGGTGGGAAGGACCTCTGGAAGTCATCCAGTCTTATGAACTCCTGAAGTATTCTGTGTTACTAACTGCAGTACACCTCTCTGTTTTTTAATTATCTTTCTGCTAAAGTTTCAAGTAGTAAATAAATAAAAATGGTCTTTCCTAGCATCAAAACTATACCAATATTAGCATACTATTTCTTCCTAAATAGAGAGTCTTTGTAGATTCTTTTCTAATTTGTTCAAGCACTTTGGCTAACATTGATAAATAATTTTAAGTTACTAGAATATTGAAAGTAAAGGGCATTTTTATGGTCATGCTTGTATATATAGTGCTTGATACAAGATGCATGTATGTGGCATTGCTATAATAAAAATTTTTTAAAACATTTTGTTTGGACCAGATTCACTTTAAGCCTTTGCCCATAGGCTATATGGTATATCTCAGTATCAATATTGGACTTCTGGTATGTCCTATAAGCAAGTTGTAATTTTAGATGCATTTAAGCTAAAGCTTCAGATCTGCATATCTTGAATTCAGGAAGTTTATTAAAACTTTGTGCTGAGAGGATGACATAAAGAGATTTGGCCTTGTCGTTAGGTTAGTTGCTGGTTTATAACAGAAAATAACCTGTAAGGATATTTGAAGGACTTCCATTTAATATTGATAACTTAAAATGAGTTTTTGCTTTTTCAGGTTGGAAGAGCAGGGAGGTTGGGTCACAGTGGAACTGCAATTACTTTTATCAATAACAACAGCAAGAAGCTCTTTTGGGATGTTGTGAAGAGAGTAAAACCAACGGGCACCATTCTTCCCCCGCAGCTGCTGAATTCCCCATATCTTCATGACCAAAAGAGAAGGGAACAACAGAGACTTAAACAATTACAGAATAGCCTTGTAACAGGAGATAATATTATGGACATTATTAGAAAACACGACAAAAATAATTCTCAGAGGTAATAAAGATATATTTATAGTTATGTGATTATAATGAAAGTGTGATTAAAAATAAACATGGAATTATGATGCCTTGTATATTGCCTTTTTTAAAGAAGTTTATATATTCAGTTTTTTAAGGAGTCTCATTTTTATCTCATCTTTATTTTGAAATACAGACTATTGTAGTGCCTAGTAAAAATATTATATGTAACCCTCTTCTGGTAATTTTTGTGTCATATTGAAGTAAGATCTTTGCAAAGGACTTACCCTTGCCCCCCCCCCCCCCCCCCTCCCCCCCCAAAAAAATTGGTGACAGATTTGTTTCTGAAAACAAGCCTCAATCTCTTCCTCCTAGTTAACATAAAAGCTTTCACTGGGAACGTTTCTCTGAATCCTCAGTATGCTCTCTGGGAGTTTCTTGTGAACATATATGCAAGTTTTGTTTGTAAACTACTGAAAGTTTAGTTTGTCCTTCATTGCCTGTGGACCAGTTAAGAGTCCTGCTCAAGCACTCTGCAACAGCAGAAATACTGGGTTATTAGTGTAACTTCATTGTAGAGAGGTAAACGACATAAGTAAGAAATCTGTGTTCTTACTTAATGAAACATTATAGTTAATGTATAACTGATCATATTTACTTATTTACTACTCACTTAAGCGTAACTTGCCATGCTCTGACACCAGATGCCATTTCTTTTTTTTCAGGAAATGAGACCAAAACCATATTAAGATAGTGCCAAAAAACATATTAAGATAGTACAACTTGCTGTCCAAAGTCTGAGGTCATAATCAAAACTTCCCCCTTTTTCTTTTTTTCTTTTAGACTGAGGCTTGAGAAACTAGCTTCATCAGACCTTTCATGCTGCTGTGATGCATCATCCCTTTTTGGCAGACTGAGGTGTCCCAGGTAGTTAGATGTTAGCCCTGTGCATTGTATGTCTCCTCTTTGGCCAAAGGACAGCAGTGTGCTAGACTGACTTTGGTAGCAAATGAATTTTTAAAAGCTTAGTAGCTGATTTCCCCCAACTAGAAACAAAAGGAGTAGGGCTTACGTGCTGCCAAGACAGATGACGCAAGCGTGGCACTGGTGCCAGGGGTTCTTTACCAGTAACAGATTTATGTAATTGTTAATGAGAAACTCCTACTATGGATTCTAATAATCTGAAATATGGTATTTGTTAGTATTTCTACTATTTTCTATGCACCGTTGCTACTACTTTAACAGTCTGATAGGGGGAAAACCTCAAGTTTTTAACTTGCCACCCCCTCCCCGCCCCCCGCTTTGTCTTCTGTCTCCCTCAGCTGTTTTTTTTTAAAACTTTTCCATATTGCCTCAGTTGTACAGTATTTGCCAAATATTTTAGAAAACGCGCATATCCTTCAGCAAGAGACCAACCTTTATTACTTGTGGAGATTTCATGAAGTGGTACTGCATAATCTTCCTCATCCTGCGATCCTCAAACTTTTTGTCGGTCCCTTTTTTTCTGCGGGGTAATCGGTCCTGTGCCGTGCGCTGCTCCCTGCAGACGGCCGGCTCCAAGAACGGACCGGCGGGGAGAGCGGGGCCGTGCCTGGCATTTGAGGGGTCACCGGCTGCGCCGGGCTTCCTGGTCATCGGCCGCAGGTTGGCGGCGGCGGCGGGGCCACCCCGGAGGGAAGGAGGCGCCTCCGACAGGAACGCCGCGGGGCCCAGCGGGCTGCGCCTGGCAAGGGGGCGCGGCTGCCAGCGGGCGCCCCGGCGCTCGGGGCCGCCCCCTTCTGACGGAGGTCCTCGCGGGAGCCAATCCCCGTGGGCCCGGCGCATTCAAACGGGGCAGCGAGAGGGCGCGGGCCGCGGCTGGTGCGGTGCGGCGCGGCGCGGAGCGGAGCGGAGCGGAGCGAGGCCAAGCCAGGCCAGGCCAGGCCGGCGGGTGAGGAGAGGGACGGGACGGGGCTCCGTCCTGGGGGGTTGGGTTTCCTTGGGGCGTCCCGTGGCCGGACGTTGTGTCGGGAGCTGCAGAGCCGGGTCGGCAGCGCGGGGTGGCGGGCTCCGGAGGCGTTGCCCCGCAAAGTCCCCCCCCCCGGCTCGGTCAGTCAGCCGCTGCTTTCTCCCCCGCCTTCACCCTGAGGGCGCGGGCGGGCTCGGCGACCCGGCGGGGCTGAGGGGTGCCTGCAGTCGAGAGTCCTACGGGGGCTCGCCTGAAGAGGGTAGGGTTGCTGAGGGATAGTGAAGCCATCGGTTCCTCCTACGTTTTCACCCAGCTTTGAACGCTCGGATTTCATCTCTAATTAGTATTTGTAATCAATTAAAAATGAGGAACGAGCGTGCTTTCAACAAGACTCGAACCTTATTCCACATTTTAGAATGAAGGAGCTTTTAGCGGGGAGATTAAGTTTTCCACAGAAAAGCTTTGTGAATATTCGCAAGGCACAGCTGTAGCAACAAGAGGGGAGAACTTCTTATACTAGTTATTTTAAAGCTGAACGGAAAAGATGGACTTTTCAGCAAACACTAAAGCAATTCATGGCTTACAACCATGTTTCTTTGTTTACCGACTGCTAGAGGGAACCACAAAACGCCTATTTTACAACTCATGTAACATAAGTAGTTTCCTGTATCAAACTGGATTGAGCAATAAATACACTCTGGCTTGAAATTCTTGGAATTTTCCTTCCAACTTTTGAGCTATGAAAACTTTGTGCAGTCATGGCGTGTGTAGAAGTGGATGTAATTGCATAAATTCTGAGAGTACTCCAAAAGCTGTAACTTGCAAGTGTAGCATTAAAAGAAACTTCTATTGGAGCAATGGTTAAATGGTTGCTTCTACATCACCTGCTCTCATCTTGCTTCCCCCCCATCTGCTGCTTTTGTTAATGATATATGCAATTTTTGAAGGATCTAAGGCAGGTGACTTACTGTTGACTTATGGCAAATTAATTGCAGCTGGCAAGTCTGTAGTGGGTAGTAATGTCAAACCTGTAACAACCCAATAACTATGATCCATATGCAACAGTGAAAGCATACTTTTCTATACAGATTGGATATATACAGATTTCTAAATATTTACCTGTAGAAAGAATGTGGAACACCTTTTACAGTTTTTCTTCTGTCCCCTAGGCTAGGGATCTTTTTGTTTTGCTATGTATGTACTATAGTGAACTAAAACAATGTCCAAACGTATTGTAATAGTCGTCTTTAACTGTCTTATTCTGATAGTGGGTTTTATATTATATATCAAGATCCTGAAAAAAAATCTGCTTTCTGTATTCATAGACTTCCTTTTTTTGTTGTTCTGTTTGAGTCTGTTAGTTGTGAAACACTAAGAGCATAAATAGTTGTGAGTGGAGGCACAAACTTTAATTCCTTTTCTTTGAGGATCATGGTAGATCATTTGGAAGAAATGTCCACGGTGATCTTTGTTGCTGAATAGATTGTTCTTTGTACCAACTGGTGCTTTTTCGTGATGTTTGGTTTACTTCCTGAAACAAATCATAGAACTCAATAAATGGAATCAAATAGCCTATTATTGGTGGAAGCAGTCATTCAAATATAGAAGTTACTTTTTTTTTTTAAGTGCGGGAGGTGAAACAGGATACTAATTGTAATTAATGTTTGGGAACATGTATTTACTGCAGTAAACATCAAGAGCTCCTCGTGCATCGAAACATAACTTGCACTGGATGTGAGCATCATAAAAAATTTTTGCTTTGTTTCCCTAGATTCCTTAAGAAGATGCAACTAGAAATGATGTTTTAGGAAACGTGTAGTACTTACTAAAAACCTAATGTTAACTTGCTGGAAGACAAAATGCCTATTTACACAGTTCCTGCGAGAAGCCCCTCTGAGGCACAATGTATTACCACTTTGCAGAAGACTTCTTCGCAGAATACCTTTACCAGCAGCAAGGTGTCTGGGCAGCAACTGAAATCACAGGTGTCAGGAGAGGAAAAGGATATTCTACTTTCACGTTCTCAGAATAAGACTGAGGAAGTTAATAGGACCTATGTGATTTCAGCCTGTAAAAAAGTGGGTGACACATCAACTACATTTAAACCTGAAGGCAGGTTAACACTCCGGAGGAGAACTGGAGCCAGCAAAAAATTAGTGTCCACTAGTGAACAACTGCATGCACACGCAACACAGGGCATGGAAAATATACAAATGGAGAAAAGACTGGCTCTGCAGAGGCGTGTGAGGACTGGCTCCATAGAGAAGAGTAAAATTAATCAGAATACTGTGCCTGGAATAGAAAATACTGACTCTGCTGCACAAAGAAATTACAAGATTGCGCTTCCACCAAATATGAATAATAATGATACCTGCGATACTAAACCAAGCTTTAAGTTAGCTGAGGGTCAGTCAAGTACAGAGTTGCAGTGTCACCCTAACAGCAAGGATTCCCTTTGCTTTGTTGATGGTCTGTGTGAAAATGATAGCTGCACACATTTAAAATATAGGACAAGCACTGCTGACACAAAACTTCAAAATAAAGTTCCTAAATCAGAACAATTAGTTACCTCAAAATATATTAATAGGCTATCAGGAGAACAAGTGAATGAAAAAGGCAATATAAATAAGCTAGCTGGAAGGCAAAGGTTACAACACTTCGTTATAAAACATAACAGTGTGGAAAGACCAAGGACACCAATGAAATGTTCAACAGAAGGATTTAAGCTTAAACCAAAGAACAGCAGTTCTCGGGATCAGCCATCTCCGTCCACTTCAAATAAACGAACACCTCATCTTCAAATTTTAGCCAAAAAGAAAACTAATGTCTCCAGCTCTCCTTCTGTGAGTAGAAGTTCAGAAACAAAAGACAACACTGAAACTCTAGCTGAGAGCAATAGCACTGAGAAAGATGCTTTCAAAGTGGAAAACAGCAAAGTGATTGTAGCTGTGCGTGTACGGCCTTTCAGTAACAGGTTTGTATCCTGGACTTATTTCTGATGTTAATAGTAGCTTTTATAGTGTATGTTGATTCCCACTTTGTATTTTTTTAATTGTTTAATCATTGACCCAATAAGGATATAATACATATTTTGAAATTAGTTGATATTTCATGCAACATCAAGACAAATATTTTATTAAAAGTTTGAATTCACTTTATAGGTGTTTGGGGCTATTTTTTACATATTCATTAGCTGAAGTATTTTGATCTTGAATACTTTGTATGTTCATCAAACAGGTTTTTTTAACAATGATTACCAACCTTTTTATTTTCCATAAGGTCATTGAAATGATGTAACTTAAAGCATGTAGCTTATGCTTTTTAATTTTTTAACTTTTTTTTTTCCTCTCCCATTCAGAGAGAAAAATGAAAACTTACTCCCTGTAATCTCCATGAGTGGTTCAGAGACAGCTGTACAAAATCCAGCCACAAACCAAGTTTACAGCTTTAGTTATGACTTCTCTTTCTGGTCTTTTGACAAGTGTCATCCTAATTTTGCAAGCCAAGCAATGATTTATAAAACTTTGGCAGTGCCGCTCCTAGAAAGAGCTTTTGAGGGATATAACACTTGTCTTTTTGCTTACGGGCAGACTGGTTCTGGAAAATCGTACACGTAAGTTCCTAATAATAGTTGTTAAAATTCTGTAGGAGCCAATTGTTATGCATTGTAAAGTCATGAAAAGAGTTTGTGTGGACTAGATTTCATAGTTATTGAATTGTGTTAAAACGGTCTTGCTATTTTAAAAGAAAAATAATTAAAACAATATAATAATTAAGACAAAGTTAGCTGTAGAATATTTTTATTTGTTTGACACTGACCTCTTTCTACTTCTAGTGAAGAAAATAAAAGCTCTCTCCAGAGATTTTAGTGAAGAAAAACCTTTATTAATGTTGAGAGCTTCTCGGACTATCCCAGTGCCATTGTTCACCACTGTTGGTCATTTTTTGTGTAAAGTGACATGTTCTAAAGTATATTATGTTTTTTGGACAAGACCTTTAAGAGATCATTCTAATTATGGTCCTGACTGTTTCGGAACTTAAATAAAAAATCCAGTTTGTGGCACTGCTTATTTGAAATCTAATTTTTACTTGTCTAGGATTATTTTGTGTAACATTTTGAGAGTTTATAGCCAATTTTATACACCTTGTGTGTATTTTTCAATAGAATGCCTAGTGAACTGTTTTGTTTCCAAGCATGCATCTATTAAAATCAGTTCTATGAGCTTTATAATTCCCATGACGTGCTATAGACTTTGATATACATAGTTGAGGACCAGAAATGTTTCTATTGAATTTAACATAATTTTAATGTTTCTATTCAATTTATAATCAATATAGAACTTATACGGAGGTAGGATTTTCCTTTTTAAGTAGGAACTAATTTTTACTTATAATGTCTATTTACCTTGGCCTAAAAGAAAGATATGCTTAGTATTGCAATTGTTATCCTATTTGTAGGTTTGTTGGTTGTTCATTGCTTTTTGTTTTTTTTTCTTTTCCTCCACTTTCTGGTAAACAATTACTTACCTTCACCCCTTTGTATTTTAAGCAAGGCTGAAATTAATATCAGTAATAACTGTGTCCTCAGGTCAAGTGTACACAACAAATTTCTGCTGACAACTATGTTGTGCAGCTGTGTGCGTCTCTGGGCTGTAGCTGAATTAGTCCAGTACACTGGTGTTTTGCAGTGGCAGAACTAGACAGGAAAAAAACTACACCAGAGGTGGAGAGGGGCTTAGGTTACTACACTGTCAGTGTGCAGAGAATAAAATGCATGCATGTTAGGATATCAAACATCTATAAGTTTACTGTTTATAGTATAGCTTACTCTTCAGTTGCTGTAGGGTTTTAGTTTTACTTACGTTTTCAACCTATTTTTCGATGGAGATTAGAAAAGACCTCTGGACATTATCCTGTCCAACTCTCCGCTCAAGCAAGTGCCAACTTAGATCAGGTTTATTTCTGTTGCTTATTACTTTTTTAACTTAGAAGCATGTGGCACTTCAACTTTAGAACTATACAAGTATTATTAAAACTAGCTATAGACAGTTACAAAACTGAACTAGCAGTTTTTTTGTAAATACAGGATGATGGGATTTGATGAAGACCGCGGAATAATTCCAAGACTTTGTGAAGATCTTTTCACTCAAATAGCACAAATGGACAAGCAACAGGTGGTATGCTCATGCTATTGACCTTATATTGAGTTATGAGGAAACTGATGCATTTCAGTATTTTGATACCTGTTTCATTCTTTCATTTTATACCTTAGTGCTGATCCATTTGTTAATGTCTGTATTCTTTTGTTGATTCAGCTCTTACTTCTGTTCTGATTAACAGGGTTCCCTAAATAGTTAAAATCAACATTGTTTTGCTTCCTTAATGACAACTATGTAAAAAAGAAATATGGGCATGATTTTCTTGATGTGTCACCAGACTAGGATCTTTCCTCTATATAGCATGACTTACAAGATAATATTTATGTAAGGAAAGGTAAAAAGAAATCCTAGTGGGTTCCATACTTTCAGTGGAGGCATAAAAAATAGAACTTAAAAAATATGAATTTATCTAAACGTTGTCACGTATCAAAGCAAAATACACTTTAATAGTATTCTAATTCTAGTATTCTAGCTCAGTATTCTTGCTAAAATTAAAAAAAAAAAAAAAAAAATCAACTACTCCCACCTGGATTTTTTTTTTTTAAGACTTCAAAATTTTCATTGTAAATAATGTTTTGTTTCCTTCTCTGTTTTGAAAATAGATCTTTATTTGTCCATAACTCTATATGAAACAGTGGTCTTCTGAGAGGGGGTAGGAATGTTTCACCTGATCACAATGTATTTTGATTTGAATTCCTGTCCTACACCTATGGTATATGGATTTAAAAACAACAAAGTAGTAGTCCTTTACAGAGTATTTTAATGAAGGGTTACATTCTGTTTCTGCCCCAACTAATTGGTGTAGTAATGGTAAATTTACAGAATCATAACTGGAGATGCAATTACCTTAAAGTCTTAAAAATTTTTTTTAAACTACTCATTTCATATCTTAAGAAGAAAAGCCTGAAACGGAGAATGCAGGTATGCAGGGGGTTGGGTTGTGGGAATTCTTCAGGTACGATTAGTTTTCTGTCTGACTGTTACGGCTTTTCTAAGACTGAATTTCTGGAACGGAATCACTTTTGAGGAACCAGCTTGATTACAGTACAGTGCCTGAGATTTGAATTGTGCATCTAAAGCTTTCCGTGGTAATAACACAAATCATAATTTGTGGTTAGAAACTCTGAATGCCTCTTAAAATTGTGAAAAGGATTAGAAACTTATATTTCAGCTCTTTCTTGGGTAAGGAGTATCTGATGCAAAACATGCTGGTGACAAAGGCTGTTCTTTGCATTCTTTTTCTCTGTGTGTTTGTCCATGTCTGTAAGGATTGACTCGCAGGTCAGTAGATGTTAACATTCAATTAAGCTTATGCAGGCAAACTTTTCCATTTTTAACTATTCCAAATTTCTTTATTGCTTTATGTTTGCATTCTTGACTTTGAATCCTAATACCAGTGAACACATAATATTCTGATCCTATGGTAGATTTGATAGGCACTGAGAAATCTAAGAAGGTTATTTATTACTGGATTTGGCTAGAGAGTATAACTTTGAAAAAAACACAGAGATGCTAGATATGTTTGTTGTTCCTTTGCTTATGCATTGTGAATGAGTGATTCTGCTGCTGCAAATTGTCTCAAATCTTATATTTTTTACTTCAATGTTTTAGGTTTTTTGCTACAATCTTCCTTGTCTCTTAAAGAAAATTCCATTCTATTTAAGAAGGGAAAAAAAAAAAAAAATTACCTGGATGCCTTCAGAGGAAGGAGATGAGTTTTTGTGAAAGTTTGTTAGGGTTTTTTGTTTGTTTTTTTTGTTTGTTTTATTTTTTGTTTTTTTAAATTGCTCTAGGTAAAATCAAGGTTTATCTTTCCGTTCTGTTCCATGTCAGGATGTTGACAATGTGTCATGCTGTAGAAGCACAATCCCGAAGGGAATGAAACTAGTGCAGGTGCAAACAAAACTATGTTTTCATGTTCTAAAAACCCAACACTGAAGCTTCTGAGATGGATGTATATACATTTTTTTAAGCTTGATAGCTGTCATCTGGGAACGGCTGTGGAGGGAATTCCAATAAATTGTGTTCTTGGCAATAGCAGATCCCTGGTTTAGGATATTGTTTTCTTGGAAAGTCCCTTCAGTACAAATGCTTGTAACATTGAATAGCAGGATCTGGTAATCTAGGTTAATTTGTGAAACAAAGGATGCTGAAAATGTTTTGTGGACTACATTAATAACTCTTATTATTAATTTTATTAGATTTTGTATCATCTTGAAATGAGCTTTTTTGAAGTATACAATGAGAAAATTCATGATTTGCTTGTCTTTAAAGCTGAAAGTGGACAGAAGAAACAACCAGTAAGTTGCTCACAGAAAGAAGTATATGCATAATCTCAAAGTAGTGGCATTTATTCTGTAAACACAAATGACAAGTGATCATTGTTTTGTTATCCACGTACCTTAGATTGTTGTGAATAATGGGTTTCAAGTAAAAAAAAAAACCCTCACTATATGACTTTAAGCAAAATGCTTGGCAATTCAGAAATGCTAAGCAACACCAAAATCTCACTGAAATAGAAACAAAGCAATTCAGTAGAACCTCAAAATTGTTAACATATCTATCTGCAAAACGAAGATGATCTTATCAGCCTTTATAAAAAATCTTTTAGAATATTATTAACTAAATCTCCAGTTTATATTGTCTTTTGTGCAATATAATTTGAGTTATAATCTTGTAATTTGGATTGAGTTCTAAAGTAGACAGGTGACAGTGTCAGGAGGCTTCCAGTGGTGTTTGGGGGGGACGGGGGGCAAAAGTATTTGCCTAATTGTATTTGATCCAACAGTCTCCTCAGTTCTCAACGCTACTGAAAATTCACTTTCTGAAAATATCTATTTATTGTTTATCTACTGGGATGCCTGTTTGCCACTGCCTCTACATATCTAACTGCAGTCCATAGTATATTAATGAAAAAATGTTAATACTTGCAAAGGGAGAATTTTTCCCTACTTTGTTTCCTCTGTGTATTTACGTTGCCCAGCTACAGAAAACTACTATCATGTAAGAGCTTAATACCGAAGTGGATAATATCTTCCCAATTCTTTCCCCTGGATTATTTACTACTTAGTGCTATGGGGCTGTCAGGAAGTTCCTTTTTTTTTTTCAGTTGGTTGGTTGGTTGTTTCCCAAGAAGCTTGGGGGGGGGGGGGGGGAATTCAGTTGTCTGATTAACTAGTTAAGGAACACTAGTTAAACTAGTTCAGCTAGTTTTGAATGCTTGTGTGTTAGAATATGTAAAACCATAAATTAAAGAAATTTGTGTTGAGTAGGGGATGTAGGGAAGGAATTTATTACGTTTTATATATTAAAAAAAAATACTTTCTGTACTTTGACATATTGAACACTATACTGGCCACTTGTGTGTAAACTATGAGTATTAGTTTATGATATAGAAGATACACTGCTTTCAACTTGCTGTTGAAATAAGTCCTTTATCCAAAGCTTGGGACTTGTGTGGACTAGTTATACAGAAGTAAAGAGTATACTATCTTGTTTATAGTAGGAGGGCTTTCATCTGAGTTTTGTCAATGATTTTGAGCTAAGCTATTTAATTTGGAAACATAATAGATTTCTGTTGCAGAAAAGGTTTGGTTTTTTTTTTTTTTTTTTCTGATGTAAATGTCTTATATAAGATACATGTTCTTGCAGTTAGCTCTGTGAGCAGTGGCCTGGTACAGTCTGCTGTGATTTCTCAGGCAGCTGGAAAAATTCAGTTGTAGGTATTTTCCTGAAAATATCATTTTAGATGATTCATACTAGGTTTTGTTTGATAAATGTCATACTAGATAGACTTTCTCTTAATTTTAAGATATTCCTGAGTGCTAGGTCTAGCTAATGCACTCCTAATAATTTTTATTTTAATTAATTTATTTATTTTTATTCTCAACAGCTTCGTGTAAGAGAACATCCAGTGTTAGGTCCATATGTGGAAGGCCTGACAGTGTAAGTGTTAACTGTTCACATTTTAATAGGTATATGGTGTAATCCTGAAAGAGTGTGCCAATTATTATCTTGAGGCTCTGTGAAAGCTTGTGTACTCACCAGTAAATTAGGCAAGATCTTAGTGTCACGTAGTTTTATGAAAATGCATACCCATGTCTAGCTTTATTTGACACATTTCGTTTAGTGTATTGCTTTAGTGAAATAAGTGTGTGGGAGTCTCAAGACAACTGGAGCTTTCATGGTATGTTTGTATTATGTCTGTAACTGAGGAAATGTTTCAGAATGCAGGCAGCAGGGGAAAATGTAGAAAGAAAACAGTCTGAACCCAAGCTTTTTTTTTTTTTTCTCTCACCTTAGGAATGTTGTCAGTTCTTACTCTGATATCCAGGTAAGAGTTTTTTCTTTACTAAAAGGGAACGTAAATATTTCTACTTGTTCCTTTCTTCACTGCTGAAAACTAAGTTCCATGGATGGGAAGAAAATGCTTTACAGACTGTCCAGTAGTCTATGATATTTCAGTTGATTTTGTAAAAGGCTAATGAAGACTAGCCCTATATAAGGGAGCTAAGTAGATAGATACAGGCAAGCGTCACTCTCTTCACATGGTTATCTCTTAAGTTTTAATTTGTCCCTTATAGAGTCATGATTTGTGTTAATCACTCTATTTGCAAACATTTTAATCTTCAGTTAACTACCCAAAGTAGGTTTTGGTTTCACATCCTGACTTTTATCTTTTACAGAGTTGGCTTGAACTAGGAAATAAGCAGAGAGCAACAGCTGCTACAGTAATGAATGACAAGAGCTCTAGATCTCATTCTGTCTTCACCCTTGTCATGACACAAACCAAGGTATTGCTGGGTTTTTTATATCTGTTCAAACCAGGTAGTAAAAAGGTATTTTGTGTGCTGCCTAGAAAACTGTTGTGAGAATATACTTGAAGAAGATGAATAAAGCACAGGGCATTTTAACATGTCTTTCTGCACGGCAAAACTTGTTTTATTTTACATGCTTTGAGTAGTTTCTGATGTGTCTGTGCTACATATATTTATAGCAGCAATATAAATATGTCTAGACTGGCAGATCTGGGAGTAGTTCCAAGCTTCTGAGTGTGACTTTTGAGATATAATTGGAATCCTAATTGAGACCAGACCTATTTTCACACTGCTGCCAATACATCTTAGCTTCTAAGAAGGTTAAGCTATGCAAAGTGGATAGCTGTGCTGAGTTCCTGCAGGTGATGAGCTGGGACAATAGTAGGAGATGCAGTTTCTGCTCAGTTGCAACACAGTTCACAGAGTAAATGTTTCTTTACTTCAGGATGTCTCTCACCCATGTGTCTCCAGCATATAGGGACTACAACTCCTCACCTGATTTACAGATGTGTAACAGACAAAACGTGACTAAGTGAGATGAGCTTGAAAACAGAAGTGAAATAGGTAGAGCTCCTCAGAAGTCTACAGACTGTCAGTTTTCTCCATGCACAAATAACTTGTTGGTTTGGGTTTTTTGTTGTTCTTGATGGGTTTAATTTTTTTGGCCCAGTTTCCTAATCTCCTTCCTTCTTCCGCTCATGGTTCTCACCACTAGATTATTTCTTTTCTCTATCAGAACTAGTCCTGAGACTTTTCCACTGACTACTTAGCTGATCTTCATTGGTCTAAGTCAGTAACAGCTAAAGATTTCCATGGTTATTGGATAGCCACAGTAGTCAAACTTCAGATCCAAACCCCTAGTTTGCTAATCTGTTATGTTTGCAGTTTATGCTTATACGGTTATTCAATGGCAAACAATTGATACTATGGTTAAAAGTCTGAATTTAGTCTCCTTCAAGGGATGTACATGAAGGTACCTTGTCAAAAAGTAAATGGAAGTGTAGATTTTTTTAATGTATTTAAAGTGAACAGCTTGTTAGATTTCTGCTTGTCCTTGGCCTTTTTGTTTTGGTTTGAATGCAAACATCTCCCTTTTTTCCAGGTAAAACTTGTGGATGAAGAACAATGTGATCATAGGCTTACCAGTCACATAAATCTAATTGATCTAGCTGGTAGTGAATGCTGCTCAACAGCTCAGACCACTGGAGAAAGGCTGAAGGTAAACCAAGACTGGAAATCTGTGGAAAAGGACAGACTCCAAAGAATACCCCTAAACTCCAAAGCATCCCTCATCTACCAGGACTCTTGGGCAGGAACTGTAGTTATAAAAGTATATGTAGACCTTCTGCTTTTAAGTATTGCATAGCATATTGCTAATGAGGTTGGGTGGCCCTAAGAAGCTGTTTTGACTGTGCAGTATGGCAGGCCAGATCTTGCTTAGGACAGCACTCCCCACACTATGCAGGCCTAATGATCCTTTAGAAGGAATGAGGAAAAACTGTCCACATGACTTTCCAAATCATGAATTGGATATTGCATGGAGTTGGGGCTTGCCCCTTTTTTGGGGGGTTTAAGTAAATAGAGTTTCTTATAAGAGACTTTCTTTCAGGCTGCCCTCATAAGTTTGATGGTTCTTAACACTTCTTACTTTAAAGCCAGGGTCTCTGTTCTTTTCAAATGAAGATCTTCTAGGATACTCTGGCAGCTTATTGTTGTTTTTTAACATCAGTGGTGACATTTATTATGTTACAGCTGTACCATACATTGAATAAGCACAATTAAATCAACAGTACAGTCAATAACATCACAGAAGAAAATACAACTGTATTATAAGTATTTTTATTTTTGTTTTATGTAGGAGGGTGTGAGTATCAATAAATCACTGTTAACCCTTGGAAAAGTTATTTCTGCACTGTCTAAACAATCTCAAAATGGAAAGAAAACTTTCATTCCTTACCGGGAATCTGTCCTTACTTGGTATGTATGCTTCAGGATTTTTTATATAGAAGTAAAATCTTTCTCATCCTCTTCTCTTCAGGAGGCATCACTTCCCCTCCTTCCCTCCCTCTCTCTCAAATGTCCTATGGAGGGAAGAAATTAGAGTGTTGCATCAGGTAAAGGACAAACAGGACTTTGGTTTGTATTTTAGGTAGCTAACAATCACTCTCAAACAAGTAGCAAGACCCTAGGTGTTTTGTATTTAATCTGTTCAGATTGAGAAGTTTTAATTTTTCTTTAAATGTGGTGGCCAGGGATTGACTTCTACTCTCCTGTCAAATGAAGGTTGTTAAAGGAAAGTCTTGGTGGAAATTCGCAAACTGCTATGATTGCTACAGTAAGTCCAGCTGCCAGCAGTACTGAAGAAACACTCAGCACTCTTCGCTATGCAAAACAAGCTTGTTCAATTATCAACATTGCTAAAGTAAATGAAGATGTGAATGCCAAGCTAATCAGAGGTGAGGTTGACTTCTGCAGTCTTTGAGGGTTTTTCATCTGCATGTGTGTTTAACTTACTGCTCTGTAAGAGTTGTTGTTACTGGTAGTCTATTGTGTTGACTGACTACTTGTCAACTAGGCTAATACAACCTAGGATATCTTCCTTTTAATATTATTCTTTTGTGAGCTGCTTTTTTTGGCCAAAGTTCAGATGATATCTTATGCTACACTTGAGAACATGGAATGGGGAAAGGTGTTTTATTTTTAATTAAATGACAGGGTGAATTTTCTAGTATTGTACTGAAATGTCTAAACCCTATTTTGTCTTTGTTTTTTGTGCATGCTGTGTGTCTGGTTTGTCTAATGTAGAATTGAAAGCTGAAATTGAAAAACTGAAGGCAGCTCAGAAAAGCGCTCTGAACACTGATCCTGAAAAATACAGATGTTGTTTGCAGGAAATAACGTCTTTGAGGGTAAAATTGCACCAGCAGGAGAGGGACACAGCAGAAATGCAAAGGTTGGGCAATCATTAATGTTTTACTTCAAAATAGAAATGGTAAAATTTACATGGTGTAATTTTTCTCCTTTTCTCCTAATCTGTTGTGTTATTTTCCTCTCGATATATTAAGGGCCTGGAAAGAAAAATTTGAACAAGCAGAAAAAAGGAAATTAGAAGATATAAAAGAATTGCAGGTATGTTTTCTTTCTCCGCTTCACTTTCCTATAGGAGATAGTACAGAAAATATAACATCAGCAAGCCTTGCAGCAGAATTAGTAGTTGTAAGATTTGGTTTCCTTAATTCTATTCTTTTAACAGACCACTGTGATGACTTAGAAAAATTTGATACAGATACTTGAACACACAAAGTAAATTGTTTATTTATACAGAGCTATCTTTTATCTAGAAAGCAGGAATAGCATTCAAAATGGACAATCATTTACCAAACCTTGTCAATCTCAATGAAGATCCTCAGCTTTCTGAGGTCCTGTTGTATATGATCAAAGAAGGAGAAACTACAGTTGGAAGGTATACACCAAATTCGAAACATGATATCCAGCTTTCCGGAGTGCTAATTGCTGATGACCATTGGTATGTAGTGTTTTTATACTTTAAGTGAGAGCAGGAAATATTTCTTCTCACCCTTCCCTTTCTTTTGGAGTCACTCTTCCTTCTGGCAGTAACAAAATATGGTTTTCTCTCCAGGAAAATACTATTTAGGCATAATATTTGTACTGCTCAATGATTAAAGTAACGTCCTTCTGTTCCCTCCAGAAATCTGTTAACCAAGGTGTTTTAATTTCTTTGTTAACTTGATTCATGTAGCAAAGTTTTCTATTTGTGTTGAAGTGCTGGATAAGGACCTGATGAAACGATAATGTGTGATAACTATTACATTAAGTTCAATGGAAAAGCGAAATGCCTTGACAGTTCTTACTTAAAACTAAAAATAGAGAGCAACTTGGCCATATTGCAGAAATATTATTTAAAGTGTATTCTATGCAACTGATCCCAGACAAACTGCTATAAGAAACTTAACTAATCAGTTACTGAAAACATGAAAGATGTGGGTTTGTTGGGAAATCAAGCATTATCAAAGAAATGCTCAGATGACAGGGTAATGTAGTAATTGTTTGGCAGCAGATTCTTCTTGGATTTAAATATTGATTCTCTTCCAAAATATAGATTGTCACTCATTAATTATGTATGTTGTAACCAAACAGTATGAAGACAATCCGCATCTGGAAAAACAATAACAGGACACTATCTAAAGCATGAGTTTTAGTCTATAACAAACATCATTTGCAATTAACATGAGCTACTGATATTGCAAATGTTTCTTGTTTTCAGTGTTATAAAAAATACTGTTGGTAAAGTGAGTATTATTCCACTGAGAGAAGCAAAGACATATGTAAATGGGAAATGCATTTTAGACCCAACAGTTCTGCATCATGTAAGTAATTGTTTTGGTAATAGTAATATGTGTATGTGTGGATTTCTTTGCTTTGTTAATATTACAACTTCAGACTGAAGCTTTTCTTAGAAGGCTCTGAAACTGTAAATATTTGTCTCTTCCTCTTTGATTTCTAGCCCCACCTCTTATGTTATAAGCACTGTAAATTTGCCTATGAGCCTGAAAGTTATAGAACAAACTTTTTTTCCACCCCACCTTTCCAAATAGGGTGATCGAGTGATCCTTGGGGGAGACCATTATTTCAGGTTTAATCATCCAGTAGAAGTTCAGAAAATTAAAAGGTCATCTTGTGGGACTATGTTTTTGCATGATAGTCCAAAAGATTTTGAATTTGCGAAGAATGAGCTTCTTATTGCACAGAGAACACAGTAAGTATTATATCTTGTTCTAAAAACAAATTCAGTTGTTAATGCAACCGTGCAATAAGTTTAAGAAATAAGAAACTAAAGATCATTAAATATTTCACAATAAGGGAAAGTTGGAAAATAGCAAGGTTATTGTTAACTCAATTTATACTGGAAATGAAGTCCCAGACTTAGCTGAAATGAATGTATACCTGTAAGAGGTGATCACAATCTAGTCTGGTTGTCAAGAATGTAGACCACTATTAAAGAATCACTGAGCTCCAGAGACCTTCCAGGTAGCCTATCTCTTCAGTTTCATTTCTCTCCAAGCATATAATGAGTCTGAAATTGACTTTTGATGTTTTAGAGATATTTAAACCCTGAAAAGCAACTGTCTTAGGAAAATCGAGAAGAACCCAAAGTTACAAACTTGGTCTTCTGTGATGGTGGAGAATTGGAGAGACAGTGAAGCGTTACTTGTGCTTGCTTTGTTCCTGGGAGTTATTAAACCGCAAGACTCATTGACTTCAAATTTACTTTTCTGCATCTTAACATGATTTACTGAGTTTCTATTATGGTTCTTAAATTTTGTGAAAGGTATAATAATAAAATAAAAATGGAAATCAAGTGGACTTTAAAAATTTGGAATGTCTTCCATCTTTACCAGTGTCTACATTTTCCCTATGAAATCAAAAATATCTAGGTAAAGTATAAAAGTTTTTCTGAAAAAAGCCCCCAAAAACCAACCAAAACAAAAAAAACCCCAAACCAACTGAAAGAACCCCTCATATTTTTACTGTTAAAATTGGAGGGTCCTGTCATGATAGAAGAAACAATTACAATCTCTACGCAGTCTATAAGATTAAAGACAGCGTTCTAAACATATGATACTTCCACTTGTAGGCTTGAATCAGAAATTGAAGAGGCACGACTCAAAGCCAAGGAAGAAATGATGCAAAGTGTCCAAATTGCAAAAGAGATGGTTCAGCAAGAACTGACCTCACAAAAAGAAGCTTATGAAAGCAAAATAAAATTACTGGAAGCAGAGGTGGTAAGCTGCTGTTGCATGATTCGTAAAACTTACCAATAAAATAAAGCAGAAGCTGTTGTATTGCGTTTCTATTTGTTTGTTTTTTTGTTTGGGGTTTTCCTATTTTTTGTCTTGTATACTATAACAGTGTCTTAGGGAACGCTAAGCTCATTCTTCTTTTAAAAAAAAAAAAAAGTTAGCCTTACTAACACAAGAAGCTGTAAAGCAGGTATCCCCTTCAGAATTATTCTAGGGATTTTGGTTTGTAGAACTAGTCAGGAACTAAAATGTTAATCCAGTGTGAATTTGATGAGAGCGTAACTTATATGTGAAGAAAAATCCCTACCAAATCTAACTTGTTCTATGAGACTTTTAAATTACTACAGTGTTTTAGTTAATAATGGCTTTTTTTTCTTCCAAGTTTGCATGCTACTTTGTTGTTAGTCTTTTCAATACTTTTACAATATGCAGAAGTTGACATAGACTAGTACATCATGGTAAAACAATAATCATGATGGAGTATCTTATTTCTTAAATGTGCTATAGATGACATAACATGATGCTTGTCAACTGGGATGTAACCTTTCACTGCTGACACTGGGCTGAGTAGTCCACGGGGGCTGCATTGTTTTAAATGTGTTGAAGAGACAATAAACCTGAATATCTGCCTAAGGGATGGGTCAGAAATGCTGTAGAAGTGGCATACCTCCTTTCATCTGTCCTTTTTATATATTAGAGAGAAGAATCTCGTAAGAAGCAAATCCAAGAACTGAATAACCAAAAAGCTGCAACTAAAATACAGGAGCTAGAGAAGGCAAAACAAAACCTTGAGCTAGAACTACACTTCAGTAAGAAGCGTTTAGAAATGGAGACCTTAGCTACCAAGCAGGTAATTTAAAAAAAAAAAAACCCAAAAAAACCCCCAAACTTTTTAGGTGATAAATTGTGTTTTGTTTGAGGGGTTTTTTTTACATACATCATTGTAAATGAAATGTTTCTGAAGATTTTTTTCTTCTGCATGATTTTATGCAAAAGAACAGATGTTTTGTTTACACTCTGGGTATGATACTGTATTAAATTTGGGGATAAACTAATGCTGACCTTATTTCTTATGGCTTCAGGGATTAATATAAGTAATGACTGCTTTTTGGCTGTTGTTCATATATATCTGACTGCTGCAACAAATACGACTTAATTTTTTTTAAGTTTTATTTTTAATTCCGGTGGTTTTTTAAGCATAACAATATCTAAGCAAAACCAGAAAACTCTGAGTTTGAAGATGAAGGGTTTCATATTCATATAGCAGATGTCCAATATAAATTTTATCCTGCTCTGAGAGTCTTTAAAATGACAGCAGCAAGAAATTGTGCTTCAATAAACAGCATTAAGAAGGGGTTTTTTTTCCTTTTTTTTTGCTTTTTTTTTTTTTAATCCCCCCTCCAAGGCCCTAGAAGATCATACAATTCATCATGCAAAGATACTTGAAGCTCTGGAAGCTGAGAAGCAGAAGATTGCTGAAGAAATACACATGCTTCAGAAGAATCGTGGAAGTGGGAATAAAACTATGACTAGTATGTATATATATAATGTTGCAAAGGTAATGCTGACTTCTCTTTTGCTCGGTGGGCTTGGATTTAGTGGATGTGGATCCAGGAGCTTTTCCTCTAATGCTTCTCTAATGATCCTAAATGAGAAGAGCTCTTTGGCTGCTGCGAACCTTTCTGTTCGTAAGCTGTACATATCAGACCATGCTAAAAGGTGTTTTAATCACACTAGGGGTGGTTCAGTGGATATGCATGTAGTCTGTATTTACCCTGATTACTTAAATAGTCCTTTCCCCTTCTAGCTGAACTGGTTAGGCATTAATTGGGGAAACTGGAGTAACAGAAATGATTCTGTTTAACTTCCTTTCTCAGATTAATATATAGTGTCTGGTGTTATGCCTCTATTTCTGAAATACCCTTTACCTGACCTTTTATAAAGGGTTATCTTGGCTGGGAGGGTCATTTTTTCCCAATGTATTGGGAATTCACAGAACTGTTGTTAGCTAAATTCCATTCCACATTTGGTTGTCATTTCTTTTTTGCATTTTTTTCTAACCCTACAGTTGTTGCCTCACATTGTTTGATCCACTTAATCATTATGTGCTATATTCTTTATTAGTTCCACTTAACTGGAATTCTCTGAAGCTATCTGTGATGATCAAAGAGGCCAACACCATTAGTAATGAATTAGGGAAAAACACTGTTTTCTGCAGGTGAGTATCCGAGTTAGTTAATTGTAAGGGGATATATATAATTGGGGGGTGGATTCTGGATGTGCAGGGAGCTCTTTGTTTTTCTTTTGACAGTTTTGTTAAATTGAAGATGATAGATCACTTTTGCAAACTAGGTTTAGTTAAGTGTGTAGTTTAGCCTTGTTAGTTTGAAATGTGAATTTCAAATTTGAATTTTAGATCAGGACTTTAAAGGTATGTCTACAGACAATTAATTTTGTATTGAGTGTGCTTTGGAGGTGAATCTGCTGATGCCCATGTCCATCCTGCTTTGGTTCATATATTAAAGTGGTCATAAAACACATTAACTGCATTCCTTTTGGACAGAACTAAACGGGGGAATGTGTGCCAGCCACTAGAGGGTGTTCAGTTCACAGGACCACAGCAGAGGTAGTTCAAAGTAAAAACCTCAGAACATAGTTATAGTGGGTATCGAGTGTTTGGGACCAGTTGTTTCACTCCACAGGTCTCTTGCTATGCCATGCTACTTGTTAGTCGGAGATTAAGAGTGTGTTCTAGAAGTTAACCCGTATATTGGTCAGGTGTTCTTTGTGTGAGCACAGATACATTAGTGCAGAGAAAACTGTATCATTTTTAAAAAAAAAAAAAAAGCTACAGTAAATGCAGGTAAGCTAGGACTTCCTAGTAGGTGTGTGTATTACTGTGTTGTTCAGATGTTGCCTTTTCATATCCTTCACCAAGAACTCTGCCAGTAGAATTCTGTAACATATATTTGGTTCTGAGTGTCTGGAGAGCCAGGAACTTGTATGCTAGTAACTACTTCTATCTCTGAATGCAGAGATTCCTTTTTTTCCTTTACATAAAAATAATTTCAATGGCTATGCTAATGTTTGTTTTGAGATACATGATGTCTCAAGCAATTTCTGTTTGTAATCACATTTTTATTCTCTGTATAATCCTACCTACAAGTACCTTGTTTATTTTGGCAATATGAATGGTATTTTTTGTCTTTAATTTTTTTTTAAACTTTCTCAAATTCTTAGGCACGACAAAATTGATGATAAAACAGGAACAGTGTCTTCTGTTCAGGTGCAGGTTCGTAACATCAAACTGGGAATAGCAACTTTCTGGAGCCTAGAGAAATTTGAATGCAAACTAGCAGCAATGAAAGAACTCTATGAGGTCAGTAACAACTGAAGAAAAACTACTAATAATCAGTAATATTTTGTCCAAGATAAGATTCTGGTAATCCATACAGGAGGAAAATATTGGGGGTTTCTTCTGGTTTTTATGTGATCTTAAACACCAAGACACATGGTTATTTTTTTTATTCAACACATGTATATGTACTTGTACATCACACAGAAAGAGGACGGTAGAAATCAATTACTTTATTCAGGTTATCTTGTGTACAGAGTGGGAAGTAGTAAAACAAGGAATGCTTTGTCGTTTTTTTGGTTGTTCAATTGTTTATCTGTTCTAGAGGAAAACTTGACTTTTTAAAGGTATCACTTAAATTTTCATTACTACATTTTATTTTTCTTCGGTTCTGCTAAGTTAATTTGCTACTGTTTGCTTTTGTCTATATGTGCTTTAGGTTCTTCAATGGGAGTTTTTAAAGGCATTTTTCATCTTTTTTTCTTTAATCTGACAATTAGGGTGCATATTAATTCCTTTTTTTTAATTCCATTGCTTCTAATCAGATAAACTGTATTTTTGTACTGTATCTCTCTAAATGTGCAGTACTTTGTTGCATATCATACTATCTTTTGTATCAAAAAGGAAGATATAAAATAGAAGAAAGGGAGAAGTGGGAACAGTGCCTACATTTGACTCTGTATCCACAAAACCCCCTATAACCATCAGGTAAAATCTTTGTAATTATGTAAAGGTAGACATTGGTTCCAAATTATTGAATACACATAAGATTACAGTATCAGCTCTTATTTGCTGGGAAAATGGTACATATTTTTTTTAATCTCCTAAAGAGAGAAATGTTGTAAGAAATAAGTTTATCTTTATTGACTCCATATGAACAGACAGTGTTTTCATTGCATTTTTTAATGTGTTTTAGAGCCAAACACTTGAGAGGCTTAAGAACTACTTCGAAAACAAACAACCAAACCCCCCCAAATAAGCAAACAAACAAAATCTCTCAGATCTCTTAGTTGGCCTTTAAAAGTACTTTCATTTTTTTTTAGTGGTAATGGAGTATTCTGGGATTTTCCAATCTTCAGGGCTGATCATAGCATGTTGTTTGTTTTTTGGGTTCTGCCATATGAATCCAAAGTTGTTTTATTAGACTGTGGTGAAATAACGAAGGATAAAGGAAGGAAAGTTATTGGAGATGAGAAAGAGCTAGTTAACATGAGGGACAGATCCGAAGCAATCCAGTAGAACCATAATGATCTTGTATTTCATGCTATACTAGTTTGGAGTTTTTTTGATTAATGCACAAAAGAAAAATACATATTTAAGACCAGGTTTTAGATTGAGGGAGCAGCTTGTCTAAATTTGTTCTGTGCTTCAATTTGTGATTCTCCTGATCATATAAGTTCTTTTCATTCCAATATTTGTATTATGTTTAGTCTGGAGCAGTATTGAAAAATGAGTAGAAATTGTTTCAAATAATATATAAAAAAATATTTGTATGCTTGCTATTTCCAAATGTGAATCACATTCTGGCATAAGTAGCATATATGAAGTTTGCAGAGGAAGACATCTCAACTGTTGGAGCACTGAAGGTGCTGGTGGAGAAAAATACGAAGGCTTTCTCACTTCAGAATGCTCTTTTTTTCTACCTTAGAAATAACTGCATCTCACTAAATAATTATGTTTTATTTGAAAGAATAAGTTCTTCATATATAAGTATATATCTGAATTAAAAATCTTTCCATATGATGTCCAAAAAGGAAAAAAGCCATTAAAGAAAAGCCAGATAAAAACCGGAGGAAACGCTCCTTTATGATATAACTCTGTAATATGCAAGTATTTCCAGTGACAGAAGAATATTGCTATGTTTATTGCTAAAAACTGTTTGGATCTTAACAATATCAGAGACTGGATTATACTTCCTGCAGAAAACTATTGCTAAAACTGTACACTAATCCAGATATAAAAATTAAAAAAAATTGTAAATTATATGTCCAGAGTTTTAGTGTATCTGGGACTTGGAGAGAGATGTGAAAAAGTTTTGTATTTGGTGTTCCTGTATCTCAGATGTTGGGTAGCTAGGTGTCTTCACTAAATGTTTACCTTGTTTTAGTTTGTTTTCAAACACTTAAACCTCAAGTTGGCTGGCAGTCAGTTACCTTCTAGATTATACATATCTTAATGTTTTTTCTTTTGTTAAAATTACTGTTCTACTGTTATTAGAACATGTTGTATTCATCCATAGGTTGAATGCTTTATTATCACTCTTCTTCTGTTTAACCCTTCTTCTCCCTTGTGTTTATTTTTTCAGAGTAATGATAGCAATAAAGCTGCTGATGTGTTTTATGACCCTGCTGATGAGTGGGAACCTGACCTTTCAGATGCTTCAGTTTCCTCCCTTTCCAGAAGAAGGTGATAATAATTTGTAGCTCTTTTATCTATGCTTAAAGCAAAAAATAATTTGTGTAATTATCTAAGTATGCTTCTGTGCCACTAACATAGTCTTTTATTTATTATTTTTTCTTTTACCTTATTATAATGTCAAACTTAACAAATTGATTGAGAATTTATTTATATATTTGAGGAGGGGGGGGAAGTTTAAATTAAATGTTACCTTACTACGCTTTACTGGCTTCACTTATGAAATGTGTGTTAGTATGCAATATGTTGCTAATAAGAATTGCACACCTGCTCAAGCAGTTTGGCAAATTAAACAGCAATGTTTCTGAGGTCCGGTATAGCTTATATGCAGTGTATGTCTGATCAGTGCCAGAGGGTTTTATGTACGACCATTGACAACTTCCTGGAGGTAATTAAAGGCTGTTACCAATTATTTCAGAGAGCTATCAGAAATTGATACATTTGTCTGTAGCACAGGACTTTTAATTAGCCTGCAGAGGACCCACAGGTTAAGATTATAGATACCCATGTATTTAGTTATAACGCAAGTGATTTGAAATAGGCATTTGGACATCTGTTCCCATCCTTGCTTACGCCATACACTGTGCCAAACTGATGAGTTCTGTTCATTCATTCTCTTATCTTTCCTCATGGGCAAGAAATAGGAATAAAAGTTCCTCCAAACCCAGAAGTATATTTTCTCAAAACGTGTAAGGCTTTCTAAACTCTGTATCTAGATATCATCAGTGCAGAGTGAAATGTGTAGTTTTAAATTTTTTCTTCACAGTTCTATAATATGAAAGCATTGTTTTTAAGGAGTAAATTGCAACTGGTTTGGGACCCTGTATGTGAAGTTTTGGCCTTGTAATGATATTTATAACTGACTTGCAAACTTCTGCAAATTGTAGCTTATAACAGAAATGCTAACAGGTCCTTAACTATAGCCTTGCTAGTGGGTAGCAGCCCATATGATTGTTGTTATTCTGCTGTAAAGCAGGTGAGTTTATCTGACTGTAAATTTTGGAAGGCATTCCTGACTATTCCAAGTAAACAAAAATTAACTGTAAAGAATGCAATGGGTAAACAGTTTCTGTATTTTTAGTCCAAATGCTGTTTTAATAATAGAATAATGTTGGAATACTTTTCTTTGTGTGATGCTGCATTCTGTACAGTATTATAATGTGTGTTCTTGAATCTCAGAAGTGTCTTTGGTTTTTGTTCTCCATATTGTAAAAATGCAACAATATAAGCTGAACTGAACAAGAAATGGTACTGGAAAGGGGAAACTGGCATTGTATGCTGCATTGACAGCAGTTAACTGATGTCAGTCACAAAGACTGGTGAAATAAATTTAATTCCATGTGCTACTCTAAGAGTTGGTGTTTCTGATGTGTAGTGTCATGGAGCACAAAGGACAGGCTGTTCCAAAATCAAAGGTCAGTTTGGGGCTGAATGTGACAAGAAGATAGACAGGGCAGTGCCCTTGCCAAAAAGAGCCTAGCCGCACAGTGCCTGAGTGAGGTGAGCAGAGTAGATCTGGTAATGGTAACCAGGGTCAGTCAGCAGTCTAGATCCACAGGTAAGTACGTAATGACAAGGCAGGGCTGAGGTTAAGTCAGGAAATAGGCTCAGTGAGTCAGGATTAGGTCCAGGGGCTGTTGGCAGGGTCAGCCTGCAGTCCAGTGATTGCCTGGCACGGCCATTGTGACAAGGTCCCAGGTCAACCTGGGAAGTCAAATCTGCAGGTCCAGATCAATGGCATATATGGCCAGGCACAGGCATGGTTACAACACAACAGCAGTCTAAGTCAGGCAGGACCAAGGGCAGGACACTCATCTTAAATGCAGCTCCAAGAAAAGTTGGGGAGCCCCTCCTGTGTCTCCTTCCAGCTGTTTCTTTAACAGCTTCAAGGCTGGCAGAGTCTTCTCAAACAGCTGTCTTACCAAGAGCTGACCTTGGGCACTGGCAGATAAGCACCCAGAGCCAGGCCAGAGAAGCTAAGTTAGCTTGTCTCACTGACAATGAAGAACTTTACAGAACATCTGCCTTCTACCAAGAAAAAAAGCCCTCCTATCTGGCTTTCCAAAAGCAATTCATTCTGTTCAGCAAACAACATCAAAAAAAGCCAACGTCTGCTTTCTATGGTCCAAGTAGGTACGGAAGAAATGTGTTTTGTCTCAAGTTTTAAATAATAATAATCCAGTAATAAACTAGTAGCTTAAAAATGGGAATGTGGAATGAAGATCCTGCCATAGTAGCAAGAACCTGAAGAAAGTAAGTAGGATCTGTCTTATCGTCTGGATTGTCTTGCTTTCACTCTTGTTTAGATTCTGTGTTAACAAGTTCCATTAATTAAAAGTAGATGTTGTTTTGTTTGCCTGATGTCTGTTAATATTCATTGAGCTTTCAGTGGGTCACTCTATCATCCTTTCCTAGGAGTAGAAGTTTTATGAAAAGCAAGAGAATTTCTGGATGTTTGTCTGAGATAAAATTGCAACCAATTCGGAATATGCAGACTTCCTGTATATCAGGTACTTACTATACGGCAGAACACCTTTAATTTCATACTGAAAGCTTGAAACTACTACATGTATAACACATATGCACTTTTAATAGTTGTTTATAAAAAAATAGTGTGGGTTGGAAAACAGAATGAAAAATGTCCTATTTATAGTATCTTCAAGTTTATAGTGTCAAGCTGTTAACAGTAGGGTTTTCTTGTATTTTTGAATATGCTTTTTTAGGGCAAAACTTCCTGACCAGCACTTATGACCCTTATTTAAGAAATTTACCTAAAATATTTTTCTGCTTAACTGTGTGGGTTAACTGGAGGAAGATGATAGTTCATGTACCAAATTGCCAGAGGCTGAATCCTGATACAATAATTTGGAGACTTTGTTTGCTTGAGTTGTTGCTATTCATTCAACTCCTGAGGTTCCCCCAAGTTTTCTATCAGGTTTTATAAAGTTTCTTCTGAAATACTAGATGCTTCAGTCTTCCAAATATTTTAATGCATTCAGTTATTTTAGAGCGGCTGGGTTTTGTTATTTTCTGTCTCTCTGTATGTTCAATTGTTGAAACAGACGGATTCATTTTGAAGAATTTCACTATGGAATTTGTCTTTGTGCTAACTGAATCTAGAAACTACTTAGAACGTTGTATATGCATTTTTTCTGACTTGCTATCGTGAGTAGTTGAACATTGCTGAAGAAGTAATATAAAATAGTAATTACAAAGACGTGGTGACTGCTCAATCCTATGAAAAGTTTCTTGCGTGTATGTTTTGTTTTTACATCATACAGGTTCACAGAGTAAGTCCAGCATATGTCCAAGCTTTTCTGAACCATTTCTTCCCAGAATTTGCAAAGAATCTATAAGTTCAGCTTTAGGTTTACTGGAACAGAATCATGAAGGAGGAAAGAGCATAGCAGACATTCTCCTAACTAATTTGTTTATCATTTTCTCTGGAGTGTCTGCCATTTCAAAAGCTTATGAACAGCAAGATGAAGAATGTCAAGAAAACTGTAAGTCTCATTTTCATACCACTTTTAAGTAAATATTAGTAACGACTTGTCTTTCAGATGCACAAGCATTCATATGTTTGCCTATTGGAAAAATTAACGTTCCTTACTTTCATTTGCAAAGGAGACCTTCTGATAGATCTTTCTCTTGTAGTTTTCTCTCTTGATCATGCTGCTCAGTCCTACAGCATCAGAATTATCTCTGCTTTTGACCGGCTTGTGGTTCTAACCAAGCTCTGGCTTAGCAATGTCCAAAAGTGCCCTGGATCTATGAAAGTTGATGAAGAAATAAAACAGGAAGTAAAGAACTTGGGAGGTTATTTACAGTTACTTTTGCAGGTAAAGTATATTAAAGAATTCATCTGTGTCTGGAGAAGTTCTACGTATTAATGCAATACTTAGTACAGACTTGCCAAAACCGCTTAAATGACCGATGTATGCATGACAGATGGGCACACCTAGGAAAGATGAACAGCAAATGGTGCATTTTTGCTGGCTGAACTGGTACTCACATGTGCTAGTTCAGAGTAATGTAGACCTTTCTGTGCCCAGGCCCTGACAAAAGCATAGATTCTTAAACATGAAAGGAGAAAATAAAGCATGCAGTGACAAGAGCAAATGCTAGTTTAGATTGTGAAGTGCTATTGTTTATAAATTTATAAACTTGTGGCCAGTAAATATTACTCTTATTCATGCTACAGCCTTGTGAAGAGTAATTTTTTTTAACTGTGTAGTATAATGATACCATTATTCTCTGTGGTTCCAAGGTATAGTTTTTTAGCTGTGGTAGATAAACCATTGAAAGCAGGTAGATGTAAAGTTATTGTGTGCTACGAACTCTTGCGTTACAGAAAGTTTGTGCTCTTCGACCAGAGATGCTTTATAGCTTTGGTGAATGATATGCCTTTTTTTTCTCAGGGATGTTCTTCAGATATATCCTCAATGGTAACAGAAGCATGGAGCAAAGTCAACCAAACAGTAAAACAAACAATGAAATACATAGGACACTTGGCAGTAGTCACAAGAGCTGATATTTCATTTTCTGAAGAGAACAACATTCCTGCAGCTAGTCTACAGGTGAAAAAATGTTTATTAGAAACAGTAATTAGAAATAGTAATTTTAATGTTGACATCACATTTGTTTTCAGTAACTGCTCAGAAACAAATCATTACATATAACAATTTGATCAACTGAATTAAGTATTTTCAGAGTTTATCTAATACTTCATTTTTATGGTGAAAATGGATATGTGTTAATACCCTTGAATTTTTTTTTTTCCCTTAAAAAACCCTGCACTTTAAATCTGTATAACTTCCACCCATAGAGAGAAAGCAATACTGTGCTTTTAGGATTGTATCTGCACTGAGATTGTACAAGTCTACCTATTTCACTAAAATGCAGTCATTATTTCAGTAATCTGTGCTTAAGTACCACATAAAATTTTCAGAAATCTGAAGAAAGTTAGGAAAAGAAGGTTGAAGTGCTGAGCGCCTATGGTCCAAGAATGACATGTGACTGAACAGACCAGCACTGAACAATTTGCTCAAAACAAAATAGTGTTTCCAGCCCACTACAGAAAAACTTTTTCAATTTAAGGGCACATCAGTTCCTTTAATCATTATGTTTTGAACCTTTATTTTAAAAGGAATTTGCACTTGCCATTTATGATGGAGTAGGCTCAGGGCTGGAGTTTCTTGTTGATACTGTACAGGAAAAAGCAAGAGTGGTGCACAAAGAACTTGTGAAACAATATCCACAAAATGAGGTGAGATGAAAGTAAGATTAAGAACTACTACTATATCTTAGAAGCACTTGATCATGTCCTGTTATTTTTTTAGCAATTCTGTCTAGAAATTTTACAGTAGGAATACAGTTATGATTAGTAACAGAGGTTTGAGATGGGTGGTAAGTGGGAATATTGACTACAATCTTGCAGAAATTTTTACAGTGTTTAGCTTTTCACCCATATGTAGAGTCAACATTTAAGTGTGTTTTATTTAGAATGATTTCTCTGTGCATTGGAGGGCGTTCTGTTTAAAACTTCACAGTGTAACCATGAAAGAGGCAGAAGATGAAAACTGGCTCAAAGGAGCAAGTGGACCTTTTATTCTGTGTACTACTAAGTTTGATTTTTAACAAGGTATAATATTTAATATGTAGTAACACTTTATGATCCTGGAAGTTAATTGTTATTTTATATTGATAATGGTAATCATCTCTGCTATTACTACACTTATTGATATTGTCAGGAAGATTATTAGAAAGTTTGAAGACTTCAGTTTGTCATACGTTGTTACAATCCTTGTCCCAAACAGCATGCTATCTAAATATTGAAATAGTTTAGTGTTATCTTTTAAGAGCTAGTGTTCTGATGTGCTTAATGCTTGGGGTACACCGAACCACTTCTATGAATTGGGCACTTCAGAGGGAAATTGGTTGACTAAAGTATCTATTTAATAGCACAGGAGCCAGAAATGCCCTGCTTGAGTTCATGTTATTCACTGAAATCACAGCTGGCCTTCAAATACTTTCCAGATTGATAAGCAGCAGTGGTATTTTAATTTAAGCATCTCCTTTATAATGCTTTACAGGAAAGGGACAGCAAATTATCTATATTCTATTATTGAGTTGTTTCTGTCACCATCCAAATTTATTGTAATATGAAAAGGAATTACATCAATGGGAAGCTTTTATCCCTTATAGAAAGATCTCATTTTAATTATTCTTGTAATTTTAAGGAGAGATATTCCTACTACCTCATAATAAACAGATGTGTGCATACTTTTGGTCGTGTTCCCCCCCCCGCCCCAGATAGCAGTTTAGAAGTTATATATTATCAAATTGAATAGGTTTGGGTTTGGTTTTTTTCAGTATGCTGAAGTCAGAATCTTCTGGGGAGGAGTTGTTATTCCATGAAACAAACATACTTAGTGTGTGTCTGGTGTATTTTGACACTTAAAGCGGAACAGACCTCATTACATGCTGCATTCAGTAGTAGGTTGTTTGGGTTTTTTGCCTGGAGGGGCTTTTTTTAAGATACAGCCTGTCATTTTGTGCTTTTATTTTCCTTAAGCGACAAATTGTGAGGAAGATGATACTATAGGGAGTTACACAAAGTAGAGAAAAAAAAGTATAAGGAATAAGCACCATAGTTAAAAATATTTCTGTGACTGTATGAAAATTTCAGTAGGCAAGTTTAGAGTACCCCTTGGAAATATGTCACTTTTTTAGTGGGTGAGCCATTTTGACAGAAAACCTGGCTGAATTTCTAGGAAATACTTTGGAAAGATTGAAATGTTCTTCAGCAAGGTACTAGGTGTATATAGTATATATGCTTCCTTTCAGTGTTGGGATATATATAGGCTTGTTCTGCCACTTTTCTTCTGAATAAATGTTTTGTACAGACAGCACTCAAGGCCAAAGGAGACAGTTTACCTGTGCCCCAGCAATCTTGTGTTCTGCCTTGTGTTTTTACTTTTGTTCTTTTTCTTCAAATTTCTCAACTTTGCAGAATTGTGGCCAATAAGAAAATCTCCTTAATGAGTTGGGATATATAAAATACTTATTTCCAAAGAATTTGTTACTACGTAAAAATCTGTAATATGTGACCTAGGATAAAAGGTTCAAATCAGTTGGAGAGCAGTGATAAATAAGGAGAGCAAAAATTTCTTCCTACTCTGGTTTTCACTGTTGTCAATCCTACAGATAATAGTGAAACTGTCCAAAACCTTTTATGTTCCTATCTGCTTGCTTAACTCCCAAATGCTTAATGTTTCCAGCAAAAGGAATTGAGCAGTCTGCTTTCCAGATAATGCTGTTCACTTGCAGCAGATCCCTATGTATCTGCATGATTCCTGTATATGCTTGTCGTTAGTGGAACTAATGTGAAGTTGAGGAGAGAATACCAGAGTATTAAGTAAGAGGTTACCCCTGCCACTTTGAATGACAGTGATACAAAAATTACAGGAAAACCTTCCTCTATTGAATACTTAAATTTAATATTCTGTATTAAGGGGTTATTTAAAACCTTGTGGATATAGTTAACAATGTCTTCTACTAGTTAACTTTTTTTTTTGAAAAACTGCATGTTATGTTGCATAAAATGTTACTTCTGCTTTTAAGTATTTTTTCTCGCTAGTATGCCAGTGTTCATTTTTATCCTTCTAAAATATTAAAGTACTTGTACACTTGATTCAAGACAAAGTAAAATATAATTAAAAGTTTCTTTGTAGATTCAAAATCGAATAAAGGACAACGTTGTGGCACTAGCCAGATTCCTTGAAAATAACATCTCTTATTGCAGAAAGGTAAGAGAAGTGTTTCACAAAATATGTGCATTGAGCCTGGGGTTTAAATATAAAAGGGTGCATTTACAAAGAAGAGGAGTTGAAACTACCTTCAGTATATTTATAATTTGCATGGTAATACTTCCTGTCTCAGTGGCATTCTTGTGACTGGAACACTAAATTTTCTGGCTACTGCACTTCCACTCAAAACTATTTGATTTTAATTTTACTTAAAGTATTTCTGGAGGTACTTGTATCTGATCATCCTTATTTTTGTGCTCATCATGAACAGCCTAACCACCTGTTTTTTTTCTTTTAAGTTGAAGGTCTCAAGTTCAGTAATGCTAGTGTAATTGTGTTACAAGTACTGCAATAGTTTTCTGGCCATAGTTATTGGTATTTTGAATTAAAAGTCTGGATAGATTATTTAATCTATTTTCTAAGAGCCAAATATTTTCTGGATTTTACACTTTCATTTGTCTTTTCTCCCCTGCTGCCCCTGCCCCAACCATCTGCACTTCTTTTTGGAGCTATCTTACGTTTTGTGAGTTGGCATCGCTTTCATTTTGTGTTTCAGCATTGGCCTGGTCTATGTGACTGAATCCATAATAGGCATGTTTAATAGTTAATATACTGTCCTGTGTTTGGTTCTTTTAATATTGCTCTTTATTAATACAGAAAGAAATACAATCTCAATTACCGGAACAAGAATCTCTATATCAGGAAATAAAGAAAAGCACTAACATTGCTGCAAAATATTTGGAATTGGAGCAGTGCCTAGCTGAAGTCTGTCAAATTGTTTCTTCTATGTTGCAAGGTATTTAGCTGGCTTATTACCCGTCTTGATAGTAACTTGCAGACTGCAGGGAGACCTGTAAAGCAAGAGGGAGGAAGGGCTACTTGGTCTCTTTGCAAAATGCTGCATTTGATTCTTCTTGTTTTTTATAGGGTCATACAGAAACACAAGCTCTCTCAGGACCTTTGCAGAAAAGATTTGTGTCATAGCTAGATATTTTAACAACTATTTCAGTTTATTTGCCTTGTCTTCTATTTCTGCAAACAATCCTATCCAGAAAATACCCATGCCTTTTATGAACTTGGATGAATTGGACTCTCTGGTTGATTCCCTTATCATGAATTTTGAACTTGAACAAGGACAGCCATCACTGAAATCTCAAACTCTTTGTAATGAAGCTACTGAGACTCAAGGAGGACAGGTTGAAACAGGTGAAGTTGAATTTGCTTGGAAACAGAAGGGGATTCCAAAACAAACATACAAACTCCAGTCTTCACCTCCATTTCCTGCAGAGCTTTCACCTGGTAGGATACAGTGGGTATAAAATGCTATTATCAAGAAATTCAGGGAATATCTTTCCCTTTACATGAAGAGAAAGCAACATATCACAAAAAGCTGAAATTTATTGCTAATATTATTAGTAAGTGTTATGAAAGTAAATGACGTGACTGTATGAGGATAAGTACCCTAAATTTCACAAGAAAAAAAGGAAATTCTTAAGGGGCTGTTAGACTTTAAAATATATAGTGCCTTTTGTTTTAATAAAAGTCTATTATTACCTAAGCCTATAAGAAGTAATTGAATGTGGTAAGTAAAAAAATCTATTGGACATAATATGAATGGAGAAACTAAAAACTGTTAGGGAGTAACTGGGAAACACAGTAAATGCTTTGTAGGACATTCACATCTCTTCATCTTAAACTTTTGACTTGGGACTCTTGTGTAACAGTGGAAGGAGATTGCTTTTAAGGACATCTGTAACATACATTTATGTTGCATGCAGTTAGATAAGACGACTGCCTTCCTATCTTAGACACTTGAAAGGTAGATTGTTGCTCCACCTCTGCTGCATTACGATCTAGGAGTGCTACTGCAACTTTAAAGTGTTTGTTATGCCTTTTATTTTTTTTAAAGCAAAAACTTCATATTTATTTCTGTAGGGGAAAACTATGAGAGATGGTAAACGTACTTTACAACCTTATTTAATGAATGCTTTAAGTGGTTTTGTAGTCCATTGAAAAATCTGGGATTAAAGTATCAATGATGGTGCTCTTCAACTTGATTTGAAGTAAGTTCATGTTGAGTGTTGTTGCTAGTGAATTATCATTTGATTGCTCAAATCAATTCCAGTACTATTCATAATGGATTAGAAGCATAGCTTTCCCTAAATAATATGTGAGTCATCCCATGAGGTTGTAGAGACCTTTCCCAATTAACTACTTCCCTGTGCTTTTTATTGTAGTCGTCATTTAACCTCTTACCTTTAGTCTGCTCGCTGAAGCCAGTAAAAATTAACAGCAAAGATGAAAATGAATTCGAATTTTTATTCTTTAATACTGGGTTCTAGGAGGCCTGGACCTAGCACGTTTTACTCAACAGTGCTGAGAAATTCATAAGCTAAAACCTAAGTTTTTCCTGTATGTCAAAGCTTCCAGGTCAGGTATTCATAGCTATCATCTTTCCTTCTGAGGGAAGATGGTCAACATTTTGAGAATTTCAGTCTTTGAGAACACATCAGGCTCTTAGAACTATTTTCTGTGAGAAGACAGAAAGTGTAAAGAGAGTCAATCATCTTTTTTCTTTGAAAACTTTCACACTATAGTTATAATTGATGGTGTTATTCTGTGATTTTGTGCTTTTCTGATTTATAGGAAATGGGGACAGGTAATTATGCTGAACCAGTAACCCACATACGTTTTTCTTAAGACTAGTATACCTTAACACTTTGTCAAAAAATGTCTTGCAGTGCAGTCCTGCCATCAAAAATATTCAGTGATTTTTATTGCAGCTAATAATTTCCTTCTCACATGAGGTGTGATGTTGCTTAATCACTTTCCTACTGTAGAGGCCTTTAGAAGACTGCTCAAGGGTTAACAAAGTATATTCAGTTGTTCAGCTTTTTATGCTTTAAAAGTGAAGAGAAACCTGGTATTTTTTTTACATTTGTAAATGTATTATTTTGTGTTTGGCTGAAAGTTTTAAAAAGATAACTAGTTCTTCTGAAACATGTATCTAAGCATTAGCGTTATAAAGAGTAAAACTAGATAGATCATGTAACTGATCACCAATTTTTACAACTTTAAGTGTAAATTCCTTGTCAGTCTTCTTCTGTATACAGCTGTTTTTGAGACCTTCCTTTGTCACTGAGAGTACTGCTTCCTTGCTGAAGTACTGTAGTATAAAAATCTGAAATATTAGTAAGAGGTGTTTTCTGTAGCTTACAAGTGAAACAAAACAAAAAAAAGACTTCTTTACCTAAATTTCTTTCCTCTATTAAGACACTTATTCAGCCTCTAAATGTGTGCTGTTACTCATAAGCTAATCTATACCAATTAATGTCAGAATACTCAATCCCTTCCAATTTCTGCCAATAAATATAGCGGTGTCATGTCAAGTCCCCATTGCAAAATTACATTCAAGTGTGTTACTGATGTTTCACCAGCCCAGATGATTAATCATGTTTGCTTTTGTTCTTGTTTTTAATGAGAAGCATTGCTCAGAAAACATCTTTGTTTCCTGTTTCTGTAGTTCTGTGCATTGTTATGAGGATTTTTTTGTCTTTTTTTTTTCTTCCTAAAACTTAAAGACAAGTTCTTCGCAAACTTGGAGTTCAAACTGACTTTCAGTTTTTAGCCTTTCTGAAAATCGGGAGCAAGAGACCATGCAAACAAATGGGTTTTGGATAGAGTTTTAACTGATGTATCGGATGGGCAACCTTAATCATATCAAATTTAGCTTTTGCAGGATGAGTAAAAATGTTTCCAATAGCTTCCTGCTGCTTGGTTGGTGGTTCCCCCCCTGCCTCCATGCTAACCAACTATGTCTAGTCAGTCAACTAATCAGTCTCTTATTCACATTTGTTAATACTATATTCACATTTTAGAGTAATATGTTAACAAAACCTACTTCTGGTAGTGTTTTCTTCAGCTTGGTGCCCTTGTTACAGTTATACATCATTGAAGTACTTCATTCTTATGATATATATGGTGACCATACATCATCAGAGTGAGCTAGTGCTCTCATAACATACTGCATTAATACATCAACAAGCCTAGCTGAGCCTCCAGTAATCTATTGGTGTAATATACCGTAAGGTGAGGTATATTTATAACTGTAGGCTAGTCTGTCTATAAATTATGGATGTCAAGGAATTGGGATCATAGCAGGCAGATTTTGGGATGGACTGATTTGAATGATATGTTATTTTACTAGTCTTTCCAAGGAGTTGGAGGTATGTGTGGGTTAACCCAGGTCAGCAGAGTAATTGATGTGGCTGACCACCATATCTGCATCACCTGCCAGGCATAGTGATGGAACAAAGTAGACCCTAATATTGCTGAGATAAAGGGCTGTGCAGTATGATCCAGATATTTTCACCATCTGGCATTTTTGCAGATCTGACTAAGTCAGAGTCTGGATAGCTTCTGGCAGATAGTGGTAATACACAGAAGAATCTTCTTGTGAATAATACCTTTGGAGTTTCTTCTAAACCATAAACTAAAGTAGAACCAAAACAGTGCAATTTAAGTAGAGTTTTTACTTTAGTATGTCACAAAGTTAATTACTTTTGCAGGAATATATATTGGTGTTGTAAATTTCTCTGTTGGGGGAATAAAGATGGGAGTGGGATCACAATCAGTATTTATTAAAACATCTTTTATTAATTAACTCTTGTTAATAGAATTAAGATGTTTGCTTCCAGCAGATAACTGTTCACACAGTACATTAATTTATTCCTTCACACTTAACTTGCACCCACACAAAAACCGCTTATAGCTACAAGGCTGGAGCAACAACTGTGAGCTTCGGACTCTGAAGTGGAGGCTCATGTTGGCTTACCTGTGAGACTTCAATGTGCTATACCCCTCAGTATGTATGCTTCCTCTCTTTGGCTAATGCTTTCTCATTACTATTTCTCAATCTGCAGCCATAGGTACCAATAGAGCCCATTCACACACACTTGCACAGACAGGGCTTTTTTGTCTTTGCCTGAAGCTTAGTTGCTGTAGTAGCTGATGTCATGCTTCTGCTGTGAGCACTAAATTTAGGTTTCTCTGAAAGGCTTTTTCTCCTTTGAAAGGCTTTTTCTGGGGTTCTCAAACCTACAGTCTCCAGCTCTGTCGCTGAAAGAAATGTTCAGTGAACAGTCAGGAACAGGCACGGGGTGGGATTGGGAAGTGTTATGAAGAAATGTTTAGACCTGAATGGGATGTATTATTGACTGAAGTTATGATGGTTTTATTTTGTTATATGTATTGATGTAATCTGTAGTTTGTGGGTTGTTTGTTGTGTTTGTGTTTGGGGGTTGGTTGGTTTTGTTTGTTTGTTTCCTTTAATGTCCTCTCTTATTCCCTCAGGAAAATATTCTGTGGTAATAATAATAATCTGTACCAGATTTCAGGTAAAAAGTAATTAGAACTTTATGTACTTGACCCATGGATTTTATTTACTAACATAAAAGAAAACGAGGTGGCTTTGTTTTAAATATAAACTGGGGAGGTGGGGTATTCAGACTTCTGCGCCCTAGTTTCATTTGAAAATATAAAACTAAGAAAAATCTAATGAAACAAATTCTCTTCATAATAGAAGTCACCTAAAGAAGTTAAGAAATAAGTATTTCTTTAGTTCATTATTTTATTTGAAAAATAGCACTACATTAATAAAAATACATAATGATTCTGAGAGTACTGATATGTGAGTTTACTGCTTTTTACAACTCAGCCTCTACTTTTATTTGTTTAATAGTAGGAAAATAAGATTAAAATTACACACTTTAAGATCATCCAGCATTAATACATGAGGTAAACTACCACACAAAAATATAATGTAAATTGATTTTTGTTGTAGAAATTGGTAAAACCATGGGAGTCTAACTGTGATTAGGCATTAAACTGTTCTATTTTATCTCTAATCAGGAATAAGAAATATCTTTATTTCAGGTAAAGATAACAGTCCTGGGAGGAAGTATATCTTCAGAATATGAACGCTGGATTACTTGAGAATCCTTCAAACAATGTTAGCTCATCTTTATTGAGACATGTTGTATGTAAATGCACTTTTAGAAAAAAGTGCATTCTAACTATGCTTTTTAAAGAACATGTACTAATGTTAGAAATTAAGGATAAGTAAAGTCCTCTAGCACTCATTGACTCATGAGGATACTCTAGATGAAGGAAAGAAACAAGCTGCAGTTTAGGTTTAATTTGATCCAGTAATGGCATCTGCAGGCAGAAGAGAAGACTACATCTGATTCACCTCTGCAAATGCAAGCTATAATTTTTGGACAGGGAATTTCTTCTCACTCTTTATCTACTTTGACATACTGTAATTAGATGACTCCTGTTGCTTTTGTATGTTTTGCACCTTTCCTGATTTCATGGTAAGGTGAGTTTTTTGTTTGTTTGGGGTTTTTTATATTATTATTTTAGGACAGCATTTTAATTCTTTTCCTAGCTTTTGGTAGGATCTGAGATTATTTATGCATTTTCCCAAGGGAGGACTGTTTGCTTTTTTTTTTAAGTCCTAATATTTTACTTTTCTATATTAAAAAGATCTTTGCCATCTCTTCTTTGTTTTCTGCTCTTTTTAGGACTGTGAATCAGTATATGTAACAAGATTTGGTTACTCTTGATTTTTTTTTCCTGCCCTCTTTTTTGTTTGTTTTTTTTCTTGTCTTTAGTATGTTTATGTTCATGATAGTATTGCTTTCTAGAATAGGAGATGGTGTATATAATTTAATTGACATTCATATAATTTGATTGTTGCAGTGAAAACAGGACTAAACTGAGAAAGAGGTCTCTTGAGCTAACATTTCATCAACAGTGAGCACCACAGACAACATAAAAAAGGTTATTTCAGGTATTTTTCAATCTGAGTTAATTTTGAATATTCTATTTAAGTCCAAGTAAATTGTAATCAGAAAGATTTATGAAGAGTTGAGGGAAAGGACGGGAAGTACCAGAAATAATCGTAGTAGTCATCTAATTAAAAAAATAAAACTAAGAGCCACAAACAAACAAAAAACCTCAAACCACCCCCCCATATTCATATAGAGTTAAACTATACTGAATGTCTTTCGTGCATATTCCTTAAGCCTATTGCAAGTATTACTTGATTTAATCTTTACACAACTCTGGTAGCTTAATAAGAAATACTTCACTTATACTGGTATATACTATTTTTCTTATATAGCTATATATAGCATAGAGACAAACTTCAAAGGTTAAAAAAAAACCCTCAAACAAATTAACCATGGTTGCTTTATGTTATTTAAAATATTTAAGTCTTTGGATTTTTTTCAAATGTTAATTGTGGTGATTTAAATAAATGTTAAACTACAAGTTTAAGTGCATTTTAACTGCTACAACACTGTTTTTGGTCTCACAGCCTACCTATTTGTATTATATATGGGTATAAAACTCTCTTTTACTGAATTATGTTAAGATGATATATGTGTTAATTATCTATCATCAAAAATTACATTGCACTAATGCAGTTCTACCTGTCCCCCTAGTGTGCAAATGACAGTATTGATAAAGAGATTGTTTATTTTGGAAAAATGAGAAGCTATATTACATGCTGACATATTTGTACAAAATCTTGCACTCAAACACTAAGGTATATATGTATCTAGCTAGACATGCATATACATGTATAAGCATAGAAGGCACATCTGCAAAATAGTAGTGGTGCAAGAACCAGTCAGATATGAAGTAAAACTTATTTCCCAAAAGCTGAAGAATAATTCTTACTCCTTTGAGCTCCCAAAAAAGAAACAGGATGGCTAATGTTCTGTACATCTTTGCTGTGGTGATACTTTTCTTATACCTTAGTATCAGCTAGTTGTGTCTATCAATTTGGCTTGCTTCTAAGGATTTATTCAGGCCTTGGTATTGAGTTTTTAGAGAATCTTTTGAATTTTTACTTTGAACATGTGCATTCATTCACATGAACACTTTTCCAGTTTTCTATTTAAGTCTACTGCTTTTTATTTTAACTCTATGTTTCCTCCTCACCCCTAGTTCTGGGAACCTGTTGTGCCCTATTTAAGACTGTAAACTACCTGTACTAGAACAACCTGGTTTAGTAACTACTGCCATGGAAGCCTGATCCTGTGCTAAGACTATGTGCCACTGCAGTAGCTCTTATCATAGTGCATTCCATCAAGTTTATTGGTGGCTAGGGGGAATTTAAGTATGTTTTTCTATATAGCAAAATACTCATGCTGGCGTTCTTCAGGCATTTAACATCACAAAAGGCAGTTCTGGGATGGAATTCAGAATTGTGTTCATGAAATATAAAATATGAAAGTAATAATACAAGATTTATAAGATTCAGAATTTTTCATAGAAACAGAATAGTTTGGGTTGGAAGGTCATCTAGTCCAACCCTCCTTGCAATAAGCAGGGACATTTTCAACTGGCTCACGTTGCTCAGAGCTGTGTCCAACCTGACCTTGAATGTTTCCAGGGATAGGGCATCTACCACTTCTCTGGGCAACTTGTTCCAGTGTTTCACCACCCTCACTGTAGGAAAATTTTCCTTATATCTAATCTGAATCTATCCTCTTTTAGTTTAAAACAGTTACCCCTTTTCCTATCGCAACAGGCCCTGCTAAAAAGTTTGTCCCCGTCTTTCTTATAAGCCCCATTTAAGTATTAAAAGGCTGCAATGAGGTGTCCCTGTGAGACTTCTCTTCTCTAGGCTGAACAACCCCAACTCTCAGCCTTTTCTCACAGGAGAGGTATTCTATCCCTCTGATCATTTTTGTGGCCCTCCTCTGGACCTGCTCCAACAGGTCCATGTCTTTCCTGTACTGAGGCCTCCAGAGCTGGACACAGTACTCCAGGTGAGGTCTTACTGGAGCAGAGGGGCAGAATCACCTCCCTTGATCTGCTGGCCATGCTTCTTTTGATTTTCTTTTATTATTTTTATTTTTGTTTGCTTTAATTGCAGAACTTTTAAACATACTATTGCATTTTCTATAAATGTAAAATGAAAATCTTATTGCTTAAAAAATGAATGCATAATGAGAATGAAGTATGTTTTTTATGAAGCATCAACTATTGAAGATGATCGACATACATAGGAGAGGGAAAGATTATGTAAATCGACTTTCGAAGCACCAAACTGAATATGAAATTCTCTCTTGGTAGTTTGTATCATAGCTTTAATATCTATATACAGTCATGTAGACAGGGAGAGGAAAAAAAACCTAAGGTGAATCAATAAAATGTGAAGTTGAAACATGTAAGTTAAATGATATTTAATGTCAGATACTTTGCTTTAAAAGTAAATTGTCCTGTAGTTTAATTCTGGAGTATGCTGAAAGTAAGTGTCTTAAATGCTTTTTAAAAGAATGCTTGACCACAAGGGACTTGATGAAGTCAAATGAGTAAATGTGGAATGAAACAAATGCTGGTTTTGAACTCCTGAGCCATCTTCAACAGTAGATAGCAAAGTTGATAAACAGGACTTGGTTTTGTTGGTCTGTTTTGCCCCTCCCCTCTTCCCTTACAAGGAAATTCTTTCGGTTTTGCTTCTTACCCCTAAAATACCAAACTCTATTTTTAAAAGCATTTGTTTAAATATTTGATTAAAGAAGATAAAATCAGAAAAGCTTACATCAGTGTTAACTTAGCTGGTCTTCAGTTCTTGTTTGGTTATGACCAGTAATATGCAAGTTTCATCTCACAAACTTGGATCTCTCTACAAGATGATTAATCAAGTTGTAAAGTGTGTGTATATTATACATAAACTTTTTATACTATGCTTACCCCACCCAGAGCATGTAACACACAGTCCAAAGGGAAGTATGCAAAGGTGTTTATACTCCTCATCCTGCTGTGCAAGCGTATTCTAATGCTGCTGGATATCATGAGAGGGAATCCAGACTGCTATGTAAAAATGCTTACAAAGCGCTATTAGGTAGCATTGTGAGGTTTGTTGCATGTAGCAGAGGAGTGATAAGCAATGGATTAATGCAATGATGGTATCAGATAATTATTTTTTGTTTGCATAAAACTTCTGTAAGTGTGTCTCTAAATAGTCACCTTAGCCAGCTGTGGCTACCACTACAATGTTGAACCCATGCTGTTCCCTCGACTGCTGCTATCATTAGAGGGTCGCTGACTTCTGGGATTAACCCAGAGAGACTGCAGGGAGTTGGCTCTAGCTTCATGTGGTCTGGGGGATCCATATAGAGTGCTCCAGACATAGCTTTTGTTAGATTGTGGACCCCTAAGACACTCCAGCAGCAAGAGCCCTTGCTGGTGTTCTGTGTTGGTGTGGTGCCGTGTCTCATGACTATTTCAGGAGATAACAGGGATACCTCCTGGATTGGTTCTACCATAAAATCAAATAAAATCTCCCACTGCCATGGCTGATTGAGTAAGTCTCTATACAGAAAAATTTGTCATTTATTAACACTTCTTTCATGATTCTCTTAACTGGTTTAATTCTGCCTGAACAGCAGTCTCAGAAGAAGATAGAAGGTAACAAAAATTTCTAGGCTTTTTATAGTTTCAGATTTTTTTTTCTTATTTTAGAAAAGTTCTGCTGGCTGTAGTGTTTCCTGAAAAGAGCAGTTTCAAGAAGATGGATATTTCATGTAGTGTTCGCCCCCCCCCCCCCGTAAGCTGGTGGAAAAGCTTGGTTAAATATTAAGCCATTTATTAGAGGACCGTTTACTAGAAGATTGTGTCAGCTGTTTGTATTCCACGTCGCAATTTACTTCAGCAGTTCGTAGTATTCCTATAGCAGCCACTAGATGGAAGTGTTTCACAAGGGTGTACAAGTTAAGAGCCCTTAGGCAGCACCTCCTAACTAGGCATGGAAGGAATCTCATTGCCACCTAAAAGTTAGCACTCCTATCATATTTGTAAAAAATTAGTTTCTATAGAAAAATCTGTTTGGGGGTTTGTACAGTTTATAGAATAATTTTCCTGTTATATATTCCCTTAAGTAATTATGTGATAGCTATAGTATAGCTGTAACGATGAAGATAGCTGTTGTTACATGCAGAAATACGTACTATCCTATTTTTCACATTGTTAGTTTAGCTTTTTCAGTGTATTGAAGTGCATTTTCAGTGTATTAAAGTTACTATTAAGGAAAAAGCATCTAATTTTGCTTGTGAAAAAATATGTTTCTAAATACATTTCACAAATATATTTCTAAAATAGTGGGCCTAACTATATCAACAATCTCAACAAATAACTTTTCCTGTGATGTTCACGTGAATAGCACAGAAAAAATAATTTTATTAGCTCAGATTTAATATTGGAAAATGTAAAGCTAGGGGAAGTGATGGCCCAGTGAAGCAAATCTTATGTCTGTTTAACTTTGAGTTCATTCTCTAGCCATTTTTAATCACCAAAATGCTTACAAATAAACTAATGTTTTGCTGCACAGGGGCTTGGATGGCTCCTTATTCCTTCTTGTCTTTCCTACAAGTCATGTAGTGGGTTGAGGATGAAATTCAGAATGGAACTTGGAAATTCTGGTGTTTCCTGTTGTAACTGGTAGGTAAGAAATAGCTTACAATCTTTTTTTTTTTAACAGGTTAACTTTGTAAATAGAAGTTGTTGTAAATGTGTTCCAATGGTGAAACTGAGGTTTATTAAGGTTTATGTTTGCACTGAATGAGAGAAGTATTATTAGAAAAACCTGTCAATGTCTTCAGAGAAGCTCAATACTGAAGAATTATTTATTTAGTAACTTTTTTGTTCTCTGTTTAAAATAATCCATGGTGTTTGTTAGCATGCCTTACATCATAATTTCAATCTGTATCCAAATGTCTGAGATCTGAGATAAACTATACTTGTCTTTCTCTAGCCTTGGCTATTCTTCTGAAAGTGAGGTTGTAAATCAGATGGGGGGGCGGGGAGAGGTGGATTTTTTTTTTTGAGAGAGAGATAGATTCCTTGTTTAATGAGCAATTTGCTTTTACTCACAACCCCACCCCTCCAATAAAAGCATAAAAATGGGCATGAAGTGACCCAACTTGTCAATTATCGTGCTTACAAAAACTCAGATCACAGGTTTAGAAACTGTGTCTTGGTAGCATGGGATTCTTCCAGAATTGTGTTGTCTGCATTTTAGTAGCATTGCAGTGGAATAAAGGGGTTAACAAAACATGAAAACCTGTAAGTAGATGTGAACTGAAAGCAACAGTAGGAAAGCAGTCTCATCTCAAAAAAACCACCCAAACAAAAAAAAATTTTTTAAAATCCTCTTTTCAATAAATGAGCAATATTAAGTATTATGCATTTTGCAGACAGATCAGTAAGATCAGTATTGGATATATCTCCTGATTTATATTTCAAGTCTTGCACTTAATGTTGGGGCTTGCTTTTTTTTGTTTGTTTTTAGAAAGCCAGAAGTAGGTACATTTCTTGACAGATATAATGTAAAGAGAGGATTTCTCTTTGCAGAATATTAATGTACTTGGATCATAATTGCTGTGGCTTGACCTCTCCAACTTCTGATGCTATTGAGTAATCATAAAACTATCTCCTGTTCTGCGGTGGCTGGAATTGCATGAAAATCTACAGTGTTTCTCATCTAGTAGATCTCAAAGTGCTTTGCAAAGGTGAGAAACTATTTCTCATTCAGCAGATGGGGGAGAAAGTACTCAAATAGATTAGATGGTTCCTGTCTCTCAGTTGCAAAGCAAATCAGTGGTCTAACTGTATCTTTATGAACAGCTCTTATTGAAGAAATAGATTCTTAACTTCAGGAAGATCTGCTTAGCTGAGGTGGTATTTTTTAACCTTTAGGGAATAGCCTATATATAAGTTTTCTTAAGAATTTAACTATTAACTTAGTGCACACTTTGCATAGATACAGTTATAATACTGTAAAGGAACTTACAGCTAACTACAAACCAGCTGTAGACATCCTTGTATATAGTAATAGGTGAAGTAGGCTTTATTACTTGAACTTAAGAACACTGCATGTAGGTGAGCCCTGCAGTTTTGCTTGCCTGTGTTTTTTAATATTTATGTTAGATGAACATGTGTGGTGATACCTACAGTACCTAGAACCCCAGTGGCACCTGCTTTTTAATCTGTCCGTTGAATGGTGCCTTTTCACTGTGCTTGAGACTAGACTTCTATGCTATTAGTTTACAGGAGTTGTCTAGGAAAGATGAGACTTCAGTAAGATATACAATACATAAAATACATTTATGATATGTTGCACTGGCAGCACTGTATCGGTACACTATGATGTCCAGAGAATAAAGATTGTTCTCAGCTATGTACTTTAACTAAGCGATGCTGTGTACTGAGAGGGCATTTACCAGCATTCTCTGCACAGAGAACTAAAGACATCAGTGACCTGTTCTTCACAAATGCCAAATGGAATAGTTGGATTTTCTCCTGATTTCTCAGATAATTGGGGCTTTCAGAGAAAAACAAAATTCTAAACATGGAAGAAGAAATCCTTGGGAGAACTTGTTGTTCATGGTATCTAAAAAACTGTTTTGTAAACAGTATTGAAAATCATCACAGTATTTTGGGAATGTTGAATATTGCATACAAGTAGTTAAACCTAAAACTAGGTTCTTGTAGCTGGTACATTTAAGTTGAATTGGGAAGTTTCTTTGAAGCTAAAGGCATAATGTAACTCTGAAATACTTCTCTGCCTTGTTTAGGTGTTAGAATGTGGAAGCCATGTATTTAGCAGGCTGCTGATACTTTTTACAGTTACACAGTGTTAGGGTGATTACTGCTTAACAGAAATTCCCGTGTCATAAAATGTCTTCATTTCCTATGTCTTTTGTAAGGAAGGAGTCATCTTTCAGGCATTTTCAATAGGACCTTAATAATTCAGTAGGCAGTGCAGTGCACCAGCTCCTTTTCCCATTTCTGTTTGGGCTGTATAGTCACGATAAGATGTACTAGTAAGACTTTTGTTACTATAGAATGGAAAATATAACTCTGAATGCACAAAGTTGGCTTTTGTTTTGAATAAGATTATTTTATTTTTGTAGTCACTCTTTCTGATTGTGACATTTGAGTATTTGTTTGCATAAATTGGGAGCCATGTATATTTCTTCTGACAGCTTATCAATGCTCTTTTTATGATCAAAAGAGGTCAATAAAAGTCATATTCATGTAGAATAGTGGTTTATGACCGAGTTACTAGATTCCTGTTAAATTTCTTCTAAACCTGGTATGTAATGGATCTCCGTGCAAGTATGTTTTCTTTATCAATAAAGAGTAAGCACATTCTTATGTGTGCGCACGTCTGATCTGTTTTCTATTACTTCTATACTTTTAAATTTCACAATATTCAGAACACATTGGTATATTCCATCTTCATGAGATGCAGACCTCTAGGTTGATACTGTCTGTAATTTCTTAGCCTGTGCCTTGTCTGCTGGAAGCAATTTTTTCCCTTCAGTTTTTCTTATATATTTTCACATGAGAAATATATAGATATTTCTGTTTTAGTGGAAGTGCAAAATCAGATTGTAAAAGTAGTTTGAAGAAGGTGAAGCTTTTTTTAGTTCGCCACTACAGAGGCCGCATGAGGAATTTTCTTAGGTAATGATATTTGTTATTATTTAGATTGTATAAATGCTCACGATTGGGTAGGCATTTTCAAAACTTAGAGGAAATCTCCGTGTCAAAGAGTTTAGAGCTGAAAACAAGTGGGGGAAAAAAAATTCATCTGGAAATTATAGCAGGGCCTGAGAATCAAAATTCCTTTATATTATACAGGTAGTACTTTTACATTACGCTGTTGTTCTTAGAAATGCCATCTAGAAGGAGAGTGAGTTGTACTTGTTTTGAAGGGAAGTCAAAGAAGGAAAAAAAATTAATAAAAAAAAAAAATCCTTGAATCTCCAATATGATGAAGGTGACAAAAGGTAGGAAGGTAATGCATGTTAAAATGAATAGCAGTTGTGTTGTACTCAACAAGTTTTTCATAGGGTTAGAAAAGTTAAAAATACAGTATCACTTACATGATTTGATTCTAAATTCAGAATTCCCCCAGCATGTTTACTGTGTCCATTCTGCAATGCCAGTGCATATAACATAGTCATCTATTTGTCAAAATAATTTTAATCATAAGCATAGAAGTAGGCCATGTGATATTACATGAACAGCATATAGGATATCTCAGAATTTTGTCCTGGTAATAGAAGAGATTCAAGATTAGCATGAAACACCTCTTTTGACACTTAGATGGTTGACACCATCGTATTAAATAAAGGAAGAATTCAAAAGTTAAGCAAATTACTTTTCAGTGGTAATTGTGGACTCCTGCTTCCTTGAATGAGTAGTATAAATTTTGCTGGTTTGATGTTCTGTGCTATTGTACAGTAATTATGCTAGGCTCTTCCTTTTGCTTGTTTATCCACTAGAAAAGTGTTGATGCTGTGTAAATCATAGCAACTCTCAGCAAATATGCATGTTTTGCAGTCCTATAAATTGCATGCATTTGAGTGTGGTCTTTGGAAAATAGCTGCACCATTCTCTGGTAATTATAATTTCACAAATGTCACAACAGGCATCTAGTTCTTGTAAACCCATACCACTGTTAAAATACACAGCTTTTTATAAAAAGATTGAATACAATTTTTCAATGACATGACAGCTGCATAAATAAGAAAGTTCTCGAGTGGTGTATTTTATCGGGAGATTTTCCAAAACCTGCCATGTTCTTTGGGTGCACAGATACCACTAGATGGTAAACGGATTCCAGCTTCTAAATCTATTTGGTTATTCTGAAATCCTCCTGCCAAGCTTTAAAATGATATTGCAAAGAGATAGATAAAGTGCACTTAATCCTTCCCAGTGGTAGATTTAAGTAGCCAGGTTTCTGATTAAGTGCTTTCTTTGATGCCTTGTTGAGCTTAAAGCTTCTGGCCCGTCAACACTGGACTGAATTCTATGTAATAGGGAGCACTGGGGGCCAGAAATTCAGGTATCTCCACTCCTTTTTCCAAGAGATCTCGCTCACTCAGGTTCATCTTGCAAATCTATGGAAAGGTGTTCCTATGTCATCCTTAACATCTTGTGGAACTTGCAATGGGTAGAAATATTTTTCTTCATTTTGCTTTTAATTCATTGATGTTATATTCTCTGAAACGGCAACTTTGTTTTGGTGTGAACAGACCTGGGGTCAAGAAAAGCCTAAATGTGTATTTTAATAGTGGTATGGATTTACAAGAGCTAGATGCCTGTTGTGACATTTGTGAAATTATAATTGCCAATGTAAAATGCATTAATGACTAGAAAATTAGTAAACAAGCAAACAAATTACAGAACTGCCTACTCAGTTGTTCTAGTGAACAAATGTTACTGTAACTTATGTACTGAACAAATTAGACTACTCCTTCAAAACCTGCAGAATTTGCACATCCAGATGAGCTGGTGATGTATACAAATAGTGGTCCCTTCAGCCCTTTGCTCAGAATAAAATTCGAATTCATGGTAGCTTTAATGTCAATGGGAAGTACACTTACTAAAACAAATTTTAAAAATAATAGAAAATCAACCATAAACTGGAACATATCTAATTATGTTTCAGTTAGTGCAATTTGGTGCATTCTCTGTATTTGTGTATTCTGTCACTTTTAATGTAATTCCTAGTTTTAATTTTTTCACATTGAGAACTATATTTAAAGAGACTCTTTTTAAATAGAATCATAGAATCATTTAGGTTGGAAAAGACCTTCAAGATCATCAAGTCCAACCATCATCCATGCCCACTAAACCATGTTATGAAGTACATGATAGGGTAAAAACTATTTATGTTCTTGGCTGTCTTGAAAATACAGACCTATAGGTCTACTGTTGACCTTAAGTTCACTAAAATTAGCATCTATGGCACAACTTTGAGAAAGCAGAAGGGCAATGCGTTCTTTTCATTTAAAATTACACACACACAAAAAAATCAAGTGAGTGAAATTCTGAACAGTTTCAGGAAGAAAGGCTTGTGGATATTTTAACTGTTGCTTGATTTATTATTATTATAATTATAAATATAATAGAGTTGGTTTTTTTAATGAAGTAAATAATACACCGTTCTTCTGACATTTTTTCAGATGAACAATTTTTCAGGAGGATTACAAGGCTGAGTAGTCAGTTTTTGAGAGGTGGAGTATAGTTTAGTTGGTGGGCCTGCTGTGATTGGAATTGATTAATGGGTGTTGTGATAAGCATAGAAACAGATCAGTGGCAGCTTATCCTGCTTTCAGCTGTCACAGCTGTGCCTCTTCACTCTTCTTCTAGCCCTATCGCACTCCCTGGCAGCCTTTAAAGTACCTCTTTCCCTGTGGAATTTCTGCAAATCATTTACTCAAATGCCAAGATAACATAGAAACAGCTGTTTCTGAGAAATTTGTTCAGGCTTACATATTTTTTGTGATGAAGACTATTACGTTAGAGAATCCCTTCCTACTGTGCTAGGAAGCATGCTGTGCTACACCCTGAAGAGAGGGTTAAACGATGGTTCTGATGGGCAGGTGTGCTCCTTAGTCAAGAACTTTCAACCCTGGCTGGCAGCGTGACACAGTTTGCAAACCTGCTGGCTAAGTGATATCACTGTTTCTGCTTCACAGTTGCAATAAATAATCACTTATTTGTTAATTTTATTATTAATGGCTTGATAGAAGCTACACTACTATGTGTTTAAAATTCTGGTAGCTGTCACTTTTTGTTGTAATGTTCAGTAGACTTTTATAGACATTTATAAATGCAAGTTTTAGAAGTTCTGAATATGTTTTGAAAATGTTTTCCTGGTTTCTTTATTGGGAACTGTGATCTCCAGCATGATCGTATAAGCAGCTAGGTAGGTTGATAGGAATCATGCAGTTTTAACAGAAGACTAGAGATATGTGGATTGTATATAAAATAAGGGCTGGATCTTGGCTTTTACCAATAAAGGTTGAATCAGATGATCCTTGAGGTCCCTTCCAACCTGGTATTCTATGATCCAAACTTTATATGTAATTCATGGATTTGAGGAGGATTGCCTAGTAATGAAATGGTTTGCAGGATATGAGACTTAATGTTCTGTAAGATCTCTCCTGTTTGTTACAAAAATATTTTGTTCATTCAATTGGAAACTGAATAAGCCTAGAGCATGAAAATAATTGTACTACTCTTTCTGGACATTTTGTAGATTATAATACTTAGGTGGCCAATAAATCTTTGGGTGTGATGTAAATAATTGTTGGCTTCTCTGCTTTAAAGCTGTATCAGCATTATCAATAAATATTTAAAAAAAATAAATTTGTGCAAACTCAGGCAAATTAAAGCTAGACTTAAAAGCAAATGATGCACACAGAAGGTCTCATGTCTGCCTAAATCTGCAGGATGTCTGATTGATCCACTAAGATAGTATACGGTTTATCTGCTGTGGCAGTCTGTGAACAAGAGTAACTTTAGACAATTTGGAAAAATAAATACTTACAACCAAAAAGAAGATTTGTGAAGTTTCTATTATATGTGCAGGTACAGTTCCTGTGATGATTATTTAGAGTCAACTAAGTCATATTAGTGGAAAACTACTTCTCAAAGAGATTTTAAAAAAATAATCTTTTTTCTTTCCATTTTAAAATATATATTAGAGAGAAACATATCTAAAAACCTTTTTTGTTTTAAAATTATGCTATTTATTTATTCTACAATTATATTGCATGTCAGCTATATCTTGTAATATCTTCTGTCATACAAAAGCAAACAGTCATGTTACACTAATGACTTGTCTGAGATCACATGACTGCCTGCCTATAATTCCATGCTCCTTTGCTATGGAAAAAACATGACCCTGAATCTTAAACAGCTTTTGAATAAAGGCGCTTACAATTATGATATGGTAAAAAAAGTTCATAGGTTTATGACTTAGTTATTTCAGTTTTCTTCATTTAGTGGTTTTAGCTTCAATTTTAATTTGCATGCTATGCAACTAAAAAAGTAAAAATTAGCCATACTGAAAGCACTACTTTTTTCAGAATGTTAAAATAATATTAAAATAGTTGACGAATAACATCTATGAAGTTGTACCTGTCCTTTCTCAAGTTAGAATTAAGCTTTCTTTTTTTGTATGATATTTTAGATATTTGAAGTCAGTACAATTTAAAAATGTCCTGTTTGTATATTATCTAGTGCTGTGTAAAATTAGGATTTTAAGTGAGAACTGATCAAAAGGAAAGAGAAAATGTGATTATGTATTGTTCACGTGAAGTGTGGTGGTTGAGTTTTCCACATCTTGATCTGCTACAGGGGGCTTGTTCTTTGGGGATCCAGCCTGCACTTTTGTCCTTCCTGTGATTTCTTATTTCAAGCTTGACAGAGAAAGCATCCACTGTTGTATCATTTCCTTCAGCGTTAAGAGCTTTTATTCTCTTCAACAAGTGTTTAGAGAAAAGTGTTGATGCTTATTAATCTGTTTCTTGTCTTACAAATGTGCTTATGCATGATTTGTGGTAAAACTGGCATTTCTGACAGCTCTCAATGTAATCTGCATAGCACAAGAAGATTGTTACGTTGAACAGATGTGGTCTGGAGTTGTTATTCTTTGTAATTACCATCATTAAATGAAAGCATGTGTCAATCAACTTTGTACTTTAAACACACCAATCATTTGTGAGACATGCATTTGCATTCAGATATAGATATAAAATATTTTGTTTTGCAATTTATTTCTGTTGTTTCTGTTTAATACAGTAGTCTGTGAAACACATGATGACCAAAGATGACAAAGCAACAGATCATCAAGTTAAGAAAGGCTTTACTGGGGGATCATTTAGATTTTTTTGGGTTTTTTTGGTAAAAATAGACTCATGCTACCTTTCTGATTTAAAAGGAAGGAACTTTAGGTTTCGTTTTATAATTTTCCAAAGTTACTATGCTGCCTTGATCTTGGACTACGACTTCCTTATTTGAGGGAAGGAGGGTCTGTGGGTGAGTCCCTGACTTCTCTTTTAGGAGGATTTTTAGTGTGATTACTTGCAGGCAAAAAGGAATCTGCATCAGTAAATTGACATACTGCCTTTTTAGGTATTAATGTTTGGGTCATTAATGTTGTTTAGGATACCTTTTAGGGTCAAAAATGTTCACACTGGTGATACACAGGGTTAGATCATGAAGTTAGATTTTGAGTGGAGTTGAAAACAGGTATTGTAGCCTGATTGCACAAGTGACAGTAGAAGTCTGAGTGAAGCATACAAAAGCGAGGACATTTGGAGCTGACATTTGTTTTCTTCTTGTTTTCTTGTCTATAGACTTCAGTTATTTGTGTTAGAGACAGTAGAGTTGATGGCACCTATGTATTGGTGGTTTTGTGGTTTTTTTTTTCATCCTGTGCTGTGACGTTTCTTCTCAGTGCCAAGTAAGATAAACTTGTATATAAGCCACTAAGTGTAGTTCATCATGGTGAGGTGAAATGCCCCTCAATCTTTGAGGGTATTTTAGCCTATACCTTTACAATTAAAGTGGTTGTTCTGTGATTTTTTTTTTTTAACACACCCACACCCACACCTAATTAAGAAAAAAATTTTTTTTACCCTTCGGTTTCCCCAGAACACATTCTTTTACAACTTTGTTTGCTGTGTTAAAGATGATTTTGGTATCCTGTATGTGGTGTGTGACTTATATCTGCCTTACTAATCAATAAAGCATTGCATAACTATCCTTTGGTATTTCTCATGAAAGTAAATTGTTTAGACCCTGCCAGAGGCACTTAGGATTTCATATGGATGTTGGTTATTTGTTAGACCCTACTCATCTGATTCTTGCTGAGTCTTCTGCTAGAAATACTAGAATAGAAATTGAGAAAGCCTCCCTGAAATTTAGAAGCCATATAAGCTACATCGAAACACTAAATGATAGAAAACTAGGAAATATAATTTTTTCTTCACAGTTCCTTGAAAAGTTATTTGCAGTCCAAGTCTAGTGCCATATATAGAACCAGGAAAAACATGGAAATTACATAGGGAGCATAGTAGTACAGTCTGATAGCTACAGAAAATTCTGTTATCTCAGCCCTTTCAGTTAAAGAAGAAACTTTGTGAAAGTAACTTGCAAGTTATCTGATAGCTGTGTAAAACCAATCACTGGGAAACATGAAAACCAGGTCTACACATTGATTAGTACTTAAGTGGTCCCAGACTTTGAGGTCCTTTTGTGGAGGAATGGTGTTTGGTAATTCTCTTTGCCTTTAGTTTCTCCACCTGTTAATGGGGATAATACTTGGCCACTTGGAGTTTATAACCATGTTTGCAAAGCAGTTTAGAAGTGTTAAAATTCACACAAATGCATATCTCAATCTGGGGGCAGAGGAAACCTTAGCAGCCTTAGTAATGACTTTGGATAATTGTCCATTATGCTTGCAGACTTCCAGCTGTGCTATGTGGAAGCAAAGTGCTGGGAAGAGGATTCCCTTATATGTTTTTATTTTAATATAATTTTATTCAAAATAAGGCACTGAACTGTTGTGTAGGTTGGACTTGATAGTCCTTTCATCACTAGAAGAGGTGGTTGTTTTATTAATGCTAGTAACACAAGTGTTGATATACGATGTAAAAGATATCACTGCAGTTCATAGAAAGTAGGCTGCAGAACAAATAAAGCATCTTGGTGTGACCCAGATGTATGAATTCTAAGCCTTTCCTGTGGGGTGCCAAAAACTGCTTCTAGTAGACCCAACTATAAACAGACATTTGAGGTGGTAAGGCAGCTAAAAATGATGGCATGCTAACCATTTCACTCCCTTGCATATGATGGTTGTAGAAACAAGTATCTCTTGATTTTATTTATTCCTGCCCCTGATCCCCTGGGCTAGCAAAATTCAGAGTAGATATTTTGATTATTTTGATATTTCTTACCTGAATGCATTGTCTTTCAGCTTCTTCAAGTATAAGGTATGAATAGTGACTACTTCCCATTTTCATCAGTATAAAGAATCTTACATGAAGTACCATATGAATGGCTATTATCTGTTTACTACATTTTCACATATTATCCTGCTAAAAGAAAACTTGATTTCAATTGGGAAGTGTTCATTTCTGGTGCTTTTTTGGTAATCAGTAGTTTTCTTGTTCTCAGACGTCCTCATAGCACATCTTTGTTGAAGATAGTAATACATATGATTTTATGTTTTGCTGAATGTTTTATTTTAAATAGTTTAGAATATTTGTTTAGTATTCAGTAAAGAAATGTAGGACTGAACCCTGCAATTCATAGTACACAACAGACATAGTCTGCTTCTGTGGTGAAACCCTAACATCTATCTAGCTTTCCTGCAGGCACATCTATTCTTTATCATATTGTAATTTTAACAGCTGGACTTTCCGAGAAACTTGGCATTTGGCATCTTTGCTGCCAGTTACCAGCTTTACTTTAGTTGTTCTAGCATGCAATACTTTCCATTACTTGAAATGTAAGGGAATACTACATGGAGGTAATGAAAATTATACTTAGCTTTAAAAAGTGGCATATACATTTTTACAGATTTGATTTTATTTTGGCAGTTTACTTAGTTTTTTGTACACTGCTTTAGAACACGATGTTTTGTTTCTTGAAGTTTGGTACCTTCTAGTTATTTACGTGTATAAAATGGACGAGAGTTTGAACAAAACCTTTGCTCACGATGATAAGATTTTCAAGGGGATGGTGGCAGAAACAAGAGAATAGAATTAACTGAATTGCATACTACATGGAAGTGAGCAGATATTTTATTTGGTACAGGTTTTAACGCATAATTTAAAAAAAAAATTGTTTTATTTTAGGGAAGCTGTACTATTGTTCAGCTGGGAGAAGCTTGTAGCTTCTTGAAGTGGCCGAAACAAAATATTTAAATATATGTGAAAAGAGAGGTAGATTCCTGGCTTTTTGATCATGGGGTTCCTCTGAAGTAGAAGCTACATTATGAAGAAACTTTTTTTCCAGATGTTCTCACAATTATTGTTATTTAAAAAAAGTTGTAGGCATATTTTTTATAGGTTTTGCTTTGGGTTCATAAGAAACACTGTACTGCAAAGCTATATTTAACAAAAATTTCTATATCTTTATGTCAAACCTAAGTGCTTATAATTTGGAAAAAACAGCTATCATTAACATCCAATTTTTGAGAATTTAGAACTCAGAAGAATCAAGAATGAAGAAATGTTTCATACCTTCCTGTGGAGTTTATATATCATTCTAATTTGATATGGTTTTGGTTAGATAGTGAAGTTTTTAATTTTGTGTACTAATCCCACTTTTTTTTCCCTGCTATGATATTACTTGAATAAAGGTAACTGAAAATATCTTTGGTTTTGTTTTAAGTTAAATACCAGAGTAATTTATCATACTCTACCTTAAATAGAAGTGATGAAAAAAAATCTTTAGCCAGGGCCTTATTATCTTATTATTATTATCTTGGAAATTACTGAGATTATTTGCTTTGGAAATAGCAGCACAAGAGAATATAAAGTCATATCACTTTAATAACTTATTTTCAATACATAAAATTAAGAGGTTGAAAGAGTACTTTAATTTACTCCTATCCCCTGAAGCTGTAGAGGCTTAGAAGTTAAGAAAGACATCATAGTAAAAAGTTGGTTGTAAAGATATTTCACTGTTCCTCATGTGTTCAGAAATAGGCTTTTGCAATTAGTCAATGGTATTAGTTTCTCTTATACATATTTTATTTATTTTACTTTTTAATGTAGAACCATAAACAAATTTAGCAGTAATTATTTAGGGATGTTGTGCACGTCCTAAAATAGGATATGTTTGAAATCTGGAACAGGCATATGTTGTGTTGAGAATAGTAAATTTCTTGTGAAAATCAACATAGCAGGGCATTTTCTTTTCTTGAGGTGCATATATAGTTTTCATGAATGTTAATGAGATCTATAGAACTGCAAAGGAAAATGTACACCAAAAATATATATTGTATATATGATATTAACATTCTGTAAGACTTTTGTCGTCTCCTTTATATGCTATGCAACCCAGAGATGCACAAAAGTCTAGCTTAAGACTTTGACATTTTGTTTGTTGTATTTGGCATAATTACCTTTGAGTGTAATTAGGTCCTTTTGACAAACCTGTTCCTGTCCCATTTTGGCAGTGGTCTAGATATTTATTGATAGAAGTACATGTAATCCACATTAGTTGCTAAATATGCATTGACAGCTAAAAGAAAACTAGCTTTCCTGATGGTGTATGCTGGGTTAAATGGGTGTTAGTAATTATATTAACTCTGTGTTGAAATTTAACTTTTTCTATTCCCACGAGTTTAGCCTTGTTTTGCTTGAATACTAATATTATCTTCAGAATATCAATGCAGTGCCTTGAATTCTTCATTCACTACCTATCACTCAAACAGTTCTGCTTGGATTTAAGATCTATTCCAAAATGTGAAGGAAGCACTTTAGCTGTGGATAATGAGATCTGACAGTACCTGAGCTGCAGGAGGAGATGAAATCACCATCTATAGAAAATAATATTTTTCTACATATTCAGGTTAAATGTGCACAGATCTTGGTAGCTGGAACATCTGTTTCTAGCTTGTTGTTCCTCATGGCTGCTTCTCAATTGGATTTCCTCAAGCAGGTCCAAAGCTTGTCACCTTAGCCAGGGTCTGTTAACTATCACCACTGGCCCCACATTAAGTAGGAGGTTCAGGGCTAAGCTAATAACTCTCCTGCCTTTCTGACTGATCACAGTGATTCTCCCTGTGGCTACTTATCATTCTGTGCTCCTATGGGAGAGTTATCTTCTTTGTCTGTACTTCAGCTAGGAATTGTTTTTGTTTTCTTTATTCCTAAGTTTTCAGGTGGTAATGCTGAAAGCATTGTTGCTTTCTGAAGCAGCTGTTTGATTACTGTCCATTATTTCTCCCTTACCAGTTTAAATAATGCATTCTCACATATCTAAATTTTGCTTCTTTCCTTTTCTCTTGCTGTAAATGTAACTGCTGGTTTTCAAAGCAGGGATTGTAACTAGATGTGTGTGGCAGAACAACAAATGTAATATTGTAATGCTAGTTTGTGTGAACCTTGACTCAAATCTTATGTTGTCACAGGTGAAGTGATTTTCATGATTTTGGCTTCAGTGTACAGTCATGTGTAATATTTTAACATTTTTCTTCTAGCATGTTAGGCTGTACCTACCCTGTGCTTTTTAAGAGAGCTCAAAAGAGCTGGGTGAAAGAGAAGAATCTACAAAACTTATCTGCTTATCTGATTTATGGTCATTTGCTACCTTTGAGCATCATGTAAAACATTACCAAAGCCTATGAAATTGTTTTGATTGGCTTTAGTGGGCATTGAGTAAGGCCCAGAATGAATATTAGCGTATTCAGTGGGGGTTTGTTGCTTGTTGGGAATTTTGAGAAAAGACGGTGATGGGGTGGCAGCACAGGCAAATCCACGTGTCTCGCCTGGAAATCCTTCTGTGGAATTTAGACTGTTGTCCTTAGAGTAAAGCTAAGATGATTGAAAAAAAAAAAAAAAAAAAAAATTTTAATCAGATTTGAAAAGTGCATCAGGCTTGATATAACATCCTAACATTTTGAGAACATGGACAGTTAAACCATGTTAGTTCTCACATTGTAGTCTGTGCTGCTTGGCTTTTTAAATTCTTCCTTTCCTTTTCCTAAGTATTCCTGTATTAACGGGTCAGTCAATAAATGGAAAAGACATTGGTGTGAAGTGTTTGAGGGGAGTTTGAGTTTCAGTATGGTAGGGAAAAAAATGTAGGAAAGAGAAACAAGGTTGTTATCTTCTGGATTTGGGTCTGGAACAAAAGTATCCTGGGTCACAAATAATACTGTGGAGAATTGAAATGTTTTACTGAGTGAAACTAGTCTTGTTGTACAGTGTTCACCTTTGGCTGTTGTCTGCATGTGAAGAGATCAGCACAGAACTACAGTGTGTCATGAGAATGGTAGCTTTTTGAATTGAAAACAAGGGTAAACACTAACCCTCGCACAATTGTGTCTCTCGCCTTTTCTTTTATCTTTACTGTACTATGTTTAGCTTGGGACCAGTCAATGAATAATCACAAAACTTGGTATAATCAAGGACATGGAAATACAGCAGCTCAGTGGACAGCTAGTACTTGGTCCTACCAGGATCAGCTTGCTTTTGTTTTCTCATGCCAATAATTGTGAAGTCTGAACTGAGTTATTACGTGCTCTTGAAAGACTTTAATCATTTAAAATAAAAATCTTTCCAAATCTATTAAGCAGCAACTATATTTTCAGTTCACGATGAAGTACTTGATATTCTTAGATCTCTTTTAAGAGCCATGAAATGAAGGAGAATTGGTGATGGCAGCAGCTTTCCCCAAGACATAGGAAGCAGCAGATTAAAAAGGATTCTGAATTGAGATGGAGCCTAAATAGGACTGATCCCCAAATTGATCATAAGTCTTGCAAGGTATCATAGCTTATGTCAGAAATAGTCTGAAGTGAACTCAAGAGAACAGCAATGAGAAAGATGGCACTGGAGACTGAAATGTGAAGAAAGTAATGGCCAAAATGAACAAGGAGAGATGACTGCAAGCAGATGACAGGAACAGGTAGGGTTGCCTGGGAAATGTGAGAAAATATATAAACAGTCTGAAAACAAATGGGCACCGAAACCTCTGTGTGATAGTGCACTCCAGACAGACAAGGCAGATGCTAGAAGAGAGTAAGGATTGCTACTGTAAGAATTCTCTTGCCAGTTAACAAACTCATTTTTAATTTCTTCCTCGAATTTCCTCCTCACCTAAGGGTAATCATTTCATTGTTTCTTTCTGTCCTTTAGTCATAGGGTCCTTTTGAATCTCATCCTTCCTGGCCCATCCTCCTCCTTCCATTTTTAATTTTTTGTTCTGTTTTTCCTCAAATATCTGATGCTCTTTTCTTTAAACACCTTATTTGGGTCATAAATGTTGTGGCAATACTGAGTTGAAAGGGCTAGTAGAGGAAAATTCTTACTAGATTTTTTTCCCCTTTTATATTAATCTTTAAATATTTATAATTTTATGTAAATATAAAACATTACTAGCCAAGTTCTTGTTATAACTTATTGTAAGTAAATCTGATTCCTAGCTGATTAAATTAGGACAGTGATCTACATGGTCAGCTCAGTTGAGCACTGGCAGACATGAGATTTGTTATTTCAGTCACTAAAACTTGCTGGAGAATTTAGTGAAACTCCCATAATGTAATGGCCATACTCGGTTTAAGTTGCATGTAGTGTATTCTCTTAACAGGAAGTCTGAATTAGGCCGCTTAAAATGAACAAAACTATGAAGCTGAGAAGCCCCTATTTCTTTGCATTTTTTATCTGCAACATCAAAATAAATTTAATAGGGATAGATGCAGCATTAAAAACTAATAATGAAAAGTAAATAAAAATATTCTTTGGCTTTCTGTGGTAGCAGTCTGTATTGTCACTTAAGCAAACGAAATACTAAAAAATATTGTCCAGAATAAAATAAAATATTGCTTTTTAAAACATATTTTAATTCACCCTACAACTATCAAAAATTTTACTCTGTGACCATGTAGAGGAAAGCAAAGAAGGGAATAAGGATAAGGAGAAGAAAAAAAGACAGAAAAGTTATTAATAGTTCTGTAATGATAGGAAGTTTATTCTAGGGTTGAGGTAAAACTTAATGGTTCATAAATAGCACATTCATTATGTTTTTAATACTCAGGTTATATTAACACTATATAACATCTTTATGGTACCATTAGTACCACTTAAACTCAGTTTAGAAATAAACATTTCCAAACCTTTTTTTCATGGAACAATTGCCCAAATAAATTATTTTTTAAAAAAATTATCTGATTAGTGCATAGCTTGCTCAATCATAAACAGACTTATAAATGTTTTATGTCAACTCTTACACAGAGTTCTTAAACGTTAACAAATTAATTTATTTTAAAGGCCATATCAAGGTGAAACCACCAGGGCCCTAGGCAGCAGGACAATACATCACAGAGCCATTTCTCATTCAGTCACAGTAATGGCAAAGGATATGTTAAGACATAAAACGTGATATGGTTTGTTAAATATTCATTTATAATTTGCATTCATTATTAAATCATGTGTTAGAACTAATCTTTAATCTCAAAAATACATAATGTGTCAGAAAGTCTATTTGAAAACATAACAATAAATATTTTATGCTTTTCATGTTGCTTTTTAAAGGTTGACTAGAATACACCAAAATGCTTGTCATTTATGTAATTTAATTATTCCAAAGAGATTTGGACTACACTGATGTTGATTTCAATAATTTATTTCAACCTTTAGGTCAATATAAAATAAATACCTGTTTGGGAGATGGTCTGTTCTATGATTAATGACAATTTAGCTCCCCCCAGTACTCCATGGCAACACTGTAGTTCATTGTCTGAAATGTTTGCGGCGCAATGCGGTAGCTCCAAGAGGCTTATTTTATAGTGGTCCTTAATGCTTTGCTTGGTGGTAACAGGGAAGCTTGCTTTTCTACATGTTCTATTTCATTGCTTGGAATTAGAGTTTTTCTCTATATGACACAATAGCCTAAACATTTTTACTGTTGGGAGGTATACTGACTAGAATGTAATATTTGCTGAATTACCATAGAACTGCTATTCAATTTGCATTTTGTACACTGAGAAGAAAGGCCTGTATGAGAGGGCCGAGTGTGACGGAGAAGTGATTTGTATTATAGGAGACTAGGAGCTACTCAATGAACCATGTAAAAACAGTTCATTAAAATGTTTATGTGCTTGGCTGGTTAATGCAAAGAAAGCTTTATTGCAGTCTTATAAAATCTCAGTAACTTCAGGCTGAAGTCAGATCAATGCATCTGTAATAATTTAGACAAATGCCCAATTCAGTTAAGAACCACCAAAAAACATGGCAAACCCCAATATTCTCAAAGTCTTTCTTCCAAACTAAAATACGTTTTAGTATTTAACTTGTACAACTACAGAACTTCCTTAGTGAAAGATTTTTGGACAGAGCTACCATCTCTCTAGATTTCGCTGGACCTTTTAAATCCTGAAATATCCGTTAGGTGGAATCTGAGGTGTTTGGAAATTTGCTAACTCTGCAGCCCTTGTGCTGAGGCACTGTGAGTATGTGGGATGCACTTAAAGTATGTATTGTGTCCTGTACATGCACTCTACACCTTGCTTTATATACAGATCTGGAAGAATTCTGGTTATCCTGTTTTTGAAGACTACAGTAAAGAAAGAAGTTAAGCCTCTAAATTATATTTCCCATTTAACTGTTGACTTGTCCTATGAGTAAGCACTTAACTGAAAATAAGGATGTCAGTGAAATGGCTTTTTGTTTGTTTGTTTTATCTAGGCACAATGAGTGTGATTGGCCTAGTTATATGCTATGGGATTAATAGTAGCAAAAGTAAAACCCTTGTAAAATGAGGTTTCCTGCTCCCCTGTCAGAGAGAGGGGCAGTAAAAGCTACAATTCTTCCCGCTTAGCTTAGCAGGCAACTAGCAGAACCTCTGCAAGGGATGTGACATCATGGAGATTCTCCAAAAGCTAAAATGTTGGCCTGTGTATGAACTGCAAGAAGAGGAGGTGGAGCTGTCTGAGAAACCATGCTGGGTTGTCTAAGAACTTACAATGAGTTGGATGGTGGTTTTGATTAATAAAGTAATGAAGCAGACCTCCCTCCCCTAAAAGCAATACCTTAGTTGAACAGTGGGGATTCTACTCTTATTAGTCACATTGTTCTGAAAATAGTGGTAAGAGGGGAAAGAAATATCTTTAAAAGATGCATAGTCAGAGCAAACCCCTGATTCCTAATCAGCCACATCCTCTCCCTATCCTTCTGGAGAATATGGACCATCAATTTCCCCACAAGATGAAGGGGAGGTAAAGCAATAGTTTAGCATCCTATGCATTATCTCTCTTTTTATGATTACAAATAGAGCACTTATGTTCACTGACCCATATCTCATACCAGACATCAGTAGCCAGGTCCAGATTTAGGTTATTGTTCCAGCACTGGATTAGGCCGTGCGATCAGAATCAGATTTATCTAATATGATCACTTGATTGTGACATTTCTTATTGGCACTGTACGTATGCACAGCCGAAGCTTGAAGACATAAAGCAAATGCTCTTGAGGCCCAAAAGAACAACTGTCAGTGCTTTTGCCATGAGCTTCAGAAAGGTTGAGGAGATGCTCTCTATTGGGTTAATTAAGCTGTCCTTTTGTGTGCAAGTTTAAAAGGGAAAAGCTAGTTTGCTCCCCATGTGGCTTTCCCAAATTCTTTCAGCTGTAGCTGTAAGCTTAAATGACCCTCAGTCCTGGAGCTATCAACTTGATGTGTATAATTGATTGCTAAACATTTTTTACAGCTTGTTAAATGGTAAGGCTAAAAAAAAAGGTAATATATGAATGTTGATTAAAGTGCTTTTGTACAGAGGGGTCAGAGACGTTAGCAAGTTAAAAAGAAAGTGGGAGCTCTGCTGTGGTACTTATAACCTGTACACTTTGTTTCGCATAATTGATCCCACATGTCTACTCTAAGGTTTTTTTGTCAGGTTTCAAACTGCAAATATTAAAATGCATTTAGAGTAGAGCATGCTTCAGTAAGGACACTATGCAGAATGCTCAGCAATGTAGATTGCTGATATTATAATGGCAATTCTTATTAAAGGAATAATTTAAATGACCACAGTAGCTTGTAATTGTGTGGTAAGGTAGGAGAAAAAAATGGCGAGGTGTAAAACCTCACAGTAACTGTAAATCTGAAATGGATTAAGATAGACATTCAAATGGTAATTGCCAGTAATTTTTTCATTATAATTTGTGGTGTTTTTTTTTTAATAACTGACATAAGACATAATGTGTTTTTCAGGCTTCTTTGATAGCTAGCCAACAAATGGAATCTGTCACAAAATATTTGCAGCTCCTGTTAGTGAGAAAGGTATGATGCTGTTACAAGTACAGACTGAAAAACGTTCTGAGTGTACATCTGTGAGGTTTTTGGCTTAATAATGTGTTGACTGGCTATCTGCAACAGAACAAATTGTTAATCCATTTGTAAAAAAGCAAATAATAAATCCTCAACCTTCGTTTGGGAAACAAATGCCTCGAGTTTAATAAGCATAACTTTTTAATACCAATATGATATTCCAGATTTTTTTCTATAAATCATTAGTACTGTTAAAGAAAAGGTGTAACTCGCTAGAGTTGCCCTGCCAAGGTAGTTATCAATGAAATTCACAGGATTAGAAGAATAGTTTGGTCATGACTATTTCTCTGCTAATTATGCCAGTTAATTCTAGTTACAGAAAACACTCACTATGAATTGTACACAGATGCATCTGACAGTGAATATAAACCAAGAGCTTTGTATATATTGTTGAACATCCAATGCATAAAAGCAGGTTTTAGTCTGTCCCAATCCAAGCAGGATTTGAAACAGTCATTTAGGGGTGAAAATTCAATGTTTCCTGTACAGAACTCCTGAACTATCCCTTTCCTTTACATAGGTTGGTTTGTCTGTTTTTCCTAAAAAGCCTAAATGTAGAAGCTTTATTTTCTTGAATCCTTTTTTAGTAGATTTAAGCATAATTTAATTTAATTTTCTGGAATGTGGTAGTTCAATTCTTATTTTCATAAATGTGAAATTTCAAAAGGATGTTTTATATTTGTATCTATGCTATTGGAAACTGAATAGAATATTTTTCTGGATGGTAAACTCTAGCAGGTGTTTGGTTATTATTATTATTATTATTTTAAAGTTATAAAGTTATTTTAATTGGTAATGTCACCTGCCAGAGATATGTGCCAGTTCTAAGAGTGAGATACTAAACTGTAATGATTTATTTAAAAAATTGCTCAAGAAGATGGAATTAACTTTTGAGATTTTAGATTAATTTATTTTTCATGTATTCTAAAACTATAAATTTTAGTAACATAACCTTAATGTTATTTCAACTCCCCTATTTACCTATAAATAGGATCAATACTCTTAATGCTGTATGGAATGTTTTAATTTTTATTTTTTTAAAAAGAAGACAAAATGGGTTTAATTAAAAATAAACTAGTCATTATTAGAGTACTAATTCTAAAATGTTTCAAGTATGTCACAACTTTTCAGCTGCATACAACAATACAAGTTAGCTAAAATGAATTTAGAATCAAAACCAGAAAAAACTCCAAGCAATAAATCCTATTGTAGTGGTAAAATGATAGGGAAAGTCACAAGAGGAAATGGGAAAAGAATATCTCTTTTAACAGAAGTAGTGCGTTTTATTTTTTAAATTTTGCAGAAAATTATCAGTAAGACTTTTTTGTTGTTTTTTTACTGCACAGTATCTTGTTTATACAAAATTAGCTATGTGCCCAACTTTAACTTGAAAGCAATGTAACTTGGACAAAATATTTCTGGAATAAGTTTTATTTAAGACAGCACAACAACATTGAAGTTAGAAACATGTTTGTGTCTTTTTTTCATGACTAGCCCATGTCTATTCTCTATGAAATTGATGTCAAAAAAGTATTATATATTTTCAGTGGGAAATAGAAGGCTGCCCTCTACTATCCTTGTCAGGACGTCGTATCCCTTTAATCATACTTTTCATTTCAGTACATTGAAATTTCCGTTACCAAGGACAACATCATAAATAAAAGTGTTTGTGAAATTTTTACCTGCAGCTTCCTAACTTTGTGCATTAAGCATGAGACTAGCAGAGAGGTGGTCAAATGTGAAAATTTATAATCATTTATTACGTACGGCTGAAGCGAGAAGGGAATAAAAGCGTGAAGGCATACATCTATAAACTGGAGCAGAAAAGCTTAAATGAAAAGTAAAGTGAATTTCTGTGTCTTGTCATAAAGTAATGAGAAGCTAGAGCTTTATTCATAGCAACCCAAGATGCATTTACTCTCAATCTAGCTTTAGCAGTAAATGCTTCCCTGATGTATTGCTTTGGACTTACAAAGAAATATTTGTGCTCTACATAATAGTATAGTTAGGAGAATTACTGCATGGCTGAGGAGATTCTATAAAGGTTTATAGCTGGTGGTGTTACTGTAATTTAATCACAATGTAGCTAAAGTAGTACTTTAATATCACAGGTTACTTTTTTATTTACCATTTATTAGTAACTGACAGTCAATCATCACCACATCATAAACAAATCATGCAGGATTCTATAGGAACCCTGAAGTTCCAGAACAGATGCACTGTAGCTTTTACACATGCTCCATAATGAGATAAACATCAAATTATTTTTTAATGGAGTAATCATGGAAGTCAGGGTTCTTGTTTTCAGTCCATCAGCCAAAGAAAATGTTTCATGTCATGAATACAATTAGTGTTGCATATTGTGTGTACACGTGTGAGGTAATGCACCAATCCATTACAGGCAATACTGGAGAATGTTTTCAAAAGTAGGAAGAAGACCTGGGCAAAACACACTGTGTATAGGAATTTGCACATATTGAGTGAGTTTACAGACTAAGAATTAGGCCCTCTTAATTTCAGCTACCTTTTTGTTAGGATGACTCTGCTTTGTAAATTGAGAAAGTAAATGTAGCTAGTAAATGTAGTAGAGTCCATCTAGTGCTCTTGAGGCACTGTAGGATCGACTTCCCCCAGTTTTGTTTTTACGATCAGCTTTTAGTACAGAATCACAGTATTGCATCTGAGTTTGCTTGTGTTAGCAAAATTAAATGCTGATTGGAACTCTGAAAGTATTGCCTCTTTGGACTGAAAATTGTGATTCTCCCAAGGCTCTAAAGACACTGTGGTCTTTTAATTGCAAACAAAATCTTTGTTTTTAAGTACTCTCTAGATGTGGGGGAATGACTAGTAAGCAACATCAGAGTGCCATGTTGATTAATATGTAGTAGTAATAAGCCACACAAAGATGTATGTTTGTAGGCTATTGGTGCATGTCCTGAGTACACTGCAAAGAAACGGGCTGAAGATCAAGTGCCTTCTATCACTTGAAAGGCTTGCCTATAAGTCTAGTAATGCACACCTTTGCATGGCTTATTGCTATTAGAATATGTCTCTTTAAATTAAAATTTCATGCAATCTACCCTTTCATGGTGAAAAATACTTCCTATAATAAAAACATAAAATATTTGGAGGAGGTATATGGAAAAAAAAGCTGCTTTGCTGTTACATTAGAATATGAAATCTCCTTTTCCATTCAGCATTGCATTCTTTGTTTGCATGTTCTTCAGACTAACCAGACGTTTCAAAGTATTAAATCTGATGTAAAAGAATGCTGTTGATTTGACTTTTCTTAACTAACTTAAAAAAAAACCAAACCAAAAAACCCCCCAAAAACAAAACAAGAAAATGAAAAACAAAACAAAACCCTGACTTTGGTATTAGAAGAACCCGTGAGCATTTTTTTCCCCTAAAATTACTGTACAAATCTTTCAGGTCATAGTAAACTCTTGAGTTTATTTACATATTTATTGACCTTTTGATGTAAGAGCTTTTCAAAAGGAACCTGAATCACTGTGATCTGCCCTTGTAGTTAGCTCAAGTAAGTTGACAGTTGTGCCATGCACAGCCAAATGAAAACGGTTACTGAATCTTTATACATGGAATTATTTGTAATATATAAAATAGAATTGTAAAAGGAAGACACTAGTAGAAAACCATAATAATTTCTGTCTCTATATTCCTTTTTGCTTTTCAATGGCTCTCTGTCTACAGCCACTTTCAGTGCTTCCTTGAGTGGTAAGCAGAGATCCAATTTAAATCACACTGCACAGAGATGAATTAGTTTTTAGACATTATGTGATATTCTAACTGTTTTAATATGCTTATCCTTTTAAAATCCACCATTTGAAGATATACTATTGTGAGGTCTTTAAAAACTCCCAGAAGAAGCCAAATGAAATCTAATTTTTTTTTCCTTAACCACCACCCTCCCAGTTATATGTTTTTGTTTATTTTGCAATGAGAACTGAGAACATACGCATTTTGGGTCAATCCTGAAGTAGCAATTCATTTCAGTGCCTACTTCCAGACAACGACTGAAAAATCAATTATTTATACAGCCCTACAGTTAAATGGGCTTTTTTGTAAGGTAAAGGACTGCAAGTTCTTTTTATTAATTATACCTGAGATACTGTTTTATATTTAGTGTTTCTCAGACTTTTTCTAAAGGTCAACTACCGTCATCAACTGAGCAGTTTAAGGCTTCATTGCATAGTATGCAGGAAAATTATGAAGAGTCCTTCAAAGCATGTGAGCACAGTGGTTTTTACTCCAACTGCAACAACACATGATTGAAAGCAAAATTTCAAAGGCATATTTGGAACCCAATATACAGCATAAATCTAAATAGTTGAGATTGCTTATGCATAATCAAGCTATGAGAACCCATAGTGGCTTTCAAAATCATGTGGCAGGGCTGGCTCATAAAAGAACTCAAACAGTAAACTGAACATATTTTCTATGGAACAATCAAGAGAATGTAAGTGTGATCTTTGGAAACTATTTTCACATTAACATTTTTAGATTTAGAAAAAAATTCTAAGTTTCTCACAAAACAATGTAGGGTATATTTGACACCTGGATCTTTGGTTTAGAAACATCTGGCTTTTTCCTTTTTTATCTGAATTATCCTTTTGAAAATAGAAATTGGAAGCTACAAAACTAATATTTGTAACTTTTTTCATATTATTATGAAAACCAGACCCCATCTTGCAAGCAAGGATTAAAAGACAGAAAAATGGGGGGGCGGGAGGGTTGGAACCCAAAACCCACAACCCTATTTCTGGGTAGTTGCGCATTCTGCTAAAAGTTTCGGATCCCCAATCATAATATTAGTAAGTTAATGTATGGTTTTGAATATAATAGTATATTATCATGGGCCCATCAAAGATTTCCCAGATCTGCAACAGCAGTTAGACTCTAACTCCTTTTGAAATTTATTTTTGAATCAGTACAACTGAGATGTCTGAGGACCTCTGCAAATTTGGACCTAAGTGATTATTACTTCTCACAGAACCAATAGAAATGTGTGATATCTGGTAAGAGGTAGCATTCAAATAATTTCTGACAACAGGATTTTTTTTATGAACATGTTTTATATTTGTTTTTAAGGCAGTTATTCTTGCATCAACAACAGGGCAACAGTACTATCTGAAAGGCCACGGATCAAGTGATCTCTCTCTAATATTAAAAGCTGAGTATTATTCAAGAGAAGGATTCACTGACCTAGCACCAGAGGAGCTACAGATAGCACTTTGGGCTGTCTTGTCTTTGTGCCTTTTTCTAATCATTCAGGAAGGCGTTTGTACCAGTAACTGTACTGTTGTGTGCTAAGAGCCTTCTCTGTGTTCAGGCAAAACTCCCATTTGAAAGCCCAAAAGGGCTTCTGCTAATAGAGGAGGGCAGCATCAGGAACCTAAAGTAATAGGAAAAGATGTATTTGGAATGAGGCCTCAAATACTGTGTTTCTTTTACAGTGTATCTCCACATCTAATCCAAACAGAATTGGTCCAACGTGAAAAATGGGGGAGAGGATGTGGCAAAACCGTTCGGTCACATAATAAGGAGATAAGCTCTATGGGAAATAGCGTCTATCATTAATTCATCTGACTGGAGAGAATTTAGATAGAAAGCTTTTATGAGTTGTTTTAGGCTAGTAATGAAATCTAGGATGAATAACACTCCATCTAGAATGCGTGAAAGTATATGTCTATCTCAACATCTTAAAGGAATATTTTAAACTATGTAAATTCTGTCTAGAGTTATAGCTTAAAAAAATATCCAACATATTTGATCATTAATCACAAGTTGTTATTATTGTACAGTTTTTGTTACAGTAAAAAAGAATGCTTAGGATAGAGTCTGAGCAGCTGTTCTAAATGCTTTCAAACTTGTGGAAAAGATCCTGTTGGTTTGAATGGGCAACACTCAGGTGTTTTTTTAGCCATTGGCTGTAGGTTTATAGGGCTCTGCCTATTATTTCTAAGGAGCCCAAGAAAAGAAATTTAGAAAAGCAGATACTGCATTGAGTATAGTTCACTGAAGCTTTTCTGGGGTCTACAGATTCAGAGAAGCTGTTAACCTTAGGCTTTAAATTACTATATAGCAAAAAGGAGGGCAATGTGCAGTAGCTTCCAGCATGTCCTACAGCCTTGGGATCTTTTGCAATATATGTGCCTGTTTGTGTATATAAGGTAGGGAAATAATTGCAAATATAAACTTGTAAATGACAATAATACTAGAATTACACTTTGACTGTATTCTAGCTTTCTTATAGAGATCTTACAGTGATTCTTATAGTATATTTTACAGCATTGTAGTTCTAAACATTTCCTTTTTTAAGAGACAGATTCCCCCCCCCCCTCACATTTAACAATATTCTAATGCCTGTGAATGGTCTTCTAGGCTAAATTGGCTAACCATGTTGTGAGATGCTAGTAAATGTAAGAAATACAGAATTTAGCTGGATGTGATGTGAATCAACATTTTTTGCACCACATAACACATTACAAACAGGTTTCATGCTTATTTGTATGTGTGTTAACTTGTTTTGGGTGGAGCAGACCAACCTTTAGAATGAGAATGTAATGCAAAATTTTTTCTGTGCAAAAGGTTTTAAAGAGATGTTATTGTTTTAAAGAGCATGGATTAATTCTTTGGGTGAAATATAATCTGTTTCCCTGTACGTTCCGTAGCTCAGTAAAAGTACTTGGAGAAATTTTTATAAAATGAGAAAGTGTGGTTCAACAGCAGAGACAGTCACCTCTGAGCTGATGACAAGCACAAAGAATAGATGGCAGTTGGAAGAAGTTATAAGCTGGTAAAAGTAACCAGGTAAAAAGAAATTTGCAGTTCTTTCTCAACAGCCAGTATTTTAAGCACAATGTTGTATAGAAAGACACTTTTTGTACAGCAGTGGGATTGTGCAATGGCATAGCAAGACCAAACTCTGAGTACATGTTTTTTTGGTTTTGGTTTTTTTTTTTTTTCAAACCATTTGTGTGTATGTGTGTGAACGACAGACTACTGGAAAAAAGCGGACAGAGGCGTGATAGTCTCCTCTATCTCTCTGTGACTGGAGCTGTATCTATCTTTAGATTTTTTGATGTATATGGTAATGGTGTGATTATGGTGATTAATTTCATCAGAAAAAAACCCCTACCTGGCTTCATGTCTTGGCTTTGCATGCAGTCAGCATGCTACGAAAGAGTATCTTGATTTGTAAAGTATAACTCTGAAAAGAAGGAACAGAAGCAGGAAACTTTTATATAGTATGATAGATTTCCATTAAAAAAAAGAATTAATCCTGTAGCCCTGACTGTAATATTTATAGACTTATTGCAAAGGTCAAATTGTCCTCTTTGAAGATAGGTGGGAAAAAAGGACCCTGATCACCTCAAAAAGTCGATCAACACAGGCTTATCTAGGTGCTCCAACAGGATCTTGGTAAGGTGGATAAAAAAACCTGTCAGATCACGTACTTAAGTCATGTCAGAAATTTGCTATATCTGCCATATGATAGCTTATTCTGACACTTAAACAGCCTATTCTTGCTTAAGCAGAGAGGTGGACAGGTAACCTCTGTAAGTCCCTTCCAACCTTTTTTTTTTTTTTTTTTTAACATGAAAATTTCCTATCATTCTCAACATACCTTTTTGTAGAGAGGTTATTTCTGACTTTTATCTAAAACAAACTTCAGGGGAGGCTTACATTTGGCAACACGGAATGCTAATTTGCTAAGGCTGTGGAGAATCTGACCTGCTCTTTTGATATACTAGATCCCAGTTATTCTACTGCACATATTATATACAATTTAATCTAAAATTTCCAATGTGGCTGCTTAGCAGCATGCATTTGTGAGAAGGAAAGGTGCTATAGCATCCCTGGTAACCAAGGTGGGGTTTTTTTGTCATTAAGCTCTAAGAATTTTGATAGTAGGCCACTTATCTGGCTAAAATCAGATTTTTCAACTGTTGCTGCTCCTTTCCTTAAAAGCAGCTGAACCAGTATTTTGGAAATCATTGTCACTTTATGAATCATCAGAATTTGTGTGGATAAAAGACTTTCTGTTTCAGGCTATTTGTTGATATCATTTTCATTATGGGATAGATTTGTCTTTGTGGCAATATATACAGAACAAAGCCTGAAAAACTGTACTTAATTTATTGTAGAGGTTCTTGGTGTGAAATCCAGAGTGATACTCTACTTGCCCATCTCTACTTCATCTGACATTAATGGAAGTATCTTTCTAACATGGCTGTGAACTAAGGAAGTATCGTCTGGTTCTGCATGTAGCTGAGGTAAAGAAGACTTAATCTCCAAGGCCATACCAAAGAATCTTTTACAGGGTAGGTTGATGATTTGTTCCAGGGCCTTTGCTGTGACAGTTTATTACTACCAAATTTCTGAAGATCTGTTAATTTGGTAGCATTACAAAATTTCTGCCTTCTGTTCTTTTCTTTTAACTTCTGATTTTCATAAGCAGAAGATCTGAATCAGTCATGTTGTTTCCTGTTTGCCAACTCTGAAAGTACTAATTTAAGTGATAACTACAAGAGCTGAAGTAGCTGCTTGTGGGACAGTGGCTTCAAAATTTCACAACAGTACTGTTTCAAATGTCAAATTTGTTAACTGTTGAAGTAAAGATTTCTAACTTCATCTATGGTAGAAAAATCCTGTAATTTTGGAATTTGGTATCCTTTGCATTAACTCTGATGTATGACACAAGTTTCCTAAGGCTTATAGATTCTAGCACTGGTCTGGATTTAAAACGAACAGTAAACCCCTAATCTATCCTTGCCAAGACAATTTTTAATTCTTTTAGGTTTACAGGAAGACTGCTTGTATGAGTAAAATGAGTTCTATTTGCAATCTGCAGTTTCTGTTGCCGCAATATGGTTATTTTTTAATTTATGAAAAAATAAGCAGAATTAGTTCAGTATAGCTGCATACGATCTACTATCCTTCTCTCTCCCATATACCAGAACTTTTCTTGCAATGCAAACTTTTTCAGTGATGGAAGCGTTTAAATTCATACTAGAGGTATGCTTTAAAATACTGAATTGTTTTCATTAGGTGTTAATTTACTAAGAATGTATTTCATTGATTTTAATTCTTCTACAGTTCTTCTATATAGTGTTTACATGCACATTTTGCTAACATTTTATTTAATTGACATTTTGAAGTATTCAAGCATGGATTTTAGTAGCTGAGAATTCTTTAAAAATCCTTTTTAGTTATGTCAAACAAATGAAAGATCAAAGGCTTAAAAATTAACAGGAGAAGGATGAAGTAATTCCACCTACTTGAAAATGGGTATGTTGAAAAAGTGCTGAAATTCAGAATACTAAAAGTATCGGTGTAACATTCTCCACCACACCAAAAAATGATTGTAACTTATTGTTTAATCTTGAATGAAATATGCTGTCTGTAAAAGGAAACTTTTAGGAAATGTCAAATAATAACAGATTGAGAGACAAATGTTAAAATTAGGGAAAGAAACTTCTGATAAAAGAACTGCCATGCAGGTTTCTGTTGCCCTAAAGCAGAATGAACTTCTGATAAGAGTGTCAGCTTTCAGTGGTACCACCCAAATTGGAACAGATCCTGACAAACTTGCTAAAGATTAGAACTGTCCATAGACTGATGTATTCAAGATAGCAAGGACTATTCTGTTAAGACCTGCCAAATTTAAAAGCTTGAGCAATCCATTTACACTCTGCACAGAGTGACAAATAGAACTGTAATTAAGCACAGGGCAGTTCTGTTCTTCAGTCTCCAAAAGGCAGGATTCTAGCTTAGCCAAAGGTTTTTAACTTCTAGTTGACATCTACCAAGAACACATCCTACTTTTCCATGAGACTTGAAAAATGACAGGTGTGCTTGTATGTTCTCTTTTCTCTACACATTGCCAGTTTTTCTGTCTAGACACCTTTATCCTTTTCAAGGCATAGACAGCTTTATTCTATCTTTATATGCTACTTAGCATAATGTAGTTACATTTCTTCTGGGTGTTCATACATGCTATCGGAACAGAAAAAAACCCCCAAAACGTGCCTTCTATGCTTCTTAATGAAGGATATATATATATATATTTTTTTTTTTTTTTTTAATCCCAACAGATATAATAAACAGTTCTGGATAAAATTTGTAGCTTGATCACAACACTACTTAATTCCCAGAAACCAAAGAATATCTGACCAGCCTGTGCAACTGTAGGGTTGAGGCAGCCACTTGCAGAACCATACTGCATGTAACACCATGGCCCACTGAAAAAGCAGAGAAGCTTATTTTTTGCAATTAATGACCTAAGGAAACTGAACTATCAGTTATGTAAGACCATACTATTTTTAACATTTCAAACCACCTGAGGATCTTTACCTCTTTATTTTAGATGGACCACAAACTATCCTGTACAGGTAATTGTTGATGACAGTGTTGTGTGGACAATTACCCCTCATTATCATTTGTGGGTGCCAAGACCTTGTAACTCATTGCAAGCAATAGGTAAAATCCTTCTTGGGCTGATTCTATTAGCATAATTTATTGATGTTAAAAGAACATCCCACCACCACCATAATGATAAAACAGAACAAGACAAAAAACTCCCAGAAGTCTACAAGAAGAATTAAGATAAGACTGTCCACAGCACTTCATATCTCTAACAGGTAAATATTTAAATGAGCTGATATCAAGCTCAAGAAAAGCAAAAACTTAGCATGCCAATTTAAGATCTGGAATCTTTAACAATTTGTTTCTGAATTTTCTGTAAGATTACCAAATATCCAAGCCTAAGTAGCTAACAAGTTTGTTTACCTGTGATAATATGATATTCACAGATTTCAGAAGAGACTTAGAAGCAATTAAAAACATTATTTGTGTGTTTCTAGGTTAAAAAGAAAGTATTCCAGTGTGTTGGAAGGCTTGAATGTGTATCTTTAGTCTTGATATCACAGCAAACAATATTGTTTGGACTGACAGTTTTGGCAAGATGTTTTCACTTATGAAAGTAACTGACTAACAAGCAGCATGTGATTTTACTCACTCTCCTGGGAGCAGCCTGAGAAAGGAATACCCCCCCCCCCCGACCCTCTGATCTTAATAACAGCTGATTATTCTCTGCCTCTTACTATGGCATCTACCCATTCCAGCCTGTTGCCTGGGAGGGAAATCCCTAAAATCCTGGGAACTTGAAATGGAGATCAGAGGAAACAAAGGTGTACACTTTACATCTTCTCCTTTTTTTATGTATGTATAAAGGAGGCCCAGATCAGATTCATAAATAAAAATGCTTACATTATTTATGTATTTTTTGCACTATTTACATTTGTATTGTTAACATTAAAAGCTGTCACTGACTTCTTCCAGTACTGTCAAAGACTTAAATGACTCTTTAAAAGCTTTGTACTAAGAGACTTTGTTTACAATCATTTTTTTGCAGAACATTCAGTTACAAAATACCTGTCATGCTGCTCATAATACTGTAAGTTGAATAATTGGATTAATCAGCGGCCAGTTGCCTATGTTCAATGCAATTATGATGTGCTCATCTTACTTCCTATAATGTCAATATTTACTTTTATCTCAGATAAAACTGATTTTACTTCAGTGTAACTTTAGAGAAAGTTTCTGATTTTTTTTTTTTTTACAAGTCTAAATGAATATTTCAGGTGATACTGTTGAAAGGACTCAGAATGGTCCACTGACAGTAAAGAGAGAACTAAGATTTTATTCTACAAATAATTTTGCATGTGAGTAATTCACTCATCTGAGTTGCCAAGCTTCTGTTCTGTTTACAAATAAGCAGCATGATATAATTGTGGTATATTTCATATAAAGGTACACTAAAAAAATGTACCTGTCTATTCTTTGAAGCTATTCTTACTATTGAGGTCATTGATGTAATCTGTAAATAACTGAAAGGAAGTATTGGATTTGGGCTTTTTTGAAAAACTAAACAAAAGAGAAGAAGCAAAAACACTCTCTCGCAAGGATTTTATGCTGGCATTGGGTAATCCATGGAAATATTACATATGAATGATATCTTTCATTACTCCCTGCCTAATAACAGTGATTTTGCAGATGAGCAAATCCAGAATTAATCCAGCTGTCTTCAAGTAATTTGCGTGTTGGATTAAAACGTCGTAATTTCCTTGTTACTGAAACAGAGTTTCTTTTCAGAAACTATTTCCTGTCTGAAAGTCAAGCGTTTTTCCTTGATACATTCAAGTGGCCAGTTTAAGTATTAATATTACAAGATAGGGTCGTTTTACAAATAAATTTAAAAATAGGTTAGAATAGAAGCATTTGCTTAGGTAACTTTATCTTTTACATTTTATTTCCATTTGTTATTCTGTTCTTCCTAGTAATTTGCCTATATTTTTCAGGATTCTGCCTGCAGACTGCAAGAATCAGTAACATGTTGCACTGTTAACTTAGATCCTAGGAACACATCCTTCAATAAGGTGAAAATGTTCGGAGAAACTCACTGAAGTGAGTGTTATGTTTGGTTTTTAGCTTGTTTTGTCTAATAACAGACCAATTTGAAGCAACCTGTTAAAAGAACTTTGATAAATCATGTATACTGTTTGCTTACTTGCATTATTTCTTTTTTCTGTCCTCATACATCTCTTACTTTCTTTCTATTTAAATTTCTAAAATAATTAAGTGGGGTGTATACATTTGTCAATAGATATGCAGGAATATATTTTTAGTGTAGAGTTTGGTACTATATGTTTTCCTAATTTCAGTGAAAAAAAATTAAATCGAAAGTAGAGATGTTTGCTCCTTCTCAGTTTGCTTTAGCATCTTTGTGTTTTCACAGTTTTATTTTTCATTTATTTTGTGGTTTTGTTCAGAAGACCATTCAAATTTAAAATTAATTTTTCCAATTAATGTTTTAGATCCCTTGGGGCTAAGTTTTTCATTGCTAAACAGTTGAATACCACAAATACTATAGGTGAGGCACTCCCACGTTATCAAATAAATGCTCAAGGTACAGCTTATAATGTTGAAAAATAGAAAAATAAATTGACCTTGATGAAGTGTGTCTTCTTTTGTCTGTTCCCAGGAAAGTTTATTTCAGGTATTTCTACTGCTGAAATGATTAGAGTTAACAGCTTTTTCCCTCCATTTTATTTTACAGGGTCTCTTCATCTTCCTGATATATGGGGTGTACAACACAGAGGTAAGTCTGCTTGGAGTATCTCAAGGCTGACAGAGTGAATGAGAGAAATGACAGGTTTCTTATCTTGATAACTGAGGGACAAAGTTGGCTTTCCATATGAGTGTCCTACTGCCCTTCATGCTTGGACTAGCTTATATGCATCCCAGCTTACCATTAAACACAGACACCCTGAATAAAGGGACAGACTCATTTCTCATAGGCATTGACTAATATTTTACTGCTGCTTTAAGTTTTTTGAATTCCTGGTCTTTCTTTTAACACTTAGCTAAACCTGACAGTCCTAAACTTTCATAATTTAATTTACATTTTAAAACGAACTGTTAGTTTACATGCTATTTAAAGGAAACTATTTATATTATAAAAGGAACAAGTTTTACTCACTTGACTTCAAAATTTTGTTGCGTATAGAAATTGCATCAAATTCCATTTTTTACATCGATTAGATATTTTTAAGATTTTAAAATCTGACCCAAGGCTTTGTACCAGTTAGGCCTATGGAAGATACTTGATTTTTACAGGTTGAACTGTCATAACGGTAAATATTTTTGACAGATAAAGCATAAAAATCACAAGGAATTTGTGCACTTTGTTCCATTGCTTCCATTACGTTAATGATAAAAATTAGTGTTAATATGTTCAATTCCAAGGTTTTAAGCTAAGGTACCTCTGCACTTTACATTTTAATTGCATTTGGCATTCAGAAGTAAAACCCTACAGAAATACAAAAGGCTTTCAAAGCCAGTAGTTAGAAATAAAGCAGAATTCTATTCATACTCTATTAGCATCCAAGGGGGCATACTGTATTGGAGAAAGAGTGCTCCCGGTTACTTTCAGCGAAAAAGAGAGCTATTTCAAAATAATGGAACTTTTATCTTGTTTTCGTTATAAGGATGAATTGCTTCCATACGTGCAACTAAAACAACGAACATTATTGGTAGTGTGGCTTTTGTTGCAACAGCGGGCCAAAGAATCCTGTATTTGGGGTCCGCTGCTAGAGGGGGAGGTTGGTCAAGCTGATGGTTGGGTGTGCCAGCTCGCTGGCGGCCAGATGCCCAGTTAGGGTGCCAGTGCCACTGAGTCATGCGGAGGTACTTCCCCGTTTGTACGTGGTGAGGATTTCCAATGAAATGTCACCAGCGGTGGGCGTGAAATACACCTGCCTGATAGATCAGATGAAAATATTCTTTCTTATGGGTAGCATCTCAGTTCTCGGGAGTGGCTTCGTTAACTGTGCGGCGTTACGTGCCGTTAATGTCACTCTTTTGAGATAAAAGTAGCAACGGCCATACTCCACTCTCCCTTTGTTAAAAATGCTAAATTTCAGCATCTCCCTCCCTGCGGCTTCTTAATACGTGCAAATGCTTACGCTAGGCACACGGGTGCTGCGTGTTTGAGGCGTGTTGTGTATGCTTCGGCCGGGCAACGACGTTAGCCTACGCGAGGCTGCACCTGCGCTTTTCATTACGGGTTGTGCCTCTGCCGCCCCGAGAGGCTGCCGTCTGGCCCGGTCCCCTTAGCTGGCAGGCGCCCGCGCCCGCCTGGCAGCGCTGGAGGCGGGGGCCGGTACCGCGCACGACCGGTCGGTTAGTACCACTCGAGGAAACGGCCACGCTCTTTGATGGCTGGCAGGCAGGCAGGCAGGCTGCCGCTCGCTCTATTCTTAGTAACGCGGCGGCAAGTCCACAGCGCGCCTTCGGCGCGGCCTCGCCTCCCGCCGCAGACGGCGCTCGGCGCTGCCCGGGGCTCCCACCCCGCCCGTGCGGCAGGGCCGGCGGCCCGCGGGCGCGGGGCCCAGCCTCCGGGAGGTGCCGGCCAACGCCCCTGGGCGGACGCGGCAGGAGGCGCTCCGGGGCGCGCGGCCCGGGGCCCAGGCCCTCCGCGGCGGGCAGGCCCCCCGCGGCGGCGGCCCCCACCAATATGGCACCGCCGCCCCCCGCCCCCCCCCCCCGCCGCCAGCGCGGCGGCGGCGACGGCGGCGGGCGGGCGGGCGGGCGGGGGCCCGTTGCGCCTGCGCGCTGGGCGCATGCTGGCCGCCCGGCCGGCCGGGCCGTACCCAGCGTGCCGCGCGCCGCGCATGTGCAGTGCGGGGCGCAGGGGCTGCTAATTCCATTGTGGAGCGGACGCGGCGTTATTTTTAACTGGAGGCGGCGGCGGGAGCCGTAAGTGCAGCCCGGGCCGGGGGCCGCCCGTCGGCGCGGGTGGGGGTGGCGGCGATGCGCCCGGGCGGCGGCTGCCGGGCCGCCGCGGGAGCCAGCCGCTGAGCGGTCGCCCGCCAGCGAGGCAGCGAGCGGTGTCCGGCGGGCGGGCGGGCGGCGGGTCCCGCAGCCCCTCTGGGCCGCGCCTCCTCTCCGGCCCGCCTTCCCGGGGGATGAAACTCGGCAGCGGCTTCCTCGGCGGCGGCGGCGGCGGCGGCAGCAGCAAGAGGGCGGCGGCCATGGAGCCCACCTTCCCCCCCGGCATGGTTATGTTCAACCACCGCCTGCCCCCGGTCACCAGCTTCACCCGGGCGGCCGCGCCCCCCCCGGCGGCCCAGCACCCCCCGCAGTGCGTGTTACCTCCGGCCTCCGCCGCCGCTTCCTCCACGGCGGCGGCCGAGCCCCCGGCGCCTCCTCCCCCTCAGGACATGACTTTCAAGAAGGAGCCGGCGGGGGCTTTCCCCTCCGCTCCCTCCTCCTCGCAGAGGAGCCCCTGGGGCTTTCTGCAGTCCCTAGTGAGCATCAAGCAAGAGAAGCCCAGCGAGCAGGAGGAAGAGGAGCAGCAGCAGCAGCCGCAGCACCATCACCACTACGGGGGGCTCTTTGGGGGAGCGGGGGAGGAGAGACCCCCCGGCCTGGGGAGCAGCAGCGGGGAAGGAAATGGCCAGAGCGTGATTCAGGACCTCAGCCTTCTTCACCACCTGCACCAGCATCCCCACCGAGACCTGTTACTGAGTGGCAGAGGCGAGGGCGCCCCTGGGAGCTCGGGTGAGCCAAAGCACGATGCCCAGGTCAAGAAGGCAAAAAGGCCAAAGCCAGAAACTCAGGGAATCAAAGCCAAGCGGAAGCCAAGCGCTTCATCCAAACCCCCCCTGGTGGGAGATGCAGAAGGTGCCATTGCGTCCCCCAGTCAGAAACCTCACGTCTGCGAACACTGCAGCGCTGCCTTCAGGAGCTCCTATCACTTGCGCAGACATGTGCTCATTCACACGGGCGAGAGGCCTTTCCAGTGCAGCCAGTGCAGCATGGGTTTCATCCAGAAGTACTTGCTGCAGAGACATGAGAAGATCCACAGCAGGGAGAAGCCTTTTGGGTGTGACCAGTGTAGTATGAAGTTCATCCAGAAGTACCACATGGAAAGACACAAGAGGACGCATAGCGGAGAAAAGCCATACAAATGTGACACTTGTCAGCAGTATTTTTCAAGGACTGATAGACTGTTGAAGCACAGAAGAACATGTGGTGAAGCCATAGGTAAAGCAGGGGCTGGAATGGAGCCCGGATCATCAAATAACATGGGTAGCTTGGCTGTGTTGTCTCAGGGAAATACAAGTTCCTCAAGGAGAAAAAGTAAAACAAAAAGTACATCCACTGAAAACAAAGGAAATAAGTGTAGCAGCAAAGTAACTGAATCTCAAGTTACAAGTAATGTGGCCATGCCAAATTATGCAGTTGATATTCCTGTCGTGTCTTCCAGTGGTGGTCTAGTTGGCACGGGCGTAGAAGAACTTCAGAAAAAGGTGCCAAAACTGGTCTTGAAAAAAGGAAGCAGAAAACAGGCAGACAAAAGTTACCTGAATTTTGTATCACCACTGCCAGATATTCTGGGGCAAAAACCACTGTCTGGGAAACAAAGTGGCTCTCTAGGCCTAGTAGCCAATACTGGTGTAGAAACTATTGGCCTTCTCCAAAGTACAGGTGGTAAACCAGGTCAAATAAGTAGCAATTATGATGATGCCATGCAGTTTTCAAAGAAAAGAAGATACTTACAAACTGCAAGCAGTAACAGTGCCTTTTCAATTAATGTCGGACACATGACTTCCCAGCAGTCCGTCATCCAGTCTGCAGGTGTTAGTGTTATGGATAACGAAGCTCCATTATGTCTTATTGATTCAGCATCTTTAAATAGTGAAATAAAGTCTTGCCATGACAAATCTGGTATTCCTGATGAAGTTTTACAGAGCCTTTTGGACCAGTACTCTCACAAATCAGAAGGCCAGAAAGAAGATCCTTTCAGTATAACTGAACAGCGTGTGGACTTGCACACCTCAGGAGAACATTCAGAGATGGTTCAGGAAGAAAATTTGAGCCCTAACTCTCAAACAGTTTCAAATGATAAGGCGAGCATGTTGCAAGAATACTCCAAATACCTCCAACAAGCCTTTGAAAGAACAACCAATAGTACTGGTTTTGCTTTTGGACCCAGTTTCCAATTTGTTAGCTTGTCTTCAACTCTCCATAACCACACTCTGTTTCAAGACAAACAGATATACACTACATCTCCACTTGAGTGTGGCTTCAGCCAATCCGTTACCTCAGTATTGCCAACTGCATTGCCAAAACCTCCGTTTGGGATGTTGCTTGGATCTCAACCAGGCTTTTATTTGTCTGCTTTGGAGGCTACACATCAACAGTTGACTCCTTCTCAAGAGCTGGATGATCTCATTGATCCGCAGAAAAACTTAGAGACTTCATCTAACTACCAGTCGACATCTCAGAAACTGAGTGGCCAGAAGGAACAGAAAAACTTAGACTCCTCAGCAAGCTTTCAGATCCCATCTCAGGAGTTAACTAGCCAGATAGATCCTCAGAAGGACATAGAGCCTAGAGCAACCTACCAGATCGAGAACTTTGCACAAGCTTTTGGTTCTCAGTTTAAGTCGGGCAGCAGGGTGCCAATGACTTTTATCACTAACTCTAATGGAGAAGTGGACCATAGAGTAAGGACTTCAGTGTCAGATTTCTCAGGGTATACAAATATGATGTCTGATGTAAGTGAGCCATGTAGTACACGAGTAAAAACCCCAACCAGCCAGAGTTACAGGTAAGGTTCTGACTGTGACCAGGCTGTGGGGTCTTCTTAACGTAATTTTGTTTTACTTTGACAATACTGCCATTGGAATGTTTCTACACGGTCCTATTAAGAATAATGTAACATGCCCTTTCAATGCAACTTTTCATATTTAGTTTATTTTGTTAGTGTGTTTTTTTTTTTTTTTTTAGATCTGTTTATTATGGTTTTTAATCAAAAAAATCAATAGATTAAAATAGTGGTTTTGTTCAAGTGACAATGTTTAGCAATCAAATTTACATTATATAGATTGTCAGGGAATAGCCCAAAAGTTTAAAATGCAAAAAATTAACTTTGTTCCTAGGACTAAGGTTTATTCTACTTGCTTTATTCTCAGGAAAGTGTAATGAAGCATGGGAATTCTGTGCACCACTAGTGTATTGGAACTTCCAATTTACAGATAGTGACAAATATATATCTCATCTTTTTGAGGAAGGGACCTATGACATTTCAAATTGCTGTCTTTTATGTCTGGGCTGATCTGAAAGAATTTTGCTACCTAAATTTTGTTGTTTTTGAAGTACTCCTGTTCTTCCAGGTGTTGCTCATTCCAGGCACGTGTAGCAAATATTCTTGGGTCTGTACAAAGAGCCCAGAATGGTAGCTTTAATATAAACAATAATGTCCCCAGAACTCCTGTGCAAGACTGTAATTTCATGAAGAGATTCTGTTGACACAAACCGTGAGAACAAAACGTGTGCTTCTGGTTCACGTCATTAGAACCCCAACTTGAAACTACAGTCATAATCTAGATAGGCTTTTGGGATACGTTATTTATTATACATGGTTCAAAAAAGTTGGTCTCTTGCTCTTCCCCTTTTTCATGTTCTTTTATTGTATAAGGTTCCCTCTCTTTTGTTGTGCTCCCAATTTCTCCAGACTTGAACTTGGGTTTTTTCCCTCCCCTTAACTTACACCTCTTCTTCCCCACTCGCTCTCTCACCCCAACTTAATAGCTAGCATTTAAAAAGATCTACATTCCAGAAAGTGCATATCTTACTATGTGCTTTCTGATGTCTTATGACATCAGATAGATGATGAACAATAAACACCCACATGTTTTAGAATTATGTCAAGGTTTCCATGTACAATAAGAAATAATATACTCCCAATTGTACATACTAAGGCCCCTATCCTGCATCAGGATCAGCTAACATGGACCCCTGTGCCCAGCAGCATACCAGTGGTGTCACTGGAGCTCTTTATGGATATAGGGGTTTGCAGCAGTTCATCATTGCAGGCTTTTAGGGCCTAAGGCTGCAATTCCATCAAAGGCTTCTGGTGATGACATCAACTACAAAAGTAACTCTTGAGTGGCTTGTTAATATCAGCAGAACTTTTCTTTGGAATTATTGCCTTACTTTATGTATATTTTGTGGTACATTATTTATTATATGTGAATCCTGATTAATGCCTGTGGAGCCACGGAAACCTGCTAGAAATACTGGTGGCCATTCAAAGCTGCTGAAAGGCAGTGGCACTGCTCTAAACCACTTTTTGCAAATGTATTTTTTGATTAGTTTTTTAATGTAATTTTGGTGATGTTTATGCTAATGTTTTTTTATGTACTCTTGGTGATGTTTCAGTCTTACGTACTTTTCTGGTGTCAGGAAAGTACCAGTGGTTGTTTGCAGTCTTATTGTGTAATCAGCCTATTACAGGCTTCCATGTATAATAAAGTTATTAACATTGTGCAAGTGTAAAACACTTCTGTTATGAAAGTGGTGTATTATTAAACGAATTGTTACAAAAATCCTGGGTAATTTCTCCCGTTGTCCCTCACCACTAAAAACTGAAACCTGAGCCCACTTGTAATCTCTTTTACTAGGTAAACTATCTTTTTTTTTTTTTCTTACTAATCTAGAGTTTGTTCTCATAGAATCCATGTAACTCCATTAACTTTTTCTTTATACTTGATTATGTATTTCACCCTATTTCAGTTTAAATAAGCAAACAACAACTGTTCTCTGAACACAGAACCCAGCCTGTTATCAGGGATGGAGTAGTCCATAACCACTGTGTTGGCTTTTTCAGTACCTTTTTTTTTGTTGTTTTACAGAGGTTATAATTTACATTCTTTATATATTGTGTGTAGTAGAAGTTGCATATGTATTGTTCTGGCTGTTTGCTTTAACTTAATACTAATAAAACCCATTATTCATGAAATCATAAAGATATCACTTCTATTATCCAGTCACACTCTTGAGAACCTATTAAGGAAACGTTATGAGTTAAGATTTAGAGAAGGAATAATATGACTTACTGGCATGTTTTCAGCTTGTTTTCTTCGTTCAGTTTCTTTTTGGGTCAGATAGTTTCAATGCACTATTTTAGAAATCAGGGCTTTATCTCATACCTTTAGCTTCTGAGGCAAAAACTAACACATTTCCTTAAGTTAAAAATGTTCGTACAACTTCATCTTTTTAAATCTGTGTCTTTTTAAATATGATTTTGGTTAAAAATATATAAATTGCGTATTGTTAACTTCAAAGACATTTTGTAATTGCTGGAAATCCAGAATGACACGTGTATAATATAATTTTGTTCAAAGTAAAGATTTTAGAAAGTCCTCTTTTTTTTTTTGTTTTGTTTGTGTTTTGGTTTTTGTTTGTTTGTTTGTTTTTCCCCTGCTCTAGCTTCTGCATTATAAGGAAAGCTTAATAAAAAACATTATAGCAAAATACTTAAAAGCATTTTAGGTAATCTGAAGATAGTTTGTGGACTTCCTTAATCTGTATTTTTCTTCAATTTTGCATGTAACCATAAGAGTAGCAGTGCTGAAAGTCTCAAAATGGTTGAAAAGTAGAGTATTGAAGAACAGAAGACAGCAATTTGAATCAAGGTAATGACATGGACAAGAGAAAAATTGTTGGCATGCTGAACAGCAAATAAGGATGAAAACTTTCCAAAGTAAATATGAAATATGCTAAATGTTTAATATTCAGAACATTGCTAGGAATCATTTTGGAAAATCTGAGGGGGAAATTAGTGGAATATTGTATGTTTTTTCCACAGTTTAGCAGTCACTCAAAAATGTTTCTTAATAGAACAGAACTAGACCTTTTCCTAATTTAATATGGCATTCAAATTTATTTTTCTTTAAATAATGAAGGTTAAGGATTTGGTAAAAGGCGTAGAAATTAGAGTATGGCTTCACCTGCTAGATATTAGAAGGAGCTACGTAGTAAGTAGTAGTAACCCACATGGACAAAAGCTTTGTTTAGGGATATGGCAGTGAGAAAAGGAAAAAGGAAAGCAAAACGGCCCGTGAAATTTTTTTTCCACTTTAGTTGCTGGTTTAGTTTTTTGTTGTTTTTAAAGGAATTATGTGAGGGGGATGATAACCTGCTTCCTACCACTAACAGGAGTGTAAAGAAGAATTGATATACATGGTGATAGAAAATAGTACGTAAACTGTTACACTTTTTATTTATAGCAGCTCACATAACTTGTTTTTCTTTGGAACAAGTGCATTCTGGTACCCTGAACTGTGAATGTGACTGTATGCCCCAAGCCACTAGAAGTGCATGTCTGACCTGCCTGCAGGTAATCTCGAAGGGCTAGCTAAAGTTTGTAGTAGTTCCTGAATTATTTAAATTGGACACAGACCTGTGGGTAGTGGGTGAAATTTTAAAGTAAGAAACTAGTGAAATGAAAGGGGGAGAAGAAGATACGTGAAAATATGATGGTGCGAAGTGAGATCACAATTTCAGGTTTATGGGCTATTGATGGAAGAAAAGCTGCCTGATGCCTCATGGAGACCTTGAGAAGATACTGGAATAATGTGATGTATTCCATTAGTGTTTTTTTGTTGTTTCAATTATTTGGTCTCTCCCCTCGCTCCTAATATTATCTGTATGAAAACTGTGTATTTGTCTGAATGATGCTTCTGCTTTTTTTCCCACCAACTAGAAATCAGTGTTGTTCATGTGAAGTTGCAGTTGTTACTGTGAAAATGTTTGTTATACCTGAGAAGATGCGTGTGAGAATATGTAAGTTACTACCTTGCTGTTATTTATTTTTATTGTATGTGTTGAAGGGAGTCAGGTCACTTTAAAATGGAAGATTCTGTTTTCAGCCCCTGCTGACTACCAGCTGTAACCATTTGGGCTGGAATTTTCCAGGCTTTGTCTGTCTCGCACTCCACACACTATGTTTTTCTGGGAAACTTATGCAAAATTGCTTATGTATTTCCTAAAATAAGATTAAGGAAGAAAACTTTCTTGTTCCACGGGCCTTTTCATCTCATGCTGCTTTAAAAACAAATCAGAATCATCCCCCTCCAAGCTAGGACTTTAGACTAGGTTGATGAGTGTCCCTTGTCAAATCACTGTTCTTGAAAACTTGATAATAATCAATTAAGAGTTTTTGAAAATGCTTTTACATTCAGGGATTTGAAGTTTGGTGGCTATATCTCCAAAAATGACCTCGCTGGGGTAACGGATTGGGATATTACAATCATTTGGTATGTTAGTCCAAGTGGCTCTTTCTTCTCATGTGACCTACATGGGGGCATATGTTGCATATTCTCAGACTGGAATTTGTTTTCTGGCTTCTTACGTAAACTGTAGAGTCTTCACTTTTAATGTTCTTTTAAGGTGATTTTTATGCGCTTTTTTTTTTTTTGTACAAGCACTTAAGAAAATAAGGTATGCTATGGTGCACATCATTTGGAACACGGGATATATACCCTGTTCATCAAATGAACAGCTATGATGCATTTTGTTATCCATGTTGTTCAAAACGTGTTTCTCGTGTCCCCCTTTTTCACTTGCAGTTAAAACCCAGATTTATTTCAGCGTTGTTTGTTTTCTCACAGACAGTGATGTCTGGCTACATTAGAAAAGAAAATATATTTTTTGATATCCTTATACTGATATTCTAATCTTATGGGTTTTATAGATACTGATGCTAAAAAACTTACTTTTGGATGCCCAGTTTCATTTTGATACCTATGACCTGGAAGGATAGGTACTGGAATTTCATCTCTTTGACACTGATTGAAGTTGAGTTCTTAGTATAAGACCCCTGCTGTTTCAAACTGTCTGTGTGGAGAGAAATTGAGGAATAGTTACCAGCTTAGTACATGTGGAATAGCTGATTGTCTAAAATCGAGTAGAAGCTGTGGGGCAGAGTCATGGGGTATTTTAATACTCTAAGGTGACATTCAGGAGTCTCAGTCACTAGGTTGTCTTTTCCGTTTTCTTGTGTTCACTGAAAATCTGGGATCTGCAACAAGTGAAACCAGGTTCTGCAGACAGCAGCCTCATTAAGCGTAGTCCTGCTGAATTCCCTGAGTGGTGTTGTCCTATTTGTTGTGAATACAAACAGCAGGGCAGTGTGGCTTGGAAAAAATACTGTGTCATCATGTAATCAGTCTGTCATAATGCACATACAAGATGGGGGTGAATTGAGGATTAAAAGGAAGATTTAGTTCTGGCATTTTTTTAACTTATAATGCTTGATTTATCTTTATAGTAACATAAATTTTTGTATATAGCGTGTTACTATATTTTCATATTGATACTTTTCAATATTTTGTTTTTATTAAATTTCCAGTGGATGTGCTCATTTTAAACCCAAAGCTGTCCTAAGTAATAGTATGATGCTACACTAGAAAGCTGCCCGTGTACTTGGGGACTAGGTCTGAAATTTGATAAAATATTACCTAGCCAGACTCAAAATGAAGAAAGAATTAAGAATTAATTTCAGAATATATTTCTTCGATTATTTGAATATACTCTATCTTACCTTAAAATGTATTTTAAATAGTCTCTTACTTAGCGCTATGAATATAAAAACATTTTGTGAACTAATGAGGCGTATAATGGTTATTATGCAGGATCTGCAGCAAGCATCAGATATTCTGTAGTAGCACATGTGCAACCTTCGATGCTAAAACCTGCTTTATCTAAAGCTAGGTCATTACCGTTCAGAATATTCTTGTTCTTGTTTAGAAGGAACCTTTACTTTGTGCTGTTGGCAAAAGAGATTTCATTTTGATTTTTCTCAAAGGCCAAAAGACTGGTTTTCAATTCCACAATTTCTCCTTACAGCATGTACTTCTGTCTGCTTGTATTCTCTTCCCAGTGGATAGGAGGTTGCAGTCTTGACTGGGACAGGATGTCTGTGGGTGCTGGCATATGGCCAGAAATTATACTGATGATGGTAAGGATGGTTCAGTTTGCTCAAAGATTCAGAATATTTTTTTCTGGAGGGGAAAAAAATAAAAATCTCACAGGCGGGAGTTTCTTTGGATGCTCTTACATTCTGAGGCGAGTCGGAATAAAACCAGGCTGAGACTTGTTTTGAGGAGTAGCATTTACAAAGAAATCCATATGTAACTCCGTGAGTGATGAGGTTTTAGAATCACTTTAATTTGTGGAATTAATTAATAAGGAAATATATAGATGTGTAATAAAACTTTTTGCATGTTTTGCTGAGGTGCTTTAAATTATGGTGGGTAAAATATGCCTATGGATCTTATCTCTTAAACAAAATGGATCTCTAGAACGAAAAATATATTATCTTAGAAAGTGCTTGGTAATAGTGGAAGATGAGACTAATAAGGATTCACTTATGCACCTGAAGAAGGCATTTATACTGCGTTAGCTATCTGCGTGGAATTTGGTCAGGTTGGTGATAACATATTTACTTGTAGAAGCTTACAGCCCCATCGTGTCTTAAGGGGTAGTAGGCAATCACACAATCTTGGTAGAGAGAATGTGGCCTTCCTTTTGCAGTTGGGCTGTGGTCAATGATTTGGAAGTGTGAGCGACAGCACAGCAAGCTCCATTTCTTAGAACACCTAAGTTTTTTTTTTTTGTTTTTTTTTTTTTTTTTTTTTTTGAAGACCTGTTATTTCCAAGTATTGATTTACTTTGTGAAGATAAAATGCAGATATCTGTGCCAGAATCCTCCTGTCTCAGGTCTGGCCAGCTTTAGTCTAGAGGGTTATTCAACAGTAATCCATGGAGATGTGTCACTAAAAATATTCAACCTGTTTAGCTTAAGAAATTTGTCAGCCTTGGGAAGCAAGGTCAAATTACATCATGAAGCAGTTTATATACAGTTTATGTCTATCAAACCCTATAACTAAACATGTACACTTGGTGATCTTACTGTAGAGTTAAGTCTGTATTAAATGTGTAGGTTTATATCCTGAGCATTCTTAATTAAAACTTCTTTCCATGTTTACTTTCTGAAATAGTCATTTAATATTAGTCTGGGGAGGTGAGGGTTAAACAAATTACTCATCTCGAGATGTTGGAACTTGGATTTTTTGAGAGGTTGCAGTCATTTTTGTGTAGGTACACTAAATTTGATTATTTATTTTGGAGTTTAGAGAGGCATTTTAGAGTAAAAGTAGTTTCATATTTTGTTTTACATTGTTCTGGAAATCATATTTCACACATGTCATCTTAAGAGTGGATGGTAAATGGAGTAAGACTTTTGGTAGCTAAAATCATCAGTTTTTACTGTTTTTAACACCATATTTTGATGCTTGCATGTTTTGTTCTTCTGACAATGAAGCTAAATTAAAACCTCTGAGAAAGAGGTCCCTCTAATATAGCATAATGAAGTCTTTAAATGGGTACAGTTGTAGGTCATGATGAATAGGAATGCAGTGACCTTTGTCTTAACAATGAAGCTGACACAAGCTTCTCAAAGAGCAGTTCTTTTTTTTTATTATTATTTCTCCGCCAGAAAGGACACAAATAAAACAGAGGATTCCCCTTCTCCCATCAGTGAACAAAATCAAAGGATTAGAAAATGTATTGTAAATTGTCAGTTTGCAAAATCTAGAAATAACATGGAGTTCTTTCTCAATATAGATATTGTTACAGGAATGATGTGTGGTAAGGAGTTGGGAAAAGAAGGAAAGTAGAGGGGCCATGTGACTGTTAAAGGGCCTTCTGGTTTCTTAAGATACTCTGTAATAGTCTGTTTTGATTTTTAGATACACAGCAGTGAGGCATTCAGGATTACCAGTAGCTGCTTATAATTTTGAATCTAGAAAAATCACAAAACTTCATGTCATTCATTTTCCACTTTCTTTTATGTGTATCTGCAGTCTTGTGGTGCACTGTGTTGAAATATAGGAAGGCTCAAATTTCTTGGTGGCTTGTATGAAGAAGCAAAGCATTTTGCAGAAAGCACGTAAAAGTTGTGGCTGTTTCCTAATGGGGAGACCCTGCTTCTCCATCCAACTTCAGCAGAGTTTTTTGAATTGCAGTGCTCAGCAATTTTCTTTAACCAGAGAGAATCATCTGTCATTCTTAAATAATGGCACTACCTGCTAGTTTAGGACTTTCTCAAGGTTTCAGCAATGTCGATCTGAATTGTGCTGTCTCTTGTAGAGGCCTGTGTAGCAAAGCAAACTCTAAAGTGTGCAGTGAAGGTAATGAATGGAGATTTGTTATTTTTTGTAAGAAGTCGTATCTATAGAACTAGTTCTCTATGATCAGATAATATACATATATATTTTTTTTTATCCTCTAAAGCAGTAAAAATAGGTTGTTGGATTTGGGGACTTTTTTTCTTTTTTTTTTTTTTTCTCTTTTTTCTCCCAGCTAAGGACCTGACTGCATCTTCTTTTGAAGAGCAGGTTGTTTCCTTGATGATGGTGGATGTTACTCCCATAAGGCCACAGCTTGGGTGAGCACCTGAATCAGGTACTTTAATTGGGAGTGTGCCTCTTTGAGAATATGCTTCATCAAAATGATGGCTGTTTAAAAAAAATTAAAAGATAAGTTTAGGGCATGCACGTGTTATTTCAGACCTTTGTAAACTAAAAGAGTGAAACAGCAGTTACCATATAATATCATAAGTCTTTAAAACGTATTCCAGGAAAACAATATGCTAATACCATATAAACAGATCTAGTGGACAGTGAGAAGTGACTTTAATATGCGAAGACCAAAAGATATGTGGAACAGTATGTTAATAGTTGGTTAGAAAGATTCAGTTAACTTGTTCTTCTCTACAAACGAGAAGACTTATCCATAAAGATTACTTTGTAAGCTAGGACCTGGCTAATTTGATACCAGAGCCTTTTATTTTTGCAAATTCATATCAAATTCTCTGGGGGATGGAAAGCAGAAACAATGATTTTATTTTTTCCAGGGGAAAAAGTGTGCCAAAGAGTGAGGTAAATTCTTAGTGAAGATCAAGTGCTATGCAGTTTCTGCACATGCTAGCAAAGTTATGGTAAACCAATGATTTCTACTTTTTTACGTGCTAATATGAAACAAAAACTGCCAGCTGCCATGCCTAGCGTTTAGCAGGCTGCAGAAGTGGCCTGATGGGAATCTCATGAAGTTCAGTAAAGTGAAATGCTCAGTCCTGCATCTGCGGAGGAATAACCCTATGCATCAGTACATGCTGGGGGCCAACTGGCTGGAAAATAGCTTTGCTGTGAAGCACTTTGGGGTCCTGGTGGACAAGAAGCTGACCAAGAGCTAGCAATGTGCCCCTGTGGCAAAAAAGGCTATCAGTATCCTGGGATGCATCAGGAGGAGCGTTGCCAGCAGTCAAAGGTGTCCTAATCTACTCAGCACTGGTGAGGCCACGTCCTGGGCTCCCCAGTACAAGAGATAGACAGACTTACTGGAATGAGTCCAGTGCAGTGCCACAGAGATGACTAAGGACCTGGAGTCTTTTTCGTATTAGGAGAGGCTGAGCGAGCTGGGCATGTTTAGCCTGGAGAAGACAAGGCTCAGGGGGATCTCGCCAATGTGTACAAGTACCCGATGGGAAAGAATGAAGACAAGGGAGCCATACTCTTTGCAGTAGTACCCGCTGACAGCGCAAGAGGTAATCGGTGCAAATTGAAACACATGAAATTACATCTGGTCACAACACTTTTTACTGAGGCTTGTCAAACACAGGAATAAGTTGCCAGAGAAGTTGTGGAGTCTCCACCTGTGGAGATATTTAAAGCCTGACTGGACATGGTCCTGGACAGCCTGCTCTAGCTGACCTGGCTTGAGCAGGGGATTTGGACAAGGTGACCTCAAGAGGTCCTTTCCAACATCAACAATCCTGTGATTCTCTGTAGTTTTGTTTGATCGTTGGTCTGTGCCAAACAGCAACGACAGATTTTATGCTGAATAGACAGTATTTGTCTCTAGGAAGTAGTACATTGGGGTGTCTGAAAATGCATAGTTTAATGAAACAAATGGGCTAGAGAATTCAAGATGTTGGGAATCCCATCACTGCAGTGTTAAGCAGTTACATGTTTCAGATGTCTAGCTTGGACACTTGAGCCTGCTTTAACTTGCAGGCATTTTCCATGACAAGTCTTCCTTAGTTTTTTATTAAAGAATTAGGAAGAAAAGATAGTGAAAACATTTTGAAATAAAATCCTGTTTGCTTCTTCATATTTGACTAACTTTCCTTCCTTCCTTTCTTGTTAACTGTAGAAGGTTACCATAAGGAAACATCTAGCTGACACTCGCTTACATGATTTGGGGTAATTGCTTTTTTCTTCTTCTCCCCCAAAGTTAGCTTAAATGGCCTGGCTTGAAGCTGGTCTTGTTCAGAGCTCATGCAGGAGAAAAGAAAAAAGCAAATCAGGGGGAATGCATCTTGTGGTTTTAATTCAGACTTTAACTTGAAATCTTTCTGCTGGGGAAAGGCAGGCAGAGAGCATTATCTTATCAGTCTGTTGATAAGTTGTAACAGTATTAGGCTGTTTCAGGCATTGCTGTTAGCTGTTGTTCTGGTCACGGGCTTGGTTGTTGCAAAACATTGTCTTGACTGGTTGAGGCAGATGTTTTTTTTTTTTTTTTTTTGAAACAGAAAGCAAAAAATGATTAAAAAGGATGGGGATTAAGATGTATGTAGTGAATGGATGACAGCAGGAACATAAGTTTTGTATTCCAGATGTTTTTCAAGGCTTAATCAAAGCTGGATATTGGAGCAATGTAATTGGGTCTTCTTCAGTGGGTCTGGTCTGGCTGTTTCTCAGGATCAGGGCAGTAATGCTAAGTGATGTTGCAGTGAATCCTGGGTTTCCATGTGGTGATGGAGTTACCAATCACAATGAGAAGTTTCATACCTTTGGGACACCTATTGTTGGACTAGTTTTAAGTAATGGCTTTTAAGAGGTCAGCATTTTTCTGGCATACCAGCAATAGGCCTTTCATTTCTGTGCCCTACGCTGCTTTTGTTTGTTAGACTTGATTTCATCACAGTCCTTGGGTTTTATCAGTGGGTGTTGTTTGGACTAACTCAGTATTTCCATCTTGAATTTTTCTGGCTTCTATAAACAGTAAGTCTTTGTTGGTTTATGCTTACAGATATATTTTTTCATGCTTTTAAACCCTCTTCAGTGCATACTCTGTGTGTACTTAATTTGTCAAGTATACATACTGTAAATGCAGTAAAAATTTCTGTGAAAATCCCTGATTCTCTGAGATGTTGCAATAGAAAGATGTTATATTTTTTAAAGGGTAGGTACTGGACTAATGTTCCACTAAAGTGTTAGAAGATACTATCCTCTTCGAGATGCAAAGCCATATTATTGCTGAACACTGATCATTGATTTTTATGAAACTTTTTGCTCTGACAATGCGGAAAGTCAGCCCTTTATTCATGTGTGTCAGTCTGTAGTTACTGCATTTGGGGAGTTTGTCAGAAAATATTTAACAGCTAGCCTCAGGACAAATTTATGGCTTCAAGTTGTAATCTTGATATTCTTGTACAGTTTTTCTGTATATGTTTTTCCTGTTTTTTTTTTTTTTTTTTTAAAGATAGCAGGCTGAGAAAACAAAATGCCACAAGGTGGACTTTCTATTGATGCTGTTCTAGTTCAGCAGCAGGTCTGAAGCCCTTGGCTGATAGGGACCATTGTAATTTGAGCTAGCAGACTGAGTGATGTTAGTAGCTGGTTGTCACCCTCCATGGAACAGGACCAGTGGAGAAAACATCTTTGCTAGTTGTTTTCACAGGTAGATGCTGATATTTTTATAATGGTGTACTTGGTTATTTTGATCTTTAGTGTGGACCAGGAAGCAGTAACTCTAGCAGATGAACTCTTACTTGTTATCTCGGACTTGACCCTTGTTCCTTCTACCTTGTTCCAATCCTGCTTCTCTTAGTGCAGTTCTTAACTCGGTAAGCAAATACCACAGTTGTCTCATTCAAATCTCCCTGCCCTGCAAGTCTTTGCCTCTCTTTTCTCTTGGCTCCCGCTTTGCTAATTTCATCCTCTTTTACGTGTACCCTTCTTCTGTCCTGATGTTGTTACTTGTGTTCCTGCGTTGCTTGTCTGACCAGTTTCTGCATCCAGCTACACATCTTGTTCTTCCCTCCTGTTCCACTTTCACCAGACTCCTTGTCCCTATTTGCTGTTTCCTTTTGTCTGTGTATAGATTTTATTTCTTCAGTATGAGACGCAGAGGATTGGTGTTTGCTTGCAACCTGGATGGATGTCTTACTGCTGTCATGATACAGAGCTGTTTTAACTGGCCTTTACATGGATAATTTGGTTTTACCCCTCTTGGCAGGGCAGGAGGCACATATTGTAGCATACTGGAGGAATAGGGCCAACTACAGTTTTTCAGAAATTTATATTATGTGGATGAATTCAGGTAGGTTTTCTTGAAAATAAGCAGCATTGTACCCCTGACACAAAGGATGCATTCCTATTGAAACTCAGTCGTCTTTGAGAGTACCAGAGATTTCCAAAGAAAAAAGCTTTTTTAAATTTTTTTTTTTCTCTCCATAGTTAAGACAATGTATTTTTCATTAGCATTCTTCTTGGCAGTGAGCAGAGCTTTCTGAGTAAGCATTGTATATATTTATTTTCATGCACATGTGTGCACAGAAAGCACCTGACAATGTCAAATGTTGTTGATGAAAATGTCAGCCTGAGTGATCAGCTTTGCAATCACAGGCTACTGACAACAAGATCTTCAAAGGCTTTGGGGTAACATTTTAGAAGGCAAATGATACACTGTTAATTACAGTAGACTATATCAGTTGAATTAATATTAAAGGCAATGAAGATGGACTGGACTTTTTACAACTCCCATTGAAGCATCAGGAATTGCATTGCCTTGGGCAACTTATGTGACCAGATACAATAGCTAGTTTATCCGATGTTGCAAGTTCCATATTCCTATAGATGAGCTAGTGCTGCAAATTACCCACTCATAATACAATAATCCATCAGACCTCTACTCCTTTTAAAAGCTGCTTAATCGAATGAGCTGCAGTATAAGCAAGTTGTATGGTAACATGTATGGAAGTCCAAAAGGATGTGACTTGCTGGTTCCTTTGCCCCTCTGAAACCTTTTTTCTTTTTTTTTTTTTTTCTTTTTTTTCCCATTTGCAGTGGAAAATTTTAGCAGGATATTTCATTCTAGTAAATATTTAACTTTTCTAAACTCTGTATAAAAAGTAAATACCAAATTTATTCTCCCCAACCTTTTTTAAAATAATTGGACCTTTATGGAGGATATGTAGGAAAGGTACCTTACCCTTCTAGTAGTACCTGCAGCCAGAAATTAGTTTAGGTTTGCATGTTAAAATTGGTAGTATTACATAGATGAACCACTCTCAAACTGCGGGGAATACTGAACAACAGTTTTGAGAAGTGTAACTGTAACTGCACAGATAATGAACTAAATGCTTGCACAGTCTTTTCGCACTGAATAAAGACGATGATTATGTCAACTGTATTTAAAACATCTTTTTCAACCATTTTAATGAAAGTTCTGTGATCTATTATTTTGAGTTAAACCAAAAGAACTTAGCTTAAGTTGAGGAGTTATCTGTTTTAAGCTAAATGAGAATAACATTCTCATACCGCAGATTGAGCACAGGAAAGATGTTATAGTTTAGTTTGATTTAAAATGTTATCATAAGTTAAAGCAGTGCATCACATACAATCGCATACACACTTTTCAGTCTGTCATAAGCACTGTCTTACTGACTGGTGCAGAGTGTGAGAGTACTGTAGATAAGCTTGGTAGGAAATGGTGGTTTTTATTCCACCTTTTTTGTGATGAAAGAAGTAACAGTGTAAGGGATTTTATTTAGGCTTTTGCACCATCAGTGGCCTTGTGTTCTGAGGCTGCATTTTGAACGCCCAAATGTGGCACTATTACTGAAAGAAGCCAGCCTACCTTCTGCAGTCCTTGGTTGCTTGTTCTCTCCAGCAAAAAAAAGAAGGCTCGTTTTTCATGTAAGTCATACTCTTCATCCCATTCTTTGTGGGTTACCAAAATACTTATCCTAGCACAGCGGGGGAGGGGGGGGAGGGACACATACTGAATAGGACAGGACTAGTGTTTTTCTGTGAAAAATTTGATTTAAGTTGATCATCAACATGTTTTTTCCATTTTTTTTCCCATTAGTTTAATTGCTGATTGTTCCTGTTCTTTTGTTGTACTCTGTCTAGAACTTCAGGTCAGGAGGTCAAGTCTGCTGGGATATTTTCTATGCCTTCAGAATGGAGTT